>NC_053390.1:81603382-81909044 GCF_905171765.1 Bufo bufo
ATACTGTTTTTTTTTTTTTTTTTTTTTTCCCTTTCTTTCTTTCTTTCTTTCTTTCTTTATTTTTCATAAATTTGGGAAGGCCCCAAAACATTGGGAAATGGAAAAGAGAATGCAAAGAGAAAGTGCGCTGGAGTATAACAATGGCTGGGTGCGGCCGGTATACTTGTCTATTCAGCACAAGGTATGGACAATTCCTGTGGGATCCATGCCTGGTTCATTTTAATGAACGTGAGCTTGTCCACGTTGGCTGTGGACAGGCAGCTGCGCTTGTCTGTGATCACCCCACCTGCCGTGCTAAAAACACATTCGGACAATACACTGGCCCCAGGGCAAGCCAGCACCTCCAAGGCGTAAAGGGCAAGCTCAGGTCATGTGCCCAATTTGGAGGCCCAGAATTTAAATGGAATGGGACAGACCCATCAGACAGTACGTGTAGGCGTGTGCACACGTACTATTCCACCATGTTCCTGAAATGCTGCCTCCTGCTAAGACTTTCCGTATCAGCTGGTGGTGCTGGTTGTTGTGGGGTGCTGACAAAGCTTTTCCACATTTCAGCTATGCTAACCCTCCTTTCAGATGTGCTGGCGGTTCCCCAGCTGCATTGGCGACCTCTTCTTCCTCCTATGCCTTCACCTTGTGCTTCCACCTAGCCCCCGCTGTCAGGTGAGAATGCCATCAACAGCGCGTCTACCAGCGTGCTCTTGTACTCGCGCATCTTCCGATGGCACTGCAGCATGTAGTCGCTTATATGTGTCAGGCTGCCCAGAGGCAATGACAAGCTGTCCTCTGTGGGAGGTGTATCATCTGTGTCCTCTTTATCCCCCCAGCCATGCTCCAGTGATGCCCATGAGCTGCTTTGGGTGCCACTCTGCTGTAAACACAGTTCCTCATCATCATCATCATCCTCTTCCTAATCCTCCAGAACTGTGTCCTGGCTGGACAGTTGTGTACCTGGCCTCTTGTGTGCAGGAACCAACTCTCCAAGCCACTTGTGAATGACTGGCCTGATAACCGTGGAAATGATCCCTCTTCCTCCTTCTCTTCCTCCTGTGCCACATCCTCTTCCATCATTGCCTGAAGCGTTTTTTCAAGGAGACATAGAAGTGGGATAGTAACGCTGAGGACGGCATCATCAGCACTGGCAATGTTGGTGGAGTACTCGAAACACGGCACACACGTCCCGCATGAAGGCCCACTCGTTGGTGATGAAGTGGTGCTGTTCCGCAGAGCGACTCAGCCGTGCCTGCTGCTGCTGAAACTCCACTATTGCCTGCTGCTGCTCGCACAGTCTCTCCAGCATGTGAGCAGAAAGGCTAAAGTCACGCTGCGGCACAGACAAACGAGCAGCAGCAGGGTGAGAATGCCAAAGTGCGCACAGATGGCCCGCACTTTCTGCAGCAGCTCAGAGTAATTTTCCAGGAACCTCTGAACCACCAAATTTAGCACATGCGCCAGGCAAGGGATGTGCGTCAAACCGGCTAGGCCCAGAGCTGCTATGAGATTTAGCCCATTATTGCACACCACAAGACCGGGCTTGAGGCTCAGTGGCACCAACCCCTCATTGGTCTGTTGTTTCATGCCAGTCCACAGCTCCTACGCGGTGTTGATTTTCCCCCCCAAACAGATGAGTTTTAAAACAGCCTGCTGTCGTTTCCCCCTGGCGGTGAAGGTGTTAAGCTGACCGGATGAGGAGGCGGTAGAGGAGGAAGCGGAGTAGGAGGAGGAGGCAACAAGAAACATCCTGCAATCCTCGGTGGCGGAAGGACATGCGCCAAACTGCTATCCGCCTCAGGCCCAGCCGCCACTGCATTTACCCAGTGTGCTGTTAGGGAGATATAACATCCCTGCCCGTGCTTACTGGACCATGTATCGGTGGTTATGTGGACCTTGCCACAGATGGCTTTGTGCAGTGCACACCTAATTTTGTCTGTCACTTGGTTGTGCAGGGCAGGGATGGCTCAACTGGAAAAGTAGTGGCGGCTGGGAACCACATACTGTGGGACAGCCACCGCCATAAGTTTTTTAAAAGTCTCCATCTCCACCAGACGTTATGGTAGCATTTCAAAGGCCAGGAATTTTGAAATGCTGGCATTCAGGGCCAGGGATCGCGGGTGGGTAGGGGTGTGCTTCATCTTTCTCTCCAGTGTTTGGGGGATGGACAGCTGAACTCTTAGGGAGATTGGGTGGTGGCAGTTGCCACTGTCACTCCAGAAGTGGAGGAAAAAGCTGAGATCGCTCCGATTACACAGCGTGCAAACCACTCGCATCTTGTCATCAGCACATTGTCTGAAGAACTAACATACCAGGGAACCCATTGGAGCTGACTTTGGTGTGCTCAGTCCCTGGTTGCGGTGGGTAGTAGCAGGCGTACTGGCTAGGGGATGGCCACTCTGCTTTTGCTTCCTGCTCTCCTCTTTTGCTGTGCGGCTGGCGCTGTGTGACCACCACCTCTTCCTCCGAACTGCACATGTCACTCGCATGACCTTGATTCCATGTGGGGTCTAGAACCTCATCATCCTCTACATCCTCTACATTATCTTCCACCCACACTTTACCCCTGCCCTCCTTGCCGGTCTGCACACTGCTGAAAGCCGCAGCAGTTGGCACCTTTGTTTCATCATCATTAGAGACGTGCTGCGGTGGTCCTCCCATGTCCACATCCTAAAACATAAGTGGTTGGGCATCTCTTCCACTTCTGGGGCAGGACTAGGTGGATGGCCCACGGAAACCCTGCAAGCAGAGTCATCAAAAAGCTTAAGATTAAGATACTGCTGCATGACTTGGGGCTCAGACTACTTGGCTGATTTGCAAGGGGGTAAGGTGAAAGACAGATGCCCATGGGCTGCAGGTGCTAACTCTGTGCCTTAAACAGGGGAACAGGTGGGAGACAACGTGAAGGAAATGGAGGCACTGTCAGCCACCCAATCTACTAACGCCTCTACTTGTTTTGGCCTCACCATTCGTACACAGGTATTCGGGCCTACAAAATAACGCTGAACATTCTGTCGCCTACGTTCACCTGAGGAAGGTGTTTCACTTGGGCGTGTAGCTGGCACAGATTGACCACATCCTCCACCTGCAACTAGAGATGTCGCGAACATAAAATTTTCAGTTCGCGAACAGCGAACGCGAATTTTCGCAAATGTTCACGAACGGGCGAACCGCCATTGACTTCAATGGGCAGGCGAATTTTAAAACCCACAGGGACTCTTTCTGGCCACAATAGTGATGGAAAAGTTGTTTCAAGGGGACTAACACCTGGACTGTGGCATGCCGGAGGGGGATCCATGGCAAAACTCCCATGGAAAATTACGTAGTTGACGCAGAGTCTGGTTTTAATCCATAAAGGGCATAAATCACCTAGCATTCCTAAATTGTTTGGAATAACGTGCTTTAAAACATCAGGTATGATGTTGTATCGATCAGGTAGTGTAACGGTTACGCCCGCTTCACAGTGACAGACCAAACTCCCTGTTTAACGCACCGCAAACAACCGCAAACAGTCCATTTGCACTACCGCAAACTCCCCATTTGCACAAGGTTGGATACCAAGCTAGCCATGTCCCGTTCCTTGTCCTCACTGATGTCATTTGTAGGTCTCTTCCTGCACCCAGCCACGTACAACACCAAGGGTCCCCGAAAGGTGACAACAAGCCCCCTGGGACGCCTGCTGTGTTTGGTCTTCCACCTCCTCAAAGCCATCTTCCTCCTCTGACTCCTCTTCTTCAGACTCCTCTCTCTGCATTGCCTCTCTCTGCGTTATTATAAGGTGTGTTAAGTAGTACTATTCCTATCAGTTTAATCCCTGTTACGTCCCCTATCAGGGGACGTGTATGGAATAGATTTTAGGAACCGGGAGATGGAAAAAGATGCTTGGTTGGTCCTCTTACTTCCAATTTGGGGCACTGCGCGTGCGCCGTGCAATGTACTGTGCCACCAGATATGAGTGGTGGGTTAAGTAGTACTATTCCTATCAGTTTAATCCCTGTTACGTCCCCTATCAGGGGACGTGTATATGGAATCGATTTTAGGAACCGGGAGATGGAAAAAGATGCTTGGTCGGTCCTCTTACTTCCAATTTGGGGCACTGCGCGTGCGCTGTGTAATGTACTGTGCAATCCCAATATGTGTGGTGTGTTAAGTAGTACTATTCCTATCAGTTTAATCCCTGTTACGTTCACGAGTATTATTATTATTACTATTATTATTATAAGGTGTGTTAAGTAGTACTATTCCTATCAGTTTAATCCCTGTTACGTCCCCTATCAGGTGACGTGTATATGGAATCGATTTTAGGAACCCGGAGATGGAAAAAGATGCTTGGTCTGTCCTCCTACTTTAAATTTGGGGCACTGCGCGTGCAATCTAATGTGCCACCAGATATGAGTGGTGTGTTAAGTACTACTATTCTTATCAGTTTAATCCCTGTTGCGTTCACTAGTATTATTATTATTATTATTATAATAAGGTGTGTTAAGTAGTACTATTCCTATCAGTTTAATCCCTGTTATGTCCCCTATCAGGGGACGTGTATATGGAATCGATTTTAGGAACCGGGAGATGGAAAAAGATGCTTGGTCTGTCCTCCTACTTTAAATTTGGGGCACTGCGCGTGCAATCTAATGTGCCACCAAATATAAGTGGTGTGTTAAGTAGTACTATTCTTATCAGTTTAATCCCTGTTACGTCCCCTATCAGGGGACGTGTATATGGAATTGATTTTAGAAACCAGGAGATGGAAAAAGATGCTTGGTCAGTCCTCCTACTTCAAATTTGGGGCACTGGGCGTGCAATCTAATGTGACACCAGATATAAGTGGTGTGTTAAGTAGTACTATTCCTATCAGTTTAATCCCTGTTACGTCCCCTATCAGGGGACGTGTATATGGAATCGATTTTAGGAACCGGGAGATGGAAAAAGATGCTTGGTCGGTCCTCCTACTTCAAATTTGGGGCACTGCACATGCAATCTAATGTGCCACCAGATATAAGTGGTGTGTTATATAGTACTATTCTTATCAGTTTAATCCCTGTTACGTCCCCTATCAGGGGACGTGTATATGGAATCGATTTTAGGAACCGGGAGATGGAAAAAGATGCTTGGTCGGTCCTCCTACTTCAAATTTGGGGCACTGCGAGTGCAATCTAATGTGATACCAGATATGAGTGGTGTGTTAAGTAGTACTATTCCTATCAGTTTAATCCCTGTTACGTCCCCTACCAGGGGACGTGTATATTGAATCGAATTTAGGAACCGGGAGATGGAAAAAGATGCTTGGTCGGTCCTCCTACTTCAAATTTGGGGCACTGCGCGTGCAATCTAATGTGCCACCAGATATGAGTGGTGTGTTAAGTAGTACTATGCTTATCAGTTTAATCCCTGTTACGTCCCCTATCAGGGGAAGTCTATATGGAATCGATTTTAGGAACCGGGAGATGGAAAAAGATGCTTGGTCGGTAATCCTACTTCAAATTTGGGGCACTGCGCGTGCAATCTAATGTGCCACCAGATATGAGTGGTGTGTTAAGTAGTACTATTCCTATCAGTTTAATCCCTGTTATGTCCCCTATCAGGGGACGTGTATGGAATAGATTTTAGACAACCACAAAGAGTTGTCAATAGTTGACACATTCATGACATAAATTTTATTCCTCTATGCGTCAATCTTGGTGTAGTTATGACTGTGCTCGTGCGCACGTTTGGGAGATTGCAGTTGATGGGGGTTCTGAGGTAGTTCAGTGACAGTTAAGTGACCCAAAAATCAATGATTCTGCAGTGTTGGCCTAGTAGGCTTTAATGATCACCTTAGATGATCACAAAGAAAAAATGTTTTTTCTATGCAAAATTATCCAGCCGATCGCTTTTGGTCTGTTCACAATGAAGCAACGACCTTATCATCCGGGGTGTGCCAACATTGCCTTTGCCAACACACTCATAGAGGTGGTCGCTTCATTGTGATACGCAAGCCCCTTCACCACAACAATGTAACGATCACGAAGGGGAATTGACACATGTATGTGCCTTTTTTTTTTTTGGTTTTTGAAGCCACAGTGCAGCACCAGAGGCCAGAAAAATTAGTGTTTGTTTCCCAGGCAGAAAGTGCACTAAAACATTGAGGCTTGAACCCTAGTTGGTGGCGGATAAGTCACGCAAGTCATCCGGCATTCAGAGATAAAACACAGCAGCGTGTGGACCATTTTTAGCCCAAGGCAGCTCATCTCATCAGGCCTTTTTTAGTTGAATGTATCGCCCACTGTCAGTACCTTCGGGATCCATGCCTCATTCATCTTAATAAAGGTGAGGTAATCTAGACTTTTTTGACCTAGGCGACTTCTCTTCTCAGTGACAATACCTCCTGCTGCACTGAAGGTCCTTTCTGACAGGACACTTGAAGTGGGGCAGGCCAGAAGTTCTATCGCAAATTGGGATAGCTCAGGCCACAGGTCAAGCCTGCACACCCAGTAGTCAAGAGGTTCATCGCTCCTCAGAGTGTCGATATCTGCAGTTAAGGCGAGGTAGTCTGCTACCTGTCGGTCGAGTCGTTCTCTGAGGGTGCATCCCGAAACATGTAAGATAGGGCCGGGGGGCTATCCATAGTATTCAGTATATTGGGCAGACTAGATGGGCCAAATGGTTCTTATCTGCCGACACATTCTATGTTTCTATGTTTCTATGAAGGGCTGTGGCGATGCGTAGGACTTAAAAAGCTCTGCATGTCCTCCATCAACAACATGTCTGTAAAGCGTCCTGTCCTTGCCGGCGTGGTCTTCCCCTGTTAGATTCCCGTTGTGCTGTGACATCACCCTTATACGCTGTGTAAAGCATACTTTTTAATTTATTTTGGAACTGCTGCATCCTTTTCCGACTTGCGGCAATTCAGTAACATTTCAAGCACTTTCTGCTTATACCGGGGGTCTAGTAGTGTGGCCACCCTGTACAGGTAGTTCTCCTTCAGCCTTTTTATACGAGGGTTCCTCAACAGGCACGACAGCATGAAAGACCCCATTTGCACAAGGTTGGATGCCGAGCTACTCATGTTCCGTTCCTCGTCCTCGGTGATCTCACTGAAGGTATGTTCTTCCACCCAGCCACGTATAAGACCACGGGTACCAGATAGATGACAACGAGCACCCTCACAATCCTCTTCCAGCGTTGCCGCAGGTCCAGCAAGCGATGCTGATAATGCTGTTTCTGGTGGTGATGGTGACCACAACTCTTCCTCTTCACGCTCATCTACGGCCTGATCCAGCACTCTTCGCAGGGCACGCTCCAGGAAGAAAACAAATGGTATGATGTCGCTGATGGTGCCTTCGGTGCGACTGACTAGGTTTGTCACCTCCTCAAAAGGACGCATGAGCCTACAGGCATTGCGCATGAGCGTCCAGTAACGTGGTAAAAAAATTCCCAGCTCCGCAGAGGCTGTCCTAGCACCCCGGTCATATAAATACTCATTGACGGCTTTTTCTTGTTGGAGCAGGCGGTCGAACATTAGGAGTGTTGAATTCCAACTTGTCGGGCTATTGCAAATCAAGCGCCTCACTGGCATGTTGTTTCGCCGCTGGATATCTATCTAAAAAGTGTGCCATGGCCGTGTAGGAACGCCTGAAATGGCCACACACCTTCCTGGCCTGCTTCAGGACGTCCTGTAAGCCTGGGTACTTATGCACAAAGCGTTGTACGATCAGATTACACACATGTGCCATGCACGGCACATGTGTCAACTTGCCCAAATTCAATGCCTCCAACCAATTGCTTCCGTTGTCACACACCACTTTGCCGATATCCAGTTGGTGCGGAGTCAGCCACTGATCCACCTGTGCGTTCAGGGCGGACAGGAGTGCTGGTCCGGTGTGACTCTCTGCTTTCAGGCAAGTCAACCCCAAGACGACGTGACACTGCCGTATCCGGGATGTGGAATAGCCCCTGGGAAGCTGGGGGGGTGCCGTGGATGTGTAGCAAGACGCAGCAGTAGAAGAGGACTCAGCCGAGGAGGTTATGGAAGAGGATGGAGTAGGAGGAGTAGAGGAGGTGGCAGCAGGCCTGCCTGCAAGTCATGGGGGTGTCACCAACTCCTCTGCAGAGCCACGCATTCCATGCTTGGCAGCCGTCAGCAGGTTTACCCAATGTGCAGTGTAGGTGATATACCTGCCCTGACCGTGCTTTGCAGACCAGGTATCAGTGGTCAGATGGACCCTTGCCCCAACACTGTGTGCCAGACATGCCATTACTTCCTTTTGCACAATCGAGTACAGGTTGGGGATTGCCTTTTGTGCAAAGAAATTTCGGCCGGGTACCTTCCACTGCGGTGCCCCAATAGCTAAAAAAATTTTTAACGCCTCAGACTCCACCAGCTTGTATGGTAAAAGCTGGCGGGCTAAGAGTTCAAACAAACCAGCTGTCAGACGCCGGGCAAGGGGGTGACTTTGTGACATTGGCTTCTTACGCTCAAACATGTCCTTGACAGACACCTGACTGTGGGCAGATGAGCAAGAACTGCTCAAGGCGAGAGACGGAGTGGCGGATGGTTGAGAGGGGGCAAGGAGGACAGCAGTGGTTGACGTGGCTGAAGATGCTGGACCAGGAGGAGGATGGCGGCTTTGAGTTTGTGTGCTGCTTGTACTCATGTGTTGATCCCATAGGCGTTTGTGATGTGCGATCATGTGCCTTCGCAAAGCAGTTGTACCTAGGTGGGTGTTGGACTTCCCACGACTTAGTTTCTTTTGGCACAGGTTGCAAATGGCATCGCTGTTGTCAGAGGCAAGCACACAAAAAAAATGCCACACTGCTGAGCTCTGCAATGACGGCATTCTGGTGGTGGCAACAGCATGCGTTGATTGGCGTGCTGTCTGGCTGACCCCGGGTGCCGATGCATGCTGTCTGACTGTGCCACTAGCTCCTTGCGATGACATCCCCCTGCTTCCAACTCGTCTCCTCCTCCTCTCTGTCTCCCCATCTGAACTTTCCCCCTGTTCTTCTTCTCTTCGAGCGGGCACCCACGTGACATCCCCGGACACATCGTCATCATCAACCGCTTCACTTGTATCTGACAACTCAGCAAAGGAAGCAGCAGCGGGTACAACATCATCATCATCACACCGTACGTCCATGTGTGTAATGCTGCCTGACTGAGACATATCCCTGTTATCTACATCCTCTGGCAATAATGGTTGCGCATCACTCATTTCTTCCAACTGATGTGTAAATAACTCCTCTGACAGATCAAGTGAAGTGGCTGTGGTGCTAGTGTTGGTGGTGGCGGCAGGGGGGCGAGTGGTAACTTGAGAGGTGCCCGAAGCTGAGCTGGAGGAGGATGGTGCGTCAAGGTTCCGAGCGGAAGCTGTAGAAGATTGGGTGTCCTGTGTTAGCCAGTCAACTATGTCCTCAGAACTTTTCGAGTTCAGGGTACGTGGCCTCTGTACAATGGGCATTATTCTAGGGCCAAAGGGAATCACAGCACCACGACCACGACGGCCCCTGTGGGGTGGCCTGCCTCTGCCTGTCATTTTTTTTAGATTAGTTAAGTTGTACTATGCGTGCAAGCTACTGTGACACCAGAAATGAGTTGCACGGAAGTGACACTATGGACTTTTAGCTGGGCCTTAAACACACAAACACGTGTGTGCAACTGACTGCTATTTATTCACAGTCAAAATTGTTGTTTTTATTTAAATGTAATCGAATGTGACACCAGAAATGAATGGCGCTGAAGTGACACTATGGACTTTCAGCTGGGCCTTAAACACACAAACACGTGCACGCAACTGACTGCTATTTATTCACAGTCAAAATTTTTGTTTTTCTTTATATGTAATTGAATGTGACACCAGAAATGAATGGCGCTGAAGTGACACTATGGACTTGCAGCTGGGCCTTAAACACACAAACACGTGTGTGCAACTGATTGCTATTTATTCACAGTCAAAATTGTTGTTTTTCTTTAAATGTAATCGAATGTGACACCAGATATGAGTTGCGCTAGTGACACTATGCCCTTGCAGGGCATGAAACACACGCGTGTGCCGTCAACTGACTGCTATTATATTACAGTCAAAAAAGTTTTTTTTTTTTTAATGCAAGCTACTGTGACACCAGATATGAGTGGTGGCACTGGGCAAGTGGGCACAGTATACGCTGTGAGCCTGACGCTGGCAGGCAGGCAGGCAACTGCAATTAGATTACACAGGAAAAAAAAAAAAGCAGAAAAGGGCTTTTTGGGGTGCTGTCCTTACAGCAGAGATCAGATGAGTCCTTCAGGACTGTAGTGGACACTGAATACACTAGCCTAGCTATCGATTTCCCTATTAAATCAGCAGCAGCTACACTGTCCCTCCTCTCACTAAGAATGCAGCTTCCGAATTAATCTAAAATGGATGCTGTCCAAGAGGTGGGAGGGTCTGGGAGGGAGGGTATGATGCTGATTGGCTGGAATGTGTCTGCTGACTGTGAGGTACAGGGTCAAAGTTTACACAATGATGACGAATAGGGGGGGAACCGAACATCGCATATGTTCGCCCGCCACGGCGAACGCGAACAAGCTATGTTCGCCGGGAACTATTCGCCGGCGAATAGTTCGGGACATCTCTACCTGCAACAGGAGCTCCATCAACACCAGCAGCACCACGACTAGGGCCACGTCCCTCATTCTTTGAGGTCACCCACTGAACTAACAGACAGATTAACTATATAAATTTTCCTGTTACGTATGCAGTGCAGGTGTACCTCACACCAAAAATGGGTATATGTCACCCACCAAACTAACAGACGGATTAACTATATTAATTTCCCTGTCACGGATGCAGTGCAGGTGTATCTCACGCAAAAAATAGGTATATGTCACCCACCAAACTAACAGACGGATGAACTATATTAATTTCCCTGTCAACAATGCAGTGCTGGTGTACCTCACACCAAAAATGGGTATATATCACCCATCGAACTAGCAGATTAACTATTATATTTTTGTGTCAGGGGTACAAAGATAGTGCATTGCACCCACAAAAAAATCGCTATAGGTCACCTACAGAATTAACAGTCAGATTAATTATTATATTTCTGTGTCAGGGGTGCAAAGCTGGTGTATTGTACCCACAAATAAATCACTATAGGTCACCCAAAGAAAAAATAGCCAGATGAGATTCCTAACACTCTCCCTCACTTTAGCTCAACACTATTAATAAGGTAAGCTTCGGAGTTAGAGCTATTAAATAAAATATCAGAATTTGCCTTCATTGCAATTTAAAATCATACACAGTAAATCAGCTTTCCATATGGTTATAGGTAGTGTTGAGCAAATTGAAGTATGTGATACAGAATTCGAAACCAAGTTTAGGAAAAATTTGATTCACCGCAAACCCAAATTTGCTCGAGCTTCATGGTAACGAATTGATTTTTCCTAAAATGTTGGCTGAAAATGAAATAAATTATACTCATCTCATCCACTTTACGGAGAGGTTGTCTGCTCTGTCTTGATTGAAGAAAACCTGTGGCGAGCGTGAAGATGTCAACCCGTGATCATTCTGGACGCACATTCTGACGCCATCACGCCCGCTGCAGGTTTTCTTCAATCAATATGGGAGCAGACTCTCTCTCTCCGCGAGTAAGTGCATGAGGTGAGTATAATTTTTTTTGAGTCTCAGATGCCGCGATCAGCATTGAACACAGCATATGAGGGGTCAAATGACACGGGCGGCCAACTAAAAATTTTTGCTCATCACTAGTTATAGGTGAAAAATTGTAGCAAAGACAACTGACTTTTGCTCAGATTCTTGCAAGTTGCACCTACTCAAGACAGTTCAGCTTGGGCTTTATTGAGCCATCAGAGTATCACTGGATCCTGGTTCTGATATAAGAATAGCCACAATAAAATGTCCAAGACAACCTCGTTTGAAGATGTGATCTCCACAGGTGCTGCAATATAAGCAAAGATAGTAACCTAGTAAGTGTGAAAAAAGACATCTATCCATTAAGGCCACCCTACTATCCTGTGAAGGTTATCTAGAGGAACTTAATACCTGGATCGATGGCCCATGATCAGAAATCTAGTGACTATAACTTTTTATATTGCTACTAGTGTTGAGCGAAGCAAAGCGTTCGAAGCGGAACTTGGTCCGAAGTTTAGGAAAACTTCAATTCATGATTCCAATTTTTCTTACGCTTTGTGGTGACCAATCAGGTTTTCATAGAATTGCCGCTGCAAGTGTTACAAAGCAAAACCAAATGTAGAGAAGACAAGCTAGGGAACACAAGATCGCCTATAATGCCATGCCACCTAATCCGCAGATAGCCTGTGAGGTCACAGCCCTATAAAACATCATCCTCATCCCACGCAGTCCGCGCCATTGTCCTGTGAGCTGGGCATACTGAGAGACTTTGAAAGTGCTCATGCGCTAGAGACATTGTTACTGAAAACATGCAGGGACAGTGTAGAGACAGTGTAGGGAGACTTATGCTGTGTCAGTTTAATTTATTTATTCCTACATTTCCTTATTCCTACATCAGCCATAAACTAATATATGTAATTCAATACCAATAAGATGAAAGCCTTTATTATTCTGGTGCCAGCATGAGAACCAATACCATCCAGTCTGCACCCCTTAGGGGCGGGCCAGGTCTTAATGATGACCATCTTCATCTTTTGCTGGCTTTACTTTTTCCAAATCATCCTATCTTCTATTTTCTAGAAAAGTCAGCATGATGCAGAGAGAGGAGGAGCTGGATGTTCCTGATGACATATTCTCATTGATATTAGATGTGGAAAAGGAGGAAAAGCAGAAGGCAGAAGAAGGGCTCCCACCTTTAGGGCAGGAGAGCACTGGGGTTGGAGAAGTGAGTATGCCAGAGCTGATTAATATTTTCTGTTCACTGTCAAATAACCTGCAGGAGATTGCAGGTAAGTACAGAAATAATATGCATATTGTCCCCCACCTAACCAGCCAAACCCCATACCAGCAATAGTGATGAGCGGCAGGGGCAATATTCGAATTCGCAATATTTCATCATAAATTAGCGAATTCGAGAATTCGCCATTATTTTCTTGTTTGCGGAAATCGGCATTGTAATATGCGCTTATTGCGCATGCAATACAGGCATGGGTAACTTTTGCTTTATTTTTTAAGCTGCTAGAAGTTACCTGAGACTGGAGAAAATGGTTGGCATGGCAGAATGTTACAATTGCTTTATATGCAGATAAAGTGCTCCAATATATATGAGATTGCGCAATTAATGATGCACATATTTTGGGGTAATACGTGCAACTTCACATTTTAGCAGGTCTGACTACATATTATTGATTGTTGTGAACTTGTAACATCACAGCACTATGTCTGTAGCATGTATGTATGGACAGCAGAACCTGTTACACTACCTAACTCACTGCACTGGAACCTATCAGCTACACTGTATCACTATCTAACCTACACTGACTATCTCCCACTAATTATCTGTATTATATATATAAGCTAACTAACTATCTAATGTAATGACACAGTAAAGCACAGAGCACAGCAATAACACTGCTGTCTCTCTCAGAACTGCAAAAAAAATGCAGGAAATGCTGGGGAGTTTCTTATATAGTGAGGGGTGGGCAACTTTCCTATTGTTTGCTAGGGATGTTGCTAAGTTTAGACAAAGACATTGCAGCTTTCTCATCGGCCCACAAGCAAGAAGCAGAGAGGGATCATGGGTTCAGATGAAAAAAAAAATCTAGAATATTCACGAATACGAATATATAGCACTATATTCTAAATCTTCACAAATTCTCGAAGTGGCGATATTAACGATAAAATTTGCGATTCGAATATTCGCACCCAACACTAACCAGCAACAGCCCTTGCCTCTGGCAAAGCTATAAACAACCCATCTTTGCCGATGACATCATCTGTCTCACTTCTAGGCGGAAGTCTGTGATTAGCATAGTAATGCGAAGCACAGTACGTCACCGGCACACAGCAAACAGAGCCTTGCTCTTTGCAATGCAGCGTGGCAAGGCGGAGCAAGGAAATGCCACGATGCTCTACTCATATGTAGTCAGGGAATAAAGAAAAGCTTATGTCTAGGTTCAGCCCTGAACCCAGAGAACCCCTTTGAATTTACTGTCAACGAAAATTCGTAAGTCCTTTTTCATGTCAGTGTTACCCATTGCTTTGCGATTTGGTGTGTACAGGGGACTTACTGTATATTTTCCCTTCCTATTTGCATAACTTTACATTTTTTAGTGTTAAAGGGCATCTGCCAGCATATCTGTACCTATGACACTGGCTGACCGGTTGCATGTGCGCTTGGCAGCTGAAGGCATCTGTGTTGGTCCCATGTTCATATGTGTCTTTATTGCTGAGTAGTGATGGACGAACATCGACCGGGATGGTTCGCAAATGCGATCAAATGTTTGTGAACCGCAAATTTGCGGCGGGCCCCATTCACTTTAATTGCAGGCGAACCTCAAAAACCTTCAGCTCATATTTGTAGCCAGCAAATACTTAGAAGAAGTGCACAAATAGTCCCACAACATGAACAGTAACATACTAGAGGGGGATCAATGACAAAAATTCAAACAAAAAAAATGTCTCTTATTCAGGGGATATTTTTATGCGTCTTAAAGGGAAATTCTCTGAAATATGCCCTGTCGGAGCCTAGAATTTTTTTATTTTAGGCCACGGGAGTACGGGCATTAAAAATTAGGCATTCACCTGACATAAAGAAATTCTGATTATGTGACTCAAGGTACATTATGCAGTCAATGGATAAAATTTTTACTGTAGGCCACTGGACTACAGTCCCCAAACATTAGGCATTCACTGGACAGAAAAGAACAAGTGATTATGTGGCTGGAGGTATATTAAGCGGTCAATGGATATCAATTTTACTGAAGGCCAGTACAAATACAGGTCAATCACATATGTTTAAAAGAACAAAAAATATAACATTGGATTAAAAACATGGCTAACGAAATCCCCCCTCTTCAAAAAAAACCTATAGATAATAGTTGAAATTCGATAACACGTGGTCGTCACTGATGTTGAATTCCTCTGAGGCCCCAACAATTATTCATTCAGCGTACAAAAAAGAACAAGTAAGTATGTGGCTGGAGGTAGATTACACGGTCATTGGACATCAATTTTACAGCAGTCCAGTGGACTACAGGACCCAAGAATTATGCATTCAGCGGCCGTTTCTAGGGAATTTTACCAACAGGGCGAACATTAAAAAAGTGCCCCCCCCCCCCTTAAAGGGGTTGTCTCACTTCAGTAAGTTGCATTTATCATGTATCTGTATAACAAATGAGCTAAGATACAGTGGTTCAGCCGGCAGTATCATACACAGCCTTTGGCTGCTATCAGTAATATTTTCCTTTTAATCTACCACTGCATTTCCAGTAACAGCCTTCCCTGCACATGATGACAGCCCCGCATACCTCTTACATTCAATGACATCTCCTTTGATGTAGATGTCCTCATCTTCTCCTTTCAGACCTTCAGACCAGACTATCATTTTTCAGCCATTTTTCGTCTCTGTAGTTTGACACAAATAAAATCTTAGTTTACTACTTTTCCATCATTCTCCCATCTTCTGGACAAATCATCCTACTACCCCCAATACTGTGCCGCTGTGCTCCCCAATATTATACTGTAGAAACCGATAAACCCCCTGATAATACTAGTACCACACAGAGCCCCCCATATAAATTACCCCTTCTTTGTGGCCTCAGTAGAAGCCCCCATAGTGCCCCCCAATAATGTGCCAGTAAGAAGTGCCCCCATAGTGCCCCCCAATAATGTGCCAGTAAGAAGTGCCCCCATAGTGCCCCCCAATAATGTGCCAGTAAGAAGTGAATCCATAGATGCCCCTCAATATTGTGCCAGTAAGAAGTGCCCCCATAGATTCCCCCCAATAATGTGCTAGTAAGAGGTGCCCCCATAGATGCCCCACCAATCATGTGCCAGTAACAAGTGCCTCTCCATGCCCCCCCATCATGTGCCAATAACAAGTGCCTCTAACAAGTGCCTTTCCATGCCCCCCAATCATGTGCCAGTAACAAGTGCTTCTCCATGCCCCCCAATCATGTGCCAGTAACAAGTGCCTCTCCATGCCCCAATATGTAGCTTGAGAAAGACCTGTGTGTCGAAACGTTGCTGTATTTTTTCGGTGTAATTAAGCATTAAGCTTTGATTCAAGAACAAGAGTGCCGTGACTTTTCTGAAGTTTTGTCTACGTTCGAGGGGTCCCTGAGGCCGGGACCTGACGCCACGAGCACCGCCGCCATACCATGGACTATTAGTCCCAGTAAGTGGTGCTGTCCTATTCAATTTTTTTGTTCTCCATGCCCACCCATCATGTGCCAGTAATAAGTGCCTCTCCATGCCACCCCAATCATGTACCAGTAACAAGTAGTAAAGAGTGGGAGGTGCCATACTCGATTCTGCGATATTTCGCGAATATTCGAACGAATATTCGTCTTATATTAGTCGAAATCGAATATTTGTCATTATTCTATTTATCGCGATTAATATGCGATTTAATTATTTGTGTATTGCGTTTTTTTTTTTTTTAAGTCCATAAGGCAACTTTCCTATTGGTTGGCTAAAGATGTATTTTACAAAAATATTCGCTATATATTCTTGTTTTAGAATATGACGAATATTTTAAAAAACTAAGTTATAGCAATATAGCGAATATTCGCAAAATACACATATAGACTGCAATTTAGCTAATATAGTGCTATAATCTTTTTTTTTTCTTTCTGAACTTCAGATTTTGAAAAAATTTACACTATTAAAAAAATACTATAGCACTATATTAGCTAAAGTGCAGTCTATATGTTTATTTTACGAATATTTGCAATATTGCTATATATTCTTGTTTTACAATATGACGAATATTCTAAAAAACGAAGTTCTAGCAATATAGCGAATATATTCGTTATTTAGAATATTCGTCTTTTTCTTTCAATCTGTACTGTTATTCCACTTTGGCATACTCCTCCCCGACAAGCGTCCCCGTCACCATGGGAACGCCTGTGGGTTAGAATATACCATCGGATCAGATTTTTCACGATCTCAGGCAAAAACTCAGATCCAATGGTATTTTCTAACCCACAGGCGTTCCCATGGTGACGGGGACGCTTGTCGGGGAGGAGTATGTGAACAACTGCACAGATTGAAAAAATAATAATCTAATATTCTAAATAACAAATATATTCGCTATATTGCTATATATTAGTTTTTTAGAATATTCGTAGATATTACAATAAGAATAATATATAGCAATATTCAGTCGATCTCTAATAGTTTGATAGACTATTACCTCGGTCAGGCAGGCCAAGCAGGAATAAACACCAGTACGGCAACGGCAGGGTGCAATAATCAAAATCGTGATTTCGTTTTTTTTTTTCGAATAATATTAAATTTATTATATTCCTTTATAGTTTATATTTTTAACTACTTTAGACACTTACGCCACTTGCACACGACCGTATGCCCTTGAGACATATGGTCCATGAGCATACCATATGTCCCGGAGCGGCATACAACGTGCGAACGGGAGCGCACAGCATCATAGGTTACTATACCAATAATGTATAATAACTATAGGTTACTATTGATGCTGTGCGCATCGGCCACCCGCGGGACGATTGTCCTGCACTAATATGAAAACAGGACTATAGTCACACGGGCGGACGATGCGGATAGTATTATAGTAACCTCTGCTGCTGTGCGCTCCCATGTGCACAATGTATGCCGCTCCGGGATATATGGCATGTTCATAGACCGTATGTCTCGAAGGGCATACGGTCGTGTGAAAGTGGCGTAAGTGTCTAAAGTAGCAAAAAAATATAAACTACCCAAAAAAATAACATTAAACTGTATCCGAACTATCTCTAATCCAAAAAACACTATAATGATCATAAACATGTGTAACTTCTGGATTTTGATGTAAATCTGAAGTGTTTAGTGTAAATCTGAAGTGTAATGCTAAACAAAATTGCATTAATATTTTATTTTAAACATGCAGTAATCTCTAAATGCCATAAACGAATGGCCAAGTTCCAGAAGGAGCTTCTAAAGGATCAATTGGCTCTCCATAAGCTGCTGCGGCGGGTTTCGAAGAAGGTTTGGAAGATGGATAAGAGGAACCGTCAAATAAGGAAAGATATAGTGGATTTCCATGACAAACTAACAAAGTAGCCGAAAGGACAGTTATAGTTAAAATGTTGTAAATGGTTATTGTTAAAATGTTATTAAAAATATTTATCTGCCACAGACTCGATGTGCCCGATTCTCACAAGGGTGTCAAGAGCCACGTCTGACTCCGTTATACCCGGGGTCAGGAAGTCGCAGCGGGTGGCTGCGCGCTCTATGTCTAAAGACAGTGCTGTTTCTTAATGGTAGCTTTCTGGGTTTGCCTTGCAATCCTTTTTGGCTCACTCAGGGATCCGTAGCTTCTCCTCCTCAGCTGTTTCTTGTCCAGCAATCCCAACCTCCTTATATTCCCATCTCTCACTTCTCTGGTTGCCAGATATAGAGCTTCCTGCCTGGACTTCTATACTGACCCACTGGAGCTGTGTAGCTGTGATTCCTGGTAGTTGTTCCAGAGCGTTACCCTCCGGATCCCTGTTGGGCTTTTGTTGTCCGCTGTTGTCGCCCACCTGGGATTATATGTTTGTCTGTATTGTCTGTTCTCTCCTTGGTGTTTCCCTTTAGTGTTAGTGGTGCGGACTAGTGTTCCCACTGCCCTATTCACTACCTAGGGCTCATCTCAGGGAAAGACAGGGTTTAGGCACGTGATCGGCGTACGGGTGAGAAACCCGTTGAGGGACGTCAGGGCAGTCAGGTGCCAGCCTCAAGGTGAGTTAGGGGTCACCACCTTTCCCTCTACCTTGGACAGGGCCTTCCCATTTCCCTCCCTTTGCGTCACGTATGTGATCGGCACGCCGGTAATGACATTAGGAAGGGGATGAGTGGAAGACAGCTTTTAACACCCCTGTGGGGCATTATGAAAATCTAGTCATGCCTTTCGGTCTGATCAATGCTCCTGCTGTCTTCCAACATTTTGTTAATTACATTTTTAGTCATCTTATCGGCAGGTTTGTGGTGATATACCTAGATGATATTTTAATTTATTCGTCTGATCTGAAAACACATGAGGTATATGTCAGACAGGTACTGCAGGTCATACGGACTAATAAATTATATGCGAAAGTTGAAAAGTGTGTCTTCGCCGTTCAGGAAATACAGTTCCTGGGATATCTATTATCTGCTTCAGGTTTCCGTATGGATCCTAGGAAGGTCCAGGCAATTTTAGATTGGGATCTTCCTGAGAACCTTAAAGCACTGCAACGGTTCTTGGGTTTCGCAAATTTCTATAGAAAGTTCATTAAAAACTATTCGGTGATTGTCAAACCCCTTACTGACATGACTAGGAAGGGGACTGATTTTTCTAAATGGTCTGACGCCGCTAAAATTGCATTTTTCTCTCTAAAAGAGAGGTTTATCTCGGCACCTGTACTAATCCAACCGGATGTCTCCTAGCCTTTAATTGTTGAAGTAGATGCGTCAGAGGTGGGAGTGGGGGCTGTACTATCTCAGGGTCCGTCTCCTGGCAAATGGCATCCTTGCGCTTTCTTTTCTAAAAAACTATATGAAGCAGAGAAGAACTACGATATTGGCAATAGGGAACTATTAGCTATTAAACTAGCGTTTGAAGAATGGCGTCACTTTTTAGAGGGGGCAATCCACCCCGTCATGGTGATTACGGACTACAAAAACCTTCTGTACCTCGAATCAGCTAAGCGACTCACCCCTAGACAAGCTAGGTGGTCGCTATTTTTTACCAGGTTTAACTTTTTCATCACCTATCGTCCTGGGGCAAAAAATACCAAGGCAGATGCATTATCTCGTAGTTTCCCTGGAGGGGGTAATGTGGGTGATCCGGTACCCATTCTACAAAGAGGAGTGGTTGTCTCGGCTGTACACTCTGTTCTGGAGGGGAAGGTGTTAGAGGCCCAGGGGGACGCCCAGGTCTCTTGCCCCTCAGAGAAATTGTTTGTACCGTTAAACCTGCGTCTCGAATTATTAAAGGAACATCATAATTCGGCACTTGCTGGGCACCTGGGTAGTAAAGCAACCTTGGAGCTATTGTCTCGTCGTTTTTGGTGGCCAAGGTTGCGTCAGGATGTAATGGATTTTGTGTCTACTTGTTCTACTTGTGCACGCGCGAAAGTCTCTCATACACGTCCCGCAGGGTCTTTATTGCCACTTGTCATTCCCAATAGGCCATGGACACATCTGTCAATGGATTTCATCACTGACTTACCTTTGTCTGCGGGTAAAACAGTTATCCTGGTAGTAGTAGACAGGTTTAGCAAAATGGTACACTTTATTGCGTTACCCGCACTACCTAATGCTAAGACTCTTGCTCAGGTATTCATCAGTAAAATCGTGAAGCTTCACGGGGTCCCTTCCGAGGTTGTTTCGGATCGGGGAACCCAGTTTATTTCTAAGTTTTGGAAAGCTTTTTGTTCCCGTTTGGGGGTACACTTGTCCTTTTCCTCAGCTTTCCATCCTCAGTCGAATGGACAGACTGAGCGTACCAACCAAAACCTTGAGACATATCTAAGGTGTTTTGTGTCTGAAAACCAAGAGGTGTGGTCATCATATTTACCGTTAGCCGAGTTTGCTATAAATAATCGCCGTCAGGAATCCACTGGCAAGTCACCATTTCTTGGTGCATATGGTTTTCATCCACAATTCTGTACTTTCAAAGAGGGGGGGTCTTCTGGGGTTCCCGAAGAGGAATGGTTTTCATCATCTCTTTCATCTGTATGGCAGAAGGTGCAAGCTAACTTGAAAAATATGCGAGGAAAATATAAATGCATGGCTGATAAGAAACGGTCGCCAGGTCCGGACCTAGGAGTAAATGACTATGTGTGGTTATCTACTAGGAATATATAGTTAAAGGTTCCCTCTTGGAAACTGGGTCCTAGGTTCATTGGTCCTTACAAAATAGTAGCCATCATTAACCCCGTGGCTTTTCGCCTGGAGCTACCTCAAACTTTTAAAATCCATAACGTCTTCCATAAGTCGTTACTAAAAAAGTATGTTCCACCTCTAGAACCGTCACCGCTGCCACCCCCTCCTGTTGTTGTTGTTGATGGTAATCTAGAGTTTCAAATATCCAAAATTGTTGATTCTCGTCGGGTCCGCCGCTCTCTTCAATATCTGGTGCATTGGAGGGGTTATGGTCCCGAGGAAAGAATGTGTGTCCCAGCGCTGAGGTAAACGCCGACAGGTTATTTCAGGCTTTTCATGCCTCTCATCCTGAGAGACCTAGTCCTGAGTGTCCGGAGGCCCCTCGTGGAAAGGGGGGTACTGTCACAAGGGTGTCAAGAGCCACGTCTGACTCCGTTATACCCGGGGTCAGGAAGTCGCAGCGGGTGGCTGCGCGCTCTATGTCTAAAGACAGTGCTGTTTCTTAATGGTAGCTTTCTGGGTTTGCCTTGCAATCCTTTTTGGCTCACTCAGGGATCCGTAGCTTCTCCTCCTCAGCTGTTTCTTGTCCAGCAATCCCAACCTCCTTATATTCCCAACTCTCACTTCTCTGGTTGCCAGATATAGAGCTTCCTGCCTGGACTTCTATACTGACCCACTGGAGCTGTGTAGCTGTGATTCCTGGTTGTTGTTCCAGAGCGTTACCCTCCGGATCCCTGTTGGGCTTTTGTTGTCCGCTGTTGTCGCCCTCCTGGGATTATATGTTTGTCTGTATTGTCTGTCCTCTTCTTGGTGTTTCCCTTTAGTGTTAGTGGTGCAGACTAGTGTTCCCACCGCCCTATTCACTACCTAGGGCTCATCTCAGGGAAAGCCAGGGTTTAGGCACGTGATCGGCGTACGGGTGAGAAACCCGTCGAGGGACGTCAGGGCAGTCAGGTGCCAGCCTTAAGGTGAGTTAGGGGTCACCACCTTTCCCTCTCCCTTGGACAGGGCCTTCCCATTTCCCTCCCTTTGCGTCACGTATGTGATCGGCACGCCGGTCATGACACCGATCTTGAAAGTTCTAGCAGTCAGAGGAACGCGTCGTGTCGTGTGTAGCTAATTTTGTACTTCTTTTTCTTGTTTTAAAAAAGAATTATTTATTTAAACAAAAATTTTAGAACGTCAAATAGTGTATTTTTTTCATGTTAGCCCATTCCTGCTGCACACTTACAACATGATGCTGTCAGATGTGTCTTGGTATATTTTTGGTGTCCTGGTCTGGTGGGGGCCCATTCCTGGGAACAAATTCCCGCTGCACACTTCGAACCTGCTGCTGGCTGTCGTGCTGAGTTAGGCCAAGCTATGTGTAGGCCTTATACTGGACCCTTAACATCTACCTGCTGCTGATGCTGAAGTCTGTCCTGATCCTGATGACTTATGTGTGGGCCTTATACTCCACCGTTACCGATACTTGCTGTTGTAGGTCCTGACATTGCTGAGTTATGTGTGGGCCGTATACTACAGTGTTACCATGTACCTACTGCTGTCTGTTCTGCTGTCTGTCCTGATCAAGATGAGTTTGACCCTGGAATAAAGTGGCCTTACAACTAACTTATAAAATTACACCGTAACATTACATTATAGAAAACAAAAGCACGCTGTATCAAGCTGAAAAACTGTATTTATAACAAGCATAATAACAAAACATGCCTCTAGGGCAACTTTTGGAGCTCCGATAATAGCTCGTCCATTTGTTTAAATCTGAGAAAGTACTTTTTCTCCATTTCCTTCTCTTTCTTATTGACTCGCTGACGCAGCATTTTCAATTCTAGCAAGTCTTTACTATATTCTTTTTTAAGCTCTTCAAAGTGCTTTCTGCACTTGTTCACTACTGAAAAAAAAACAAAAAAAAAAATGTATTTCAATTACGGTTACTTACAAGACAATTAGTGCATTGTGTTTAGTATGTTTTTAAACACTGCCAATTTACATCTAAATACAATAACTATAGATCTCTAGGTTATTTATATTTTGGTTTTCTTAGTGATAGTTCGGATAGAGTATAATGTTATTTATTTGGTTAGGCCTCTTTCACACTTGCGTTGTTGGGATCCGGCATGCACTTCCGTTGCCGGAGGTGCCTGCCGGATCCGGAAAAAAGCAAGTGTACTGAAAGCATTTGAAGACGGAACGTCTTCCAAATGCTTTCAGTGTTACTATGGCACCCAGGACGCTATTAAAGTCCTGGTTGCCATAGTAGGAGCGGGGAGCGGGGGAGCGGTATACTTACAGTCCGTGCGGCTCCCGGGGCGCTCCAGAATGACGTCAGAGCGCCCCATGCGCATGGATGACGTGATCCATGCGATCACGTGATCCATGCGCTTGGGGCACCCTGACGTCACTCTGGAGCGCCCGGGGAGCCGCACGGACGGTAAGTATGCTGCTCCCCCGCTCCCTGCTACACTTTACCATGGCTGTGAGGACTTTAGCGTCCCGGCAGCCATGGTAACCACTCTGAAAAAGCTAAATGTCAGCTCCGGCAATGCGCCGAAACAACGTTTAGCTTAAGGCCGGATCCGGATCAATGCCTTCCAATGGGCATTAATTCCGGATCCGGCCTTGCGGCAAGTGTTCCGGATTTTTGGCCGGAGCAAAAAGCGCAGCATGCTGCTGTATTTTCTCCGGCCAACAAACGTTCCGTACCGGAACTGAAGACATCCTGATGCATCCTGAACGGATTACTCTCCATTCAGAATGCATTAGGATAATCCTGATCAGGATTCTTCCGGCATAGAGCCCCGACGACGGAACTCTATGCCGGAAGACAATAACGCAGGTGTGAAAGAGCCCTTAGTTAATAGTTTTTCGGTAGTTTACAGAGTATGACACATTTTTTTTATTTTCCTATTACACTAGTTTCTGTTGTCCCCTCATTGTTGCCACTTTTAACCATTTCACGGCCGGCCATTAAGAGTAGACCTCAGCGGGACGTGAATTGACGCAGAGGGACAGTCTATTACGGTCCAACAGACACTCTGCCTCCAGGCATAAACGTTTGTGAACCGGGGTGCAAATGCTGCTCAGCTAAACAGGCAGCCATGTTAACTAAGGGCTGCTATTTTTCAGATTAATTACACATGTGCATTGCAGCTCCGGAGATGCAGGGTGGTGGGGGGATCGTGGGATGCTTGTTATTATGTTATGTATACCAAATTATAGTACTGTGTGTACATATTTACCCTCCCAGTGGGGGGTGTAGACCACCTCTTCCTCCTCTTCTGGAGCTGGGGGGGCAGAATCTGGTGGCTTGGAAGTTCCTGCCTCCTCCTCTGCTGCCTCTGTCTCGCCAACATCTTGGGGGGGAAGTAGCCTCCACATTTTCTCCTTCCTCCCACTCCTCCTCCTCCATGGGCACCTCCTCTGTTTTTTGTTTTTTTGTTTTTTTTTTGCGGTGGCGGACAGAGGGAACGGGTTGACCTGTAATAATGACACAATGTTAAGAATTTATACAAACAACTCAGAAATCATAACAAAGGTAAAGATCAAGAAATTCCTATATGGAGGAATCTGCATGGGATTATAAATTATAGCAATAGTGGATTTACCTCATTTTGTTGGTAAGAAAAAAGTTTTATAGATGGTAGAACTAGTCTAAGTTACAAGGTAAGATGAGGTAACATGGGATTTGTTAGGAAGGTGCCCTATAGGGTATTGTGACTGGGTAATTGACGTTTAAGGAAACCAAACAACAGTTCGGAAATTAGATAAGGGGTTATTGGATGGTGTTATGTTGGGTATATAATTATTTTTCGGCTGCCAGCATTTTGAAGATCTGCTGCCAACCCGCCCTCCCTCCCTGTTCATTTAGTTGTCACGGTAACTTTATAATTAGAAGGAGGCTTAAAGTCTCCCCTTTAACTGTGACTTTGACGGTGACCGCCCCTTTAACAGTGACCTTGATGGTGACCGCCCCTTTAACAGTGACTTTCACGGTGACCGGCCCTTTAATAGTGGCTTTCACGGTGACCGGCCCTTTAACTGTGAACTCCACAGTGCCCGTCAGTTGGCAGTTAGGATTTAAGTGAAAGGCTGGCAGGCTTATATTGGATAATACAGGTCATTTTTTGGGAATATCTCCGGAATGGTATGTCGTAGAGAGCCGAGACCCCCGCAAGATTTCTTTCCAGGTAGCAAGAGATGTGTATACCAAGTTTCGGTGAAATCGATGGTTGCGTTTTTTGAGTTTTTGTGGAACTTAAACACATACATACATACATACACACACACATCCTATATATATATATATATATATATATATATATATATATATATAATCTTGAATCCCATGCAAATTATGTGGGGGATGTATGTAATGGTCGGGGACTTTGACCAGAATACTGAATGATGTTTGCAGTTTATGTAGATATAAACAAAAATACCTATATATTTATGTGTGTGTGAAACGTATGAAATCATCCGGTGACATCATACATCAGTACAGCGCTGTGTGTATAACAATATACATACAATCTTAGCGAGGTAGAGATGTATGATGTCACCGGAAGATTTTGTACATGTCACACCAGGTATTAAGTAATCATTTGAAAAGGGATGAAATATGGATGTAGTAGAGTTAACACACATGCTTTATGAGACATGTTATGTAAACGTAATGCAATTAAATACGTTAAGATATTTTATAAAATGGCTTTTGTTTCAAGATTACGTGATGAGTTAATAAATTTGAGTCAAGAGGTTGTGTGTTAACCATACTACATCTGCACGGATTAGCAGCATAACTGAATATATACATTACTGAGTGTTGTAGAGAGAAATACTAAATTCATGTAAGCATTGTACCTGGGCATAATCTCCTACTGTAATCTTCGACCCTATCTGGGTGTAGGCGTTTGAGGTCGCAATACTTTTTCTGAATGGCCTTGTAGTTGGGCCATTTGCCGCCTTTAAATTTTAATTCCGCCTGGACAGACCGTACAATGGCCTCTTTTTCAACCCTTTGCCGGGTCCAAAGATATCCCCGCTCAAGAAAGCGCTGAAAGATAAAGATGAAAGCATATATTCACAATTTTTTTATTATACAAATATTCAAAAAAATATCCACTACAAAAAAGCAAAAAGTAGTTACGTGTTTAAGGCCTCTTTCACACTTGCGTTGTTGGGATCCGGCATGCACTTCCGTTGCCGGAGGTGCCTGCCGGATCCGGAAAAACGCAAGTGTACTGAAAGCATTTGAAGACGGAACCGTCTTCCAAATGCTTTCAGTGTTACTATGGCACCCAGGACGCTATTAAAGTCCTGGTTGCCATAGTAGGAGCGGGGAGCGGGGGAGCGGTATACTTACAGTCCGTGCGGCTCCCGGGGCGCTCCAGAATGACGTCAGAGCGCCCCATGCGCATGGATGACGTGATCCATGCGATCACGTGATCCATGCTCTTGGGGCGCCCTGACGTCACTCTGGAGCGCCCGGGGAGCCGCACGGACGGTAAGTACACTGCTCCCCCGCTCCCCGCTACACTTACCATGGCTGTCAGGACTTTAGCGTCCCGGCAGCCATGGTAACCACTCTGAAAAAGCTAAATGTCGGCTCCGGCAATGCGCCGAAACGACGTTTAGCTTAAGGCCGGATCCGGATCAATGCCTTCCAATGGGCATTAATTCCGGATCCGGCCTTGCGGCAAGTGTTCCGGATTTTTGGCCGGAGCAAAAAGCGCAGCATGCTGCGGTATTTTCTCCGGCCAACAAACGTTCCGTACCGGAACTGAAGACATCCTGATGCATCCTGAACGGATTACTCTCCATTCAGAATGCATTAGGATAATCCTGATCAGGATTCTTCCGGCATAGAGCCCCAACGACGGAACTCTATGCCGGAAGACAATAACGCAGGTGTGAAAGAGCCCTAAAGGGGAAATATTAGATTTAAAGTTACTGTTATAAGATCGGATTGTATTGTGATTATATGTATGTGAGGTCTGAGCAATCAGATATTGGCCAGCTAAACTGCGATGTACCTGTCTAATTAAGTGACAGTATGGTATTGGGTGTACTGCTGGTTTGCTTCCCCGTGGTGCACCCTGGGTAACGCTAAATGAACCAGCAAACACTTTTGGTCTGACAAAAAAAGCTCATGGACATAAATTTAAATCTATTTATATTGTGTCTATGTTATATAGTGTGTGGTATATATTGCATGGCAGGAAAATGGACGTGCTATGTGCATGTGATAGATATTTATCTGTTGTCCATACATACATGCTACTGACATAGTGCTGCGAAGTAAGTAGTATCTACTATTGGGGGGGACGGGCGGTGGGGGAAAAAATAAAAAAAAATTTGTATCAATGTAGTTCTTATTCGCAAACACGAATATTTAGCAACACTCAATCTACATATAAATAATTTAGACGTAGATCGAGTGTTGCTAAATATTGTTCTGCCATGCATGCAATATGAAATAAAATACAGTGCTGTAATACAATATTACTTACAGTGAGAATAACTTCTTCTTCTTCTTTTTGAAATCGAATTCGCCCCATTTTCGATCGCCGATTTTAATACAGAAAAAAACGCCAAACTCCACTGGTAGCAAAACCAAAACCAGGGCACATGACACGTGACACGATTACGTCACTCATAAGATCGCGTCCTCATGCGATCATTCATAACATTCCCGATTTTCGGCAAAAAATCGGGAATTCGAATAACAAGATTGATTCCACCCTGCTTCTTGCAATATAGCGAATATTCTAAAAAAATTATGTAGAATCGATCAATTTAGCTAATATAGTGATATAATCTTCTTTGTCTAATAACTGTAACTTTTTTTTCTCTTCTGAACTTCAGATTTAAAAAAAATTAAGACTCTTTGTATTTTACGAATATTCACTAAATTGCTATATATTCTTGTTTTAGAATATGCCGAATATTCAAAAAAAATTATATATAGCGAATTTATTCGTTATTTAGAATATTCAAATTTTTTTTAATATGAAAAAATGATTCCTTTCAGCTTAATTTACTTGTGGGCAAATGACTCATTGGCCCACAAGCAAGAAGCAGTGAGGGATCATGTTTTCAGATGTTTAAAATTCACGAATATTCGATATAGCGATTTATATAGAACTATATTCGAAATATATAGTTGCGATATTCGCTAAAAATATTCATTATTCTTCCGCTCCCCGACCGTTGGTGCCCCCCTCCTTGCTGGAGACACGTGCCCCGTGCGGTCATACCCCTCGCCCGGCTGTAGAAACGGCCCTGATTCAGCGTACAGAAAAGAACAAGTAAGTATGTGGCTGGAGGTAGATTACAAGGTTATTGGATATTAATTTTACAGCAGGCCAGTGTATAACAGGCCCCAAAAATTATGCATTCAGAGAGTGGAGTTTAGTTTTACTTTGGTGAAAGGGACAGCACAATACCTTGCAGGGCTTGTTCTTTTCTCCAAAGGAAACTTCATCTACCCCACATGAGCAGACAGCCCCCCCCCCCCCCCTCTGCAGTGTGATGTTCCTTCATGTGTGAGGAGGGGGTGGAGCCAGAAGAGCCGATGCAGCAGCAGCAGGAGATATGGAGACGCTGTACCTTCTGACTTCCTGTGTTGCCTCCAGTATAAAGTTCAGTCCCTCACTGGTCCTCCTACACAGCAGCAATGGGGTAAGTTACTGTGGGAGGGAAGTTAGAGTTCTGAAACTGCTGTCCCTTCACATCTTGTGCCCCTGTTGCTCCAGCCCCTCACAAACCTCTGCCCACTGACTATCTCACCTATACTTCATGCAGAGCTAAGAAGTTATGTCTTCCAGTGACTCCCCCCCATCCCCCATCAGTGGCATTTCAAATTTTCCAATTTTCACAGCCCCCATCCCCCATGTATGATGCAATGTCTCTGGAGGTTATATCAGTGCTGGAGCGTTATAAGAGGAGCAGACGATATTAGTCACATATGATGTAATGTCTCTGGAGGTTATATCACTGCTGGAGTGTTATAAGAGGAGCGGCCGATATCAGTCACATATGATTTAATGTCTCTGGAGGTTATATCAGTGCTGGAGCGTTATAAGAGGACCGGCTGATATCGGTCACATATGATGTAAATGTCTCTGGACAGTGCAACGCCCCCATCATTTAACCCCTCAAGTGCCACGATCAATGCTGATCGTGGCACCTGTGAGTGAAGGCAGATAAATGCGTTTTCCTCTAATAAAAAATATATATATATTTATCCATAACGGTTTCAAAAGGTTATTTATACATTGTTTTTCTTAATTTATTAGCAAATGGGTGTGACAGGGGAGGAGCCATGGGTGGGTAATGGGCGGAGTTAGAGGGCCCAATTCAGATTCTTGCTATGGGCCCAATGATTTTTATGTACGCCCCTGCATTCAGCGTACAGAAAAGGACAAGTAAGTATGTGTCTGGAGGTTGATCACACGCTCATTGGATATCAATTTTACAGCAGGCCAGTGGACTACAGGCCCCAAAAATGATGCATTCAGTGTACAGAAAGAACAAGTAAGCACGTGGCTGGAGGTAGATTACACGGTCACTGGATATCAATTTTACAGCAGGCCAGTGTACTATAGGCCCCAAAAATTATGCATTTAGCGTACAGAAAAGATCAAGTGATAATGTGGCTGGAGGTATATTAGACGGTCAATGGATATCAATTTTACTGAAAGCCAGTACAAATACAGGTCAAATACATTAGTTTAAAATAACTAAAAACATAAAATTGGATTAAAAACATGGCTAACAAAATCCCCCCTCTTGAAAAATGGTCGTCACAGGTGTTGAATTCCTCCGAGGCCCAAAACATTAGGCATTCACCGGACAGAAAAGGCCTTTTATGCAACTGTATTTACCTAAGACAGGGACCATTATTTGTTCTGGGTGTTGGTGAAAATTTGTAGGCTGTCATGAGAAAATTCAATTAAACGTGGTCATCACAGGTGTTGAATTCCTCCGACATCCATGCCTCATTCATTTTTAGAAATGTGAGGTAGTCCACACTGTTGTGAGCTAGGCGAGTGCGCTTATCGGTCACGATCTCCCCTGCTGCTCTGAACGTCCTTTCGGACTGGACACTGGATGAGGGGCAAGCCAAGACTTCCATGGCAAATTGTGCCAGCTCTGGCCACAGGTCAAGCCTGCACTCCCAGCAGTCCAGGGGTTCCTCGCTTCTCAGAGCGTCCACATCGGCCGTTAACCCGATGTAGTTGGACACCTGTCAATCTAGAAGTTCCCTGAGGCTTGATCCGGAGGGCGACTGTCGATGGGTTGGCTGCAAGAATGATCTCATATCCGAAGGGTACCAAAACATCTTTAAACCGCCCTCTTATTGCATGCGCTGTTGGATTGGTACCCACAACTGTTTCTCTGTGAGTGGAAATTCCTCTGCCAGCAACCTCAAAAGCAGAATGCAGCATTTCTCGAAGCAAGGCCTGGAAGTGCTGCATTCTGACAGCCCTCTGTGATGCTGGTAACATGTCCGCCATTTTGTGTTTTTACAGTGGGTCTAAATACGTTGCCACCCAGTACTGGTCCTTGCCCTTTATGCTTTTGTCCCTCTTCAAACACTGGCACATGAAGGCCCCCATTTACACTAAACTGTAAGAGGTGGAGTGGCCTGGCTCCTGCTCATCGACCAGGATAATGTCATCCTCGGTATCATCCCCCCAGCCATGGACAACACCAGGGATCCCAGAAAAGTTTAAAGCATGTTCTTCTTGCTTCTCCTCTGCCCCGGCACCATCATTCATCTGACTCCTCTTCAGACTCCTGTTGACTTGTCTCAGATGAAGTAGCCCCATCTGGGAATTCATCCAGCATTGCTACTTCCTCATTTCCTGCTCCTGCTTTAGGCTTAAACTACTCTTCTTTCCTGGGACTCTTTGAGAAGCACCTTGAAAGTTGACCTTGTTGTGGCTAACATATTGGTTATTGGTGAACTGTGGTATCCATTTGGGTTAAAGTGGTATTCTAGCTCGACAATATATGGCCTATTCTAAGGAGAGGCTTTCAATATAACAGCAGTAGGAGTCTGACTCTCAGTACCCAATAGCAATATGTTGAAGGGGCCACAAAGCTTGCGCAAGTGCTGAATCTTCTTTAGTGTTTACCTGTACACTGTCTACATAGTAGGTTGGTGGCAATTACAGCTTCTTCCCATTCAAGTTAATGGGACAGAACTGTAATTACAGTATACCATTACTGATATGAAGCTAGCATACAGGCAAATATTGAAGAGGCTGCAGAACTTTCAGAAGCCCTGCTGCCCCTTTAAATACTTGACCAGTGGGGATGCCGAGAGTTGGCTCAAACTAAATTAAACTGATTGCACCATTTGCCGTACAGGTACGCGGGAAGTCAGATCTTTAAACACATTGCCCGTTCAGAAGCTGAGCAGGCGTCTTAGCCAGATGGTGACTGTGGTTATCTGAGATAACTCCGATCATAAACATTCAACCCCTGAGATGCTGTGGTCAATTGTAACTAAGGCATCTGAGTTGTCATTTCATGGGAGTGGGCTTCTCCCCACCCTGGGACAAGATTTGGGCTATTTGGGTATGAAGGCAGCTGAGAGCCCTAATGAGCCCTGCATTTGGCAGGGATCAATAGTAACACATTGATTTTACCATACACTGCAATTGTAAGCCATTGCAGTCTATAGTATAAGCAATTCAACAATCGCATTTTCAAGTCCCCTAGTTAAAAAAAAAGTTACATAAGAATCAAAAATGTTAAACACCCTTTTTCTTTATTATGCAAATAAAAATAAACAAGAGCATACAGTGCCTTGCAAAAGTATTCACGCCCCTTGACATTTTTTGTATTTTGTTACATTACAGCCTTAAGTTCAATGTTTTGTTAATCAGAATTTTATGTGATGGATCAGAACACAATAGTCTAAGTTGGTAAAGTGAAATAAAAAAAAATATATAAATAAAACTTTTGTTTAGGAAGACAATAAAAAGCTCTGGTGCAACCAATTACCTTCAAAAGTCAAATCATTAGTGAAATAATGTCCACCTGTGTGCAATCTAAGTGTCACATGATCTGTCATTACATATACACACCTAAGCAGGAGGCATCACTAACCAAACACTGCCATGAAGACCAAGGAACTCTCCAAACAAGTAAGGGACAATGTTGTTGAGAAGTACAATTTAGGGTTAGGTTATAAAAAAATATCCAAATCTTCGATGATGCCTAGGAGCAACATCAAATCTATCATAACCAAAATGTAAAGAACATGGCACAACAGCAAACCTGCCAAGAGACGGCCGCCCACCAAAACTCACGGGCCGGGCAAGAAGTGCATTAATCAGAGAGGCAGCACAGAGACCTAAGGTAACCCTAGAGGAGCTGCAGAGTTCCACAGCAGAGACTGGAGTATCTGTACATAGGACGACAATAAGCCGTACACTCCATAGAGTTGGGCTTTATGGCAGAGTGGCCAGAAGAAAGCCATTACTTTCAGCTAAAAACTAAAAGGCAATTTGTGAGTTAGCAAAAAGGCATGTGGGAGACTCCAAAAATGTATGGATGAAGGTGCTCTGGTCTGATGAGACTAAAATTGAACTTTTTGGCCATCAAAGGAAACACTATATCTGGAGCAAACCCAACACATCACATCACACAAAGAACACCATCCCCACAATGAAACATGGTTGTGGCAGCATCATGCTGTGGAGATGTTTTTCAGCAGCCGAGACTGAGAGACTGGTCAGAGTTGAGGGAAAGATGGATGGTGCTAAATACAGGGATATTCTTAAGCAAAACCTATACCACTCTGTGGTTGATTTGAGGCTAGGACGGAGGTTCATGTGGGGGGTTGAGTCCGCACAACCCGTATGTAGGTGCATATCACTATGGCGAAATACATATACAAACGGAAAATGCAAATGTGATCGCACACTACATCCAGCACTCTGCCCTGCCTCCATGCTGGATGAGACATTGGTGTACATTTTGGCCAAAGCGTAATAAGCCACTCACCGCGTCAAGGTCGTCTCATTTGAGTGGTCCCTAACACTTGTTCCTACCTGTTTATGGGCCATGACAGCCACATAAAGTCCAGGGAATGCAGGTCAGCATGCAAGCCAAGCACACTCTGCTTTTAACCCCGTCCGGTGCCATTACAGCTTTTATCGGATCCAGGGATGCAAGTACCAACATGCATGCTGAGCCCACCATATACTTCTCCTGGAGCCAAATGGCTACTGGTAGGTTCTATATTAGGGACCACTCAAATGAGACGACCTTGACGCGGTGAGTGGCTTATTACGTTTTGGCCAAAATGTACACCAATGTCTCATCCAGCATGGAGGCAGGGCAGAGTGCTGGATGTAATGTGCGATCACATTTGCATTTTCCGTTTGTATATGTATTTCGCCATAGTGATATGCACCTACATACGGGTTGTGCGGACTCAACCCCCCACATTTTTTCTTTGTAGTATATATTGGAGGCGTGGCGATCTCCTTTGAGTCATGCACACCTGACCAGTCAATCTGTCCTGGAGGCTGGTTTTAAAGTCAGTATAAAACTGAGTCTGCTTATATAGAACCTACCAGTAGCCATTTTGCTCCAGGAGAAGTATATGGTGTGCTCAGCATGCATGTTGGTACTTGCATCCCTGGATCCGATGAAAGCTGTAATGGCACCGGACGGGGTTAAAAGCAGAGTGTGCTTGGCTTGCATGCTGACCTGCATTCCCTGGACTTTATGTGGCTGTCATGGCCCATAAACAGGTAGGAACAAGTGTTAGGGACCACTCAAATGAGACGACCTTGACGCGGTGAGTGGCTTATTACGCTTTGGCCAAAATGTACACCAATGTCTCATCCAGCATGGAGGCAGGGCAGAGTGCTGGATGTAGTGTGCGATCACATTTGCATTTTCGGTTTGTATAGGACGGAGGTTCACCTTCCAGCAGGACAATGACCCCAAACACACTGCTAAAGCAACACTTGAGTGGTTTAAGGGGAAACATGTAAATGTGTTGGAATGGCCTAGTCAAAGCCCAGATCTCAATCCAATAGAAAAATAATCAGACTTAAAGATTGCTATTCACAAGCACAATCCATCCAACTTTAAGGAGTTTGAGCTGTTTTGCAAGGAGAAATGGGCAAAAATCCCAGTGGTAAAATGTGGCAAGCTCATAGAGACTTATCCAAAGCGACTTGGAGCTGTGATTGCCACAAAAGGTGGCTCTACAAAGTATTGACTTTAGGGGGGTAATTAGTTATGCACATTGTCCTTTTCTGTTATTTTGTCCTATTTGTTGTTTTCCTTCACAATAAAAAAAAATTAAAAAAAACATCTTCAAAGTTGTGGGCATGTTCTGTAAATTAAATAATGCAAATCCTCAAACAATCCATGTTAATTCCTGGTTGTGAGGCAGCAAAATATGAAAAAAGTCAAGGGGGTGAATACTTTTGCAAGGCACTGTATATGAAACAATTGCTAGGTCTGAAAATGTCCAAACTATCAAAATATAAAGGTATTTTTTCTGTAAGAAAACTGTAATTGAAAAAATGGCTAATTTTGTTTTGTTGCTTCACCTCCTAAAAATAGTTAAAATATGATAAAAAAAAAACACAGCTCTATAGATAGAAAAAGTAATAAAACACAACAAAAACAATATCAACTTGGTATTGCTGGAATCATGTGCATTGTTTATTCATTGTTAACATTTGTTTGTGTTCAAATTGTTTATGATGCCAAAGGGTTAATACTGACAATCTGCATCTCTTGGACTAAGAGTGCAAAAACGTTTGCTAGTGAATTTCTTCACCAGTATAAAAATTCCTGCATAGTGTGTCAAGATCAGTGTTGAGTGAATTGAATTTAACAAAGCTGGCTTGGTCGGAATTTCAGGAAAAATTTGATTTGTCACGAAGCCAAATTTCCTTTCGCTTCATGGTAACAAATAAAGTTTTTCTGAAATGGTGGTAAAAATCAAAACAAAAAACACTCACCTGATTCTGATCCATTTGATCACAGAGAGGCTGTCTTGGCCATCTTGATTGAAGAAAACATGCCAAACCTCGTGCTCACTACATTAGTGTGCTGGGCAATAGTGGTGATCTTACCAGGGGTGATGTCACTGTGTCCACCCAGCGTGATGACGGGGTGATGTCATCACGTCCCCCCACGCGAGATTTGGCATGTTTTCTTCAATCAAGATCAAATGGATAAGGTGAGTATATACTTTTTTTTTAAAACCCCTGATTATCCCCTGAAAGGCCACAATGTGATTCTTAGATGCTGCGATCAGCGTTGAACGTGGCATCTGAGGGGTTCAATGACAAGGAGCAGCACCATCGCCATTCCCCATCATTGCGCTCGCTCCATACAATGTAACAAAGTACTTCATAACGAATCGGATTTCTTGTTGAAGTTCGGCATAGCAGCCAAACAAATTTTTGAAAACTTTGCTTGTCACTAGTCAAGATGAAATATTTCATTATATTTTAAATACATTTGTAATATATTATTTTTTAACCCTAATGTATAACTTCTGCCTGTTATGCAGACTGAAAGTAGCTTTCAGCCAATCTATACCTAATTGATATTAATGGACAGATGGCAGCTGTTTAACCTGAATGTCAACAGCTAGTTTCACCGAGGCAGGAGCGTCCCATGGTGATGTCTTCTTTTTAAGTAAACCATGTTTTACCCACATACATCACTTTGAAGAGGGCCATTACTTGTTTCCAGTTTGAAGGATGACTTCTCCAGCTTCGTGCTTCATTCTAGAAATGGTTTTGCCTTATTGAACATTAACATTGTCTTCTTCAGTTTGCATAGTTCTAAGAAATGATGCCTTTTCCTGCTTCCTGTTAGCAAATTGGATGTTATTTCTGAATGTTGTATTATGGAGAGGCGCTCAAAAAACCCTCTCTGCACTCCCATGACAGTTATATGGGCCAGCTGGTAAGTGGAATGCAGCCCACCACCAACAACTCACTTCCATTTATTTCCCTGCAAACACTTTTTGTGATAAAACTGTGATTTGTAGGCACCAGAGAAAGGTTTTCACATAATTTATGTTACAAACTGAGCTATAGATTTCATTTATATCTTTATATGTGTTTGAATTATTTATGTTCCCGCTTTATTAAATTATTACTCATTTATTATTTTATTATTTTTATTATTATTACATTGTTTGAGGAGCTTATAATAAGACCTTGTCCAGCGCAATGGAAAAAAGTAACCCAACAGTTATTCTTTAATTTTATATAAAGTATATCACATTTTAAAGAGGACCTTTCACTACAATAAAAAACCGGAACTAAGCAAACAGACATGGAGAGCGGCGCCCAGGGATCTCCCTGTACTTACTATTATCACTGGGCGCCGCTCCGTTCTCCCGTTATAGGCTCCGGTATCTTCAGATTTTCGGCTCAACTGGGAAGAGCCTGCCGGCGTCTCCTTCTCCCAGGCTGGAGTGCTGGCCAATCGCAGCGCTCAGCTCATAGCCTGAGAGGTTTTCTTTTCTCTCAGGATATGAGCTGAGCGCTGCGATTGGCCAGCACTACAGCCTGGGAGAAAGAGACGCCGGCAGGCTCCTCCCAGTTGAGCCAAAAATCTGAATATACCGGAGTCTATAACGGGAGAGCGGAGCGGCGCCCAGGCATAATAGTAAGTGCAGGAAGATCCCTGGGCACCGCTCTCCATGTCTGTTTGCTTAGTTTAGATTTTTTATTGTAGTGAAAGGTCCTCTTTAACAGCATAACATTACATATATATATATTGTGGGGACTGGCTCTGGTAGACAGGACTAGTAGACGCAGTATAGAGGCAACAACAAGTTCTTTGGATCAAACAGTTCAGTGTTTTATTCACACTTTAGGCAAGTGACAAAACAAACTTGCTGTGCCACATCTCCAGTGTAAAATGTGCGCATTCAAAAGATATCTGTGACATCCAGTGTACTTTTTCAATAGACAGTGTCCGCTGCAGACAGTGACATTACCAGTGCCACATCTCCAGTGTAACGTGTGCGCCTATTTTTTCTTATCTGTGACATACAGTGTACATTTTTTACGTAGACGCTTAGGACAGTGACATTACCGGTGGTACCTCTACTGTATAATGTTTCCTCATCCCAAATACCTGTGACATTTCCTGTAATTTTTTATTAGCCGCTGGTGACAGCAATGACATTATCTGTGGGATATCTCTAGTGTGACGTTTCCACATTCCAAATACTTTTTTTTTTCCGCATACACTTCCAAATCCTAATCTACTGTACGTGTGACATACTTTCAAGCATATATCACATTTAAAATGAAGAAGGCAAGCAGTAAGGGACGAGGAAGTGGCCATATTGCTGATGGTGCATGCAGAGGCAATGGCCCTGGGCACGTTAAAACTGTGCCTGCTGCCAGAGCACAAGAAAAACAGTCATCCGCGATACCTAGCTTCATGTCCCAGTTTGCAGGGCAGCGCAAGCCACCACTCTTTAAGTCAGACCAGTAAAACCAGGTGGTTGGTTGGATTGCAGCAGGTAATGCTTCCAGTCGGTTAAGCATCACCCTGTCTTCCACAAAGTCCAGTCTTGATACTCCTTCCTCCCACCATGGAGGGTCTGACCAAACAAGTGATCCCACACTTGGATATTCCAAGGACCTCTTTTCCTCGCCATTCCTTGATTTGGCCTTGTAGAGGGACATATCTTGTGCCCTGATTCCCAAACTCTTGAGCATCCACAGTCACAAGAAGATGATGGTGGGGAACGGCAATTACTGTTTAATGAGGTGGATGATGATAAGACACAGTTGCCAATAACTCAACAGCAATTACTGTCTCGAGGTTGAGGAAGAGGATTAGACACAGTTGTCAATCACTGAGGTTGTGGTTAGGTCAACAAGTCAGGAGGATGAGCAGAGTGAGGAAGTGGAAGAGGAGGTGGTGGATGATGAGGTCACTGACCCAACCTGGGAAGGTGGAAATCCGAGCGAGGACAGCAGTGCAGAGGGGGACAGATCTGCAGCACCGCAAAAGGGTGGAAGAGACAGTGGGGTGGCAAAATGAAGAAGGTGGGCCACACCAAACAGGCAAGCTACTGTTCAACGGAGCACCCTCTTACAGAAATCTCCCTTGCCAAGGGGTAGGTGTTCTGCAGTCTTTAGTTTTTTTTCAGGAAGGCAAAAGAATTGTAATTTGCAGCCTGTGCCATACAAAAATGAGCAGGGGCGTGAACACTAGCAACCTCACAACCACCAGCATGATCCGCCACATGGCATAAAAGCACCGTAATAGGTGGGCCGAACGCCTGGGTCCGCAATCTGTGTCTCACTCCTCTTCCCCTGTGTTATGTGCTGGCCAATCCCCTGTCCAAGATACAGGCCCAGATGCCTCCTGCCCTGCACCTGGACCTTCACAAGCACTATCAGTGACCACATCAACTTCCGTGTCCCAGCGCAGCATACAAATGTCCTTTGAACGCAAGCGCAAATACCTAGCCACCCACCCACAAGCCATAGCACTAAATGCGCAGTTTTCCAAATTACTGTCCCTGGAAATGTTGCCATTTAGACTTGTGGACACTGAGGCCTTCCGCAGCCTGATGTTGGCGGCCGTCCCGCGTTACAAAGTCCCCAGCCGCCACTATTGTGTGTCGTGCCTGCCATGTGTCCGTAACATCACACGTGCCCTGACCAACGCAGTTACTGGGAAGGTCCACTTAACTATGGACACATGGACAAGTGCATTTGGCCAGGGACGCTACATTTGCCTGATTGCACACTGGGTGAATGTTGTGAAGGCCGGGAGTGAGTCGTACCCTGGGATGGCACAGGTGCTATCGACACCATGGATTGCAGGCCCTACGTCGATCAGGATTTCCGCCACCACCTACATTAGTGGCTGCAACTCCTCCTTCACCTCCTCCCCCACTTCCACTTCTGAATTATAATATTGCAGCAGCAGTCAGTAGTTGGAAGCAGTGCAGCATTGCATTGGGGAAGCGGCAACAGGCCATGCTAAAACTAATTTGCTTAGGTGACAAACAACACACTGCCGCAGAGCTGTGGCAGGGTATAAGTGACTAGACTGAGCTGTGGCTCTCACCACTTAACCTAGAAACAGGCATGATTGTGTCTGATAATGGCCTTAACTTGCTGACGGCTTTGGAGCTCGGCAAGCTCACACACATACCATGCCTAGCCCACGTGTTCAGCTTAGTGGTTCAGCGGTTTCTTAAAAGCAACCCCAATTTGCCTTAGCTACTGGTGAAGGTGCGCCGCGTGTGTGCCCATTTCTGAAAGTCATCTACAGCTGCCGCCGGTCTGGCAACGCTGCAGCAGAGCTTGCAATTGCTAACTCATCGACTGTTGTGCGATGTGAGCACGAACTGGATCTCCACGTTCCACATGTTGGCCAGGCTTTGTGAGCAGCAGAGGGCAGTAGTGGAATACCAGCTGCAACATGGTTGTCGCCTTTACAGTCAGCTTCCGCTCTTCACAAGCGACGAGTGGGCATGGATGTCTGACCTCTGTGAGGTTTTAAGAAATTTTGAGGAATCAACACAGATGGTGAGCCGCTATAACGCTATTATCAGCGTAACCATCCCAATTCTGTGTCTACTCAAACACTCGCTCTTCACAATTAAGGACGATGCTTTGCATGTGGAAGAGGTGGAAATGGGGGAAGACATTACACAGGGTGATAGCCAGACTACCCTCAGTTCATCTTCTCAGCGCGAATTGGACGATGACGAGGAGGAGCAGGAGATGGTTGCCTCCGCTACAGAGAGTAGTACTCATGGAAGTTGAATTCCTTCTGTTCAGCGTGGGTGGGTAGAAGAGGACAAAGAGAATGAGGAGATTAAGAGTGATCCTCCTGATGATGACAGCGAAATCTTGCCTGTTGGTACTCTGGCACACATGGCTGACTTCATGTTAGGCTGCCTTTCCAGAGACCCACGGGTTATAAGCATTTTAGACAACATGGTGTCATGGGACGCCGAGGCGCTCGCTCTCCTCAGCGCCGTCGGTGTCCCGTTTCTTTGCAGGACAGCGTCCTCGTCTTCTAGGTGATGGGGGGCAGGACGGACCGGCCGCACACCTCTGTTCCGCGCGGCCAGCGCCCTCAGATCCCCCAGCAACCAGGGGAGGTCTGAGCACCGAGCTGGGCACTCGGTGCTAAGCTGTATTCCCTAGTGTGGGTCATGTGACGCTGGCCACATCACATGACCCCAGTTAGCCAGTATGACCACTTATATGCAGACTTCTGTGATTAAAACCACCTGTGCCGAATGGGAGGAGTGCTAATACCAGTAGTAAAGAAGAAAGATTAAAATAATTGTCAGGGGGAGAAAAACAGAACTGGATCGCACATCCACAATGCTGTGCTATGCCTGCATAAAGTGGTCATTGACCTGTAGCTCCTGATAGCAATGGACATGTTGTGTTAGACAACTGTTCACATGGTGCAGCACTGCGTGGTGGCCTTTGTTTTTGTGGTGCTGTACTGGTGGGTTGGTGGGACCCAGTGCCATGGGTGGCATTGTCAGACAGCAGGGTTGCTGTTTGACTCCTGGATCCCGCCGCCTACTAGGGCAGTGCCGCTTTGTCACTGCACTGCGCTGTGCCTTTTTGTCAGAGTAGGTCCCACTCAAAGAGGCGACCTTGGCGTGGTGAGTGGGCTTATGCCTTTCGATCAAAATGTACACTAATGCCTCTTGTACAGCATGCAGTATGGGGGGCTGTACACTTCAACATGGCGCTGAGAAGCGAGTTTGATTAGATCAAAGCATAGCATTGTGGATGTGCGATCCAGTTCTGTTTTTCTCCCCCTGGCCCTCACATTTAATGTTTTACAGGGTCAGCTCACCAGCAGGCCTGCAACAAAAATCTTTTACAGGGTTAGCTCACCAGCAGGCCCTCACCTACAATCTTTTACAGGGTCAACTCACCTGCAGGCCCTTGCATATAGTTTTTTAGAGGGTCAGCTCACCAGCAGGCCCTCACCTACAAGTCCAGTCTCACTATCCAAGAGTCTGGTCAACACAATCGGTTGCATAATCACTGAGGAGTCTCGTTCGTTATCGGAATTAACCAGACAAATTGCTCCACCAACTAAGAACGTCCATGCACCACCACCCACAGAATCGAGAAAGAGCTATCAATCTGTAAATGCTTTCCGTGTCCGGGCCAGGTGAGGTTTCCTGTGTTAAGTCAAATTAAGTCGCAGGCTCCACTCCTGGTGGTGCCATTATGTCAATTCCTTTAAGTTTCAGCTTTGCAACCATACTCCCCCCGGAGCCCAGAACTTTGGTTTCCCGGAAGCTGCTCTGCGGGTCATGGGAATAACGCTGCTGGATCGCCGGTTGTCATCGTTTATAGTAGGAACTACGACGATATCTGATCGTCTTTGAACCTCCGACTTTCATTTTTGATTAATGAAAACATTCTTGGCAAATGCTTTTGCTTTGGTTCGTCTTGCGCCAGTCCAAGAATTTCACCTCTAACGGCACAATACGGTTGCCCCCGGCCGTCCCTCTTAATCATGGCCCTAGTTCCGAAAACCAACAAAATAGAATCAAATCCTATTCCATTATTCCTAGCTGAAGTATTCAGGCGACCCGGCCTACTTTCAACACTGTAAATGTTTTCAATGGTCAGCTAAGCAGCAGGCACTCACCCATAATTTTTTAAATGGTCGGCTCAGCAGCAGGCCCTCAACCATAATGTTTTGGAGGGTCAGCTCAGCAGCAGGCCCCCGCATATAATTTTTTAGAGGGTCAGATCTCCTGCAGGCCCTCACCTACAATATTTTACAGGGTCAGCTCACCTGCAGACCCTTGCATATAATGTTTTTAGAGGGTCATCTCAGCTGCAGGCCCTCGCCTACAATCTTTTAGAGGGTCAGCTCACCAGCAGGCCCTCACCTACAATCTTTTAGAGGGTCAGCTCACCAGCAGGCCCTCACCTACAATTTTTTAGAGGGTCAGCTCACCTGCAGGCCCTCACCTAATTATACCTAATAGGTAATTTGCACAGATGCTGCCTTGCTTGGAAGTGGTAGCCGTAGCTGTTTCTTAGGACCCCTCTCCGGAATCAAACCCTGATTCCCCTTTACCCGTAGGCGCTGAAAAAAACATTGAAAGTTGATAGGGCAGACCTCTGAATGGATCGTCGCCGTCACGGTGACGTGCGATCGGGCCCAGGTTATCTAGAGTCACCAAAGCGGCAGCCGGCCCTCGCTCATAATGTTTTAGATGGTCAGATCAGCAGGCCCTTGTTCCAAATGTTTTTGAGGGTCACCAGCAGGCCATCAATCATAATTAATCAAGGCTGTGTATAATGCCCTCCTTTATGTGTAACAAAGGGTGTAGTGCCGGTTCATTGTAGTTTTTGGCAGCCCTTTCCCTTAGTGCATAGGCTTTATGAGTGTAGGAGTCCCACTACCTGAACAATTGTATCACAATGTGAATGAGGCCCTCCTTTATGTGATATACAGGTTGTATCGGAGTGCCTCTTTCTTGTAATTTTTGGCAGCACTTGCACGTTATATACAACTAAATATACAAGAAAGTATGCTTCCTAACAATTTTTCCTCTAAAATCGATTTTATCTTTGGTTTTGTGCGTATTATTGTCAGTTTGTAAAAGTGTGCGTACTTCTCGGGCAACATCGTTCCCAGCAGCGACCTGGGAGTCCAAGATGCATCCAGACATCCTTCCCATGCTGTTCCCGAACCATTTTGGTGGTGTTTCCATCAATTTCTGACCTTTTGCTATGAACCAGACACCCTCCCCTCTTTAGAGCAGGGAGTGCCTGGTTTAATGCTCAGGTTCTACCATTGACTTCCATTGTGCTCTGGTGCTCTGTAGAGCATCCGAGCATCCTGATGTGTTCGGCCCGATCAACACTAACATATATCTATCTATCTAATCCAATATCTAAAATACATGATCAGAAGCAGAATACTAACAAGGAGACAATGCATAAGAACATAAAAAGTCATTGAAGCGTCAGCATTTTGTTTTACTTCTTAGTCTGTATATGTTCCTTTAGGAGGGGAGGACATGCTATGTGTGGTGGCCATCTTTACAGAACATTGCTTCTTTTTGATTTGGGGGATAAATTGTGTCCTAAAAAGTCTTCAGAAAATCTCAGTAACAGAATAATCAATTACGTTAGGGCCGTGAACAGGACTTTTTCTAAATAATCTGCCCTTCATCAATCCGCCGGTCAGCAGATCGTGTACAAACAGAGGCAAATGACTGCCACATGAGGTCTCCTTTGTCCATTATTTTTCTTGAGTGATTGCCTTTTGTCAGATTTTCTGTGTTTTACTTGTCATTAATGACTTTAAAATAACCTTTCAGTTGCATATTAGAGCATTGTAATCACTAAGCCATCAAGCCCTGCCATGGAGGAAGCCCAAAGAGCAGCGCTTCAGCATCTGACATACTGGGGGAGATTTTCTAAAACTGGTGTAAAGGAGAACTGGCTTAGTTGTGCATAGCAACCAATCAGATTCCACCTTTCATTTTCCAAAGAAGCTCTGTAACATGAAAGGTGGAATCTAATGGGTTGCTATGGGAAATCCAGTTTTCCTTCACACTAGTTTTGATAAATCTCCCCCTGGTTTTTTTTATATTTATTCCATTGTAAGTTCAAACAAGAGGTGAAAAGTCAGTATTCTAGGTTCCCATAGTATTTTATATTCCTTCACCCTGCTACTGTCTCTAATAGCTAACAAATAATGTAATCTGTGTACTTGATTCCAGGTCCTTTGATATTGTACCTTAATAATATTGCTATGTAATTTATGTATTGTATTTCATGTAATGTACCTGGTTATCCAGCAGGTGGCAGTGTATCTGGCTGAGTGAGATCTGTAGATAGAATTGAACATACCATTCCATTCTCCCCCTTTTGGGCAGAAGTGGGCGAGTCCTGCTTCCTACCAAGGTGGAGGGTGCAGGACGCTATAGGACAGGATATAAACAACATGGCGCAGCAGAAGCCCTTGCTGTACATGGACTGAGTATTGTGAGGGGCTCAACAGCAAAAGCACCTAACTCAAAGTTGCCAGAACTTTCATAAAGTCCCGTAACCAGACTGAAGCCAGAGATTAGCACAGCAGAGCGATAAAGACAAGTATTCAAGTTCACATGCCAGTCTACCCCAATACCTGCTGGAGCCAGAGAAAGATCAAATATTTTCGGGATACAATGTTTATTCAAGTAAAACTATTGAACTTTATTAAGTGTGGACTCGGCTTACTTTGCTGCAGGTTTTTTCATTTGATAATGGCACCTACTTCAGAACTGCAGGTGCCTCAAACCCCATACATGTGCGCACTGACCTGGTATGGCGTCACACCGATCTCTGTACAATACACCCTTGCACCATATTCTGCTGGATGGTGCACCATGGCTTTAGGTTCTGTTCAGACTAGAATGTCTGTTCAGAACTCCTTCACAAACTCCATTAAATTTGATGGAAAGAAAAGCACTTGACAAAGAGGGCATTGTCCCCCAGAACGTAGCTTCATGTGCTCTCTGCACATGGATCCCCTCCATACACGTCCTTTAAATTATTGTTCTACTTTTCCCCAGGTGTGGTTGTTTTGCACTTCATCTAACTTTTTGTCAAAAAAAGGGCTAAATATAAGTCATGTATTTGGAATATTGCAGTAAATTGCTGTGGTTTTGTGTGCATCTTTTTTCTCTATTCTTGAAGACACCTGATGGGCCCCCCCTCCTGTAAGTTGATAGGGTCCTCCAGGTTCTGGTGGTATTTACTGTAGGACCCTGCGCAGTCTGACCCTGCCAGCACTGATTCGATAGCATTAGACTGAGCAGGGACACACTCCCAACTGGTAACATCCAGCCGGACCTTCATTGCAAACTGCTAGCAATTCATTCATAACTTCTGTCAGGAATAATGGAGGAATAGCACAACATGCAGTCATAAAAGATAGATGCTCTACAATTATTATTGCATGGGGGGTGCAAGTAGTTACTAAAACAAACATGTCAGGTCCAGTGGCGGATCCAGGTGGGGGCAACGGGGCAATTGCCCCCCCCCCCCGAGCTGGCGGCGGCAGGGCACAGGGAGATGAGCACTTCCATTGTGGAAGCGCTCATCTCCATAGCCATCTGTATCGCCGTCCTCAGGGCAGCGATACAGATGGCTGTGCTGAGGCAGCGGCAGGGGAGGGAGAGGCGTGTCCCTTTCCCTTCCTCTGATAGGCTGCAGGCACGAGGTAAATATGTTTTTTATTTTTATTTTTTTATATATACAATACTTTTACTGGCACAGGGGGGGCTGTCATTACTGGCACAGGGGGGCCTTTCATTACTGGCACAGGGGGGGGCTGTTATTACTGGCACGGGGGGGCTGTTATTACTGGCACAGGGGGGGCTGTTATTACTGGCACAGGGGGGGCTGTTATTACTGGCACAGGGAGGGGGCTGTTATTACTGGCATAGGGGGGCTGTTATTACTGGCACCGTGGGGGGGGGCTGTTATTACTGGCACAGGGGGGCTGTTATTACTGGCACATGATTGGGGGCACTATAGGGGCATCTACTGAGGCCACAAAGAAGGGGTATTTTATATGGGGCGCTCTGTACGGTACAATTTTATACTGGGACACATTATGGTGGGTACTATGGGGAAGGGGGGAGAGGAGTACTATGGGGTCATCTACGGGGGGCACTAAGAAGGGGTATTTTATACTTGCAAATTATGGGGGACACTGAGGGCATCTACTGAGGCATTTTATACTGGTACATTATGGGGGGCACTAGGAGGAAGGAGGGTGTGGAGCACTATGGGGGCATTTACTGGGGGCACTATATAGGGGTATTTTATACTGGCACATTATGGGGACATTAGCTCACCTGGGGGCATTACAAGGGGGTATTTTTTGCACTGTCACATTATAAGGAGAATTATTTCTACTGGGGGGGGTATTATGGTGGGCTTTATTACTCCCCCTTGGTATGACCCCCTAGTAGCAGCACTAGCCTCTCCCTGCTCTGCTATCCCTCTGCCCCTTCTCCAAATCCTTATTATGAAATCTTTCTCATTAGGATAAAACACAACATCAGCTCCACCGAGCCCCCAACCAAAGTGTGGAAGCGGCGTCCGAGATCCCCAAGGGCCAAGTCAAGTAATTGTAAGTTTTCATGTAAAATATATGTTTGTTATACACACATAGCATACATGGCGTCCGCAGGGGGGGGCAAGAGGGGGCAAGTGCCCCCCCCTGGCGCCGCAACTAACCCAGTACTATTAAGAAAGTTGCTACTAATTAGTTGCGGGGCGCGGGCGGCCGCCGGCCGGCTAACAACAGCTGACAGCACACTGACTGAGCGCACACCCCGGCCTGAAAGAGTGAGCCGCTCTGAGCTCTGCTGCCTGGCCTGCCTGTCTAGACTCTAGACTCAGACAGTGGCTGCTGGAGCAGCTGCCGCACAGCACAGGCACTGAACGTGATGTTGCCAGTGAGCTCCGCCCCCAGAAGAGAGCTGCCTGCCTGTCAATGACCCTGAGCCGAGTTCAGTAACGGCTCCAACAAGTTCCAAGACAAGAGAAGAAGTTTCCTATTCCAACTCTCCAACAGTCACAGAAGTAGTAAGTGAACATTATTACAGCCTTTATATTGTACAAAGAAAAAGAAAGATAAATCAGATTCACAACATAAGTACATCACAACAAGTGAATGGATGATGGATCATGATGACATGGTGGATGATGGCAGTGTCAGCAGCACATCTCCCCCCCCCCCCCCCCCCAGGCACATTTCTCCCACTCCATCTCATGGGCCAGACCAGTGGCAGACATGGGATCCATGATGGATCCCATGTCTGCCACTGGTCTGGCCCATGTGATGGAGTGTGGGAGAAATGTGCCGGGGGGGGGGGAGAGATGTGCTGCTGACACTGGCCCATGGAGGGGCCCGAGCCTGAGGGGGAGAAATGTGCCTGGGGGGGGGGGAGATGTGCTGCTGACACTGGCCCATGGAGGGGCCCGAGCCTGAGGGGGAGAAATGTGCCTGGGGGGGAGGGGAGAGATGTGATGCTGACACTGGCCCATGGAGGGGCCCGAGCCTGAGGGGGAGAAATGTGCCTGGGGGGGGGGGGGAAGAGATGTGCTGCTGACACTGGCCCATAGAGGGGCCCGAGCCTGAGGGGGAGAAATGTGCCTTGGGGGGGGGGGAGAGATGTGCTGCTGACACTGGCCCATGGAGGGGCCCGAGCCTGAGGGGGAGAAATGTGCCTGGGGGGGGGGGGAGAGATGTGCTGCTGACACTGGCCCATAGAGGGGCCCGAGCCTGAGGGGGAGAAATGTGCCGGGGGGGGGGGGGGGGAGAGACGTGCTGCTGACACTGGCCCATGGAGGGGCCCGAGCCTGAGGGGGAGAAATGTGCCTGGGGGGGGGGAGAGATGTGCTGCTGACACTGGCCCATGGTGAGGCCCGAGCCTGAGGTGGTGAAATGTGCCATGGAGGGGAAGGGGTGGGGGGGGGGGTTTGTGGAGGGTCACGGGTGGGAAGTGTGCTGCCATGATGGAGAGGGGGAGAAATAATGTGACGTGACATGGAGGGGGAGAAATGTGACATTAAGGCCGGGGCCTGGGGGGGCATCATTGGGGGCACTTTTTACTGGCACATTATTAGGTTGCACTATGGGGTCACTTCTTACTGGCACATTATTGGGGGGCACTATGGGGGCACTTCTTGCCAACACATTATTGGTGGGCACTATAGGGGCATATACTGAGGGCGAAGCTACAAAGAAGTGGTATGTTATATGGAGGGCTCTGTACAGTAGTATTTTATACTGGGACACATTATGGTGGGTACTATGGGGAAGGGGGAGAGGAATACTATGGGGTCATCTACGGGGGGCACTAAGAAGGGGTATTTTATGCTTGCAAATTATGGGGGACACTAAGGGGCATCTACTGGGGCACTATATATGGGGCATTTTATACTGGTACATTATGGGGGCACTAGGAGGAAGGGGGGAGAGGAGCACTATGCAGCATTTACTGGGGGCACTATATAGGGGTATTTTATACTGGTACATTATGGGGGCACTATGGGGACATTAGCTCAACTGGGGGCATTACAAGGGGGTATTTTTGCACTGTCACATTATAAGGAGAATTAGTTCTACTGGGGGGGGGGGGCATTATGGTGGGCTTTATTACTCCCACATGGTATGACCCCCTAGTAGCAGCACCAGCCTCTCCCTGCTCTGCTATCCCTCTGCCCCTTCTCCAAATCCTTATTATGAAATCTTTCTCATTAGGATAAAACCCATCAGCTCCGAGCCCCCGGCCAAAGTGTGGAAGTGGCGTCCGAGATCCCCAAGGGCCAAGCCAAGTAACTGTAAGTTTTCATGTAAAATATATTTATGTTATACACATATAGCCTACACTGTGCCACACAATATACAGTTTCTTCTGTATGAACGTCCACAAATTAAATCTCCAGACTGATTGATGAACCAGATGTGTGGGCCTGCCACGATTAAACCTATTATTGTTTTTATTGATGACAGTACTCCCTGAGTGTTAGGTGTGGGGTGACCAGGCGGTATATGAAGGGGCAATACTGGTATTATATGGACAGCAGATATGGCATCCTCTGGACAGTACTATCTATGGTCAATTCATCCTTCAGAAGCTCCCTGACTGCCACCTGCTTGGCTATCAGTGAGTGACAGTCAGTCAGTGTCACAGTGTGACTACTGAATCACTCCCTGACCCTGAGTGTTAGGTGTGGGGTGAGTCACTGATAGCCAAGCAGCAGGCAGTGAAGTGCCATGAGAGCCAGGCCAAGCAGGTGGCAGTCAGGGTGCTGGTGAAGGATGACCATAGACAGTACTGCCCAGAGGATGCCATCTCTGCTGTCCATATACCAGGCAGTATTGCCCCTTCAATCATATACCGCCTGCCCGCCTGGTCATGGTGACCAGGCAGGCAGGCGGTAGTACTGGTGGTAGGCCTGGTATTCTGCAGACCATCTGCTTGTAAGCCTGGAAGCGTTCAGGTACAGAACACAACATTTCATTTGTTGGCGACAAAATGCAAATGAACATATTGCTGAGACTATAACAAAGGGTGCAAAAATAATATAGAATTAATAGACATTCAAGTGAAATAAGAAGAATTGGTCTTTCCTTTTGTGGTGGCTTCCTATTTTAAAGTTTAGTCCCTGTACACAAACGGGGTTCCGTTCCACCCTCTTATATCTGCAGTTAGGCTTCATACACGTGCCCGTTTCAATGTCAATAAAATTATGCCCCCCCCTGGAAAAATTTCTGCGGACGCCCATGATAGCATACACTGTGCCACACAGTATACAGTATACCGCTACACTGTGCCACACAATATACAGTATACCTCTACACTGTGCCACACAATATACAGTATACCTCTACACTGTGCCACACAATATACAGTATACCGCTACACTGTGGAGTCTGTTTTATAAGCACCATTGTTTTGTGGCGGCGGACAGAAAATAATCTGAAAGTGCCCCTCCCGAGACCAGGCTCTGGATCCGCCACTGGTCAGGTCATCTTTAAATTCTAAGTACCATACATGTTGGCTTCTATGTCTGTTGTGATTTTCCTGTATGGTTCTAACCTAACACTGGGGTCATATAATCAAGATGGAGATGCGGCTGCTCCCAGGCTACTTCCTCTGCCTATCAGTCACTGCAGGAAAGACGTAACGTGTGACTGCAGCACTTACTCTGCTTCCTTTTTTCTTCTGTTATCTCAATTCTAGTGCCCTGTCAATGCACAGATCTTTAGGAGGAAACCCAGGCAAGTGGGTTGTCATGGTGTATTTTATTCTGAAATCAATTTTTTTTTTTATAAACTATAAATCAATAGTAAAGTTACTACTGTGCCTGTCGACAGTTTCTCCACATGTCCAATATCTCGTAGCACATATTTTTCATGTATAATGAGCACCGGAAGCAAAGGCAGAGACTGTCCCATCCCTAACATGATACATACCAATGGACTTGTGTCACACGGAAGCTTTGGCGCCTGTTGTTCTATGAGTTCATTATTTGGTCAGAACTTGGGTCCATCAAAGGGTTTTCCAGCCTGAAGGTGAACATACATCTTTATTTGCTTTAAACAGAACACACATTTTGGCCAACAGCTATCTCTTCCAACTGCCCCATAGATACACATGCTTAGTTTGTCCGAGCAAGAATGTGTTTTGCAATGGGGAGAGAGGAGAAAGCTGCTGTCAGACATCTTTGGGGGTGGGTGTGTGTGTGTTTGAACAAAAGAATTGGGCGTTGAAGCTGAATGCAGCAGATCCTTCTCTCCCCGACATCATCTCGTGGAGGAGAGTCGAGAGTAGTGTTGAGTGAATCGAAGTCCAATTCATCTGAATTTCAGGGAAAATTCAATTCACAGCAAAGCCGAATTTACACGTGCTTTTTGGTAATGAATCAATTTCCCCTGAATGTCGGTAAAAAAAAGAAATCATACATAGCTCATCCGTTTGAGCAAGAAGAGCCGGCCACCACCATCTTAACTGAAGATCCAGTGTAAAATCCCACGCAAAATACGTGCGTGGTGGCGTATGATGTCACCAGGCCGGCCGACGTGGTGACGTGATCATGACTTGCGCAAGATTTCACACTGGATCTTCAATCAAGATGACGGCAGCCAGCTCTTTGAGATCAAATGGATGAGGGTAAATATTTTTTATTTTTTTTATTTTACACTTTAATGTTACTGTCAGATGCCGCGATCAGCAATGAATGCGGCATCTGAGGGGTACAATGACGGGGAGGGGGGGCGCAATCGCTATTCCATGCCACTACTTACAAAGAAATGAGCTTACTTTGTCACAAAGCAAATTTTCCAATACTTCGCTCATTTCTAGTTGTGAGCTCCCTATATACAGTACAGTAAATTGTTGTCCACCCCACCAAAGATGGCGGATTTGGCTGAAATCTCTCTACTGTGAATGGGGACATTTAGTCTGATTGTTAGCATAATATAGCGTGGGAAATTGATCAAGGGCCATTGAAAAGTGATGGTAAAGTCCTGGTGCTTTTCTTGAAGGTGGCACAATGCCCAGGCTTTTTTTTTTGCCACTGACTACATAGCTGGGTTTAACCTCCATTTCCAGGATTCCCCAGTTACAGGGGGAAACAGCACCCTTTAGTGGCACTTTCCCCTGGCAGAGCTGATATGGGTCTGCTAAGACATTGTGAGTCATAAAGGATCCGTCTTGCTCAGCACCACATCGCGGACAGAAAAACGCTGCTTGCAGCATTATTCTGTCCGATGGGGATACAACCAAACAGAACGGAATGCATTCTGGTGCACTCTGTTTCGTTCAGTTCAGTTTTGTCCCCATTGACAATGAATGGGGACAAAACAGAAGTGTTTCCCCCCAATATTGAGATACTATGATGGATCTCAATAGCAGAAAGGGAAAGCGCAGATGTGAAAGTAGCCTTAGACTTTAGAAAATGAAAATATATCTACTACACTGATTTACCTTCCATGCTTATATGTGCTCTATGCATAAATCCAGTTTCCTTTGATTGAAACCAATCCCCGACAAGCAGCGCCCTGGTTTATCATTACAGTACCTTATTTTTAATATTAGATAGATAATAATTAAAGATGGAAAGACCTTCTTAACTACTAGCCGGAGATGCCACCTCCAAACAAGGCCAATGTCTTAAAAACAGAATGACCATATCCTCAAATCCACAGGAAAAGATGCATACAGCTAAACAAGACAATAGTAAAAACCAAATTAATCCAAGCATTAAACTTAGCTGTAATACAACATAAGAGTATGTTATTATGACTTCCAAATGACAGTAATGATGCCATAAAGGGAGTGATCTATTGTATTCCTGGCAGATTACCTGGGTACAATTAAGTAGACAATTTGCTTGTACATCTATTGCCTTACATTGTCTGCAGTTTACAGCTTAGGAAATGCCGCACACAGTTCTTTATAGAAGAGAATTTATGGTTCAACTTCTAGGCATTGGGGGAAGCTAGACGGGATCTTAGATGCTTCAAAAGATTCATGGTCACTATGTAGAGCATCACATACCACACTTTGAAAATTGTAATCAGTTTTTAAGGTCGTACCTATATAAAAAGATAACGATAAAATGGGTCTAGATATGGTCTAAAGATTATGGTGAAGTATGACACCTAAAACTTAGGCTTGAGGAACGTAAAGCTACACTCTGACACATCCGTGACTCTGTCAGCTTACCTGCTCAACTGCCACTCCATTTATATCCCTCCTCACCACAGTTATGGAGGTGATGATTTATAGAGGACTCTGAATCCCCATTCTAGTGACTGGAGATGCTAGCGGTGAGCCCACACCTACCTGCGGTAAATAGATGATAAATGTGATTGGTAAGAGAATACCAATGCTAAATTTAACACCTAGATAGTAATAAATTCCTTAATTTCTTGATTTTGTTATGGCAGTCAGTAAGGAAGACATGGACTTTGAGCCCTAACTGGAACCCTGCCCGCTTTCCCTGCCTACTTGTAGTGCAAGCCTTAGATGGCAAGTCTGCAACTGGTCGATGTTCCCTAACCTAAGGTGGAAGGAAGATGAAGCACAGAGACAAAAACACAAAAAAAGAAGAGTTGTTCAGGTATGGCTCGGAACCAGGAGGACAATATAGTACCAAATCGAGAGACAGAGGGTAGTCAAATAGCCACGCTGAGATCAGAACCAGACGGGAGGACAGCACCAAAATCACAAGTCAGAGAATAGTCAAAAGCAATCCAAAGTCAATAATATGAGCAATCCAAACGCACAGACAACCGGGAGCACAGGAACTGTGAGCACAGCTAGGGAGTCACTGACTATCACTGGCACAAGGGGTTTAAATAGAGAACCGGGTCCCAGAGTCAGAACAGTAGCACATAGGAATAGAGCAGCTGAGCTAATCAGTCCACTGCTAGTCTCCTCTCTGGGGAGAAAGAGCATTGTATCCTGTTGCTAAAGACGCTGTGCATCATGGGGGCATGGCCCGGCAGGGTGTCTCACCCTGCTCAGCCGTGCCGAAGTCAGAGACCGCAGAACTGGAGCCTGGACAGGTAAGTTTGTGACAGATTTCTTAATTTCTTTAACTTATTTTCATTCTGTTCAGTGCATGATTTTCTGTTACTAGTCAGAAACAATGAATAAACTGCTGTTAATGGAACCTATGGTTATTGTCAATAGTCCTGAAGGTGTCCTGAGGGTCCTGTGCTGGGCAATTTATGTTATCATTATGGAGCACATTTATTAAGACCGGCATTTTAGACGCCGGTCTTAATAAGCCCCTGCTCTGGTGGTAGATCTGCCGCAGTTATGTAGAGGTGCCAGATGTCGCAGATTCTGCCACAATATGGCATTCGACAGAATCTGCGCCAACCCCCTATGTTTTTTAAACAAAAAAATGGAAATTATGGAATATGCAGACATAATTTGAAATGTATGCGATAGACAGTAGTGCATTAAAAAGTAACCAAGAATGGGATCACGTTGCTTAATGTTCAGCAGGGACTGCAGGGAATGACTGCTGGAACAGAGGGCATATTTAAGAGGTGAGTTGTTTTTTCTCAACACACTCCTGCCTACCTGCGAAGTTTTAAATGATCACTAAACATAGAATCCAACGACAGAAAAAAGAGCAATGAAAGCCTAAGATGAAATCTTTGTTTGTTGCTCTTCTTCTGTCCTATTTTAAAGTTGCAAAAGTTGAAAAATAAAATCGTTAAAAGCAGTGTATTGCTCTCTCAGACCGCAGCCATGTCTATTCCCCCTTCTCATGCTATCGTACGTGAGACAGGAAGTTTAGGAGGAGGGGGCTGAGTTTAGGTTGATATCTTTACTCAGGGATCATGGTCATTTTGTTGGAACTAATTTTGGACTAGCATCTTGGAAACCAAAGCCGAGTACTGTTTCAAGTTGTAAAGTGGTTTTCCACTTTAAAAATCAACTACTAAAGTGAATCAACAAAGTCACGCGTGACTTCGCGACTAACTAACTTCGGCTCATCGGAGCCCATATATTCTAATACTGTATGGAGATGGATCTCCGTGCAGTATTAATCCAAAGATTTGAACGAAGCGACTTCGGATGTAGCATCTGAAGCTCTCTTCACTCAACGCTACTGGCAAGCTATGGCAGTGAGAGGGAGATTTACGTAGGTACTTATAGTATTCATCAGCTCTCTGTTATGGCTCCATATACCCAGCTTTCCATGGACCCTGAAAAGCAAACCTGGCAAGCTATGCAGAGCTGTAATAAAGGTCTGACGAATCAAGCTGTGCCATTGCTAGATTTGTCTTTCATATAAAACTCGCCAATTCCCGGTGTAATTCTTGCCTGGAGCTTCACATATTCCCTGCATTGGGTTCTTCATTATTATACAGCTTACAGGCACTATTCTAGTTAAAGGAAGCTAAGACCCATCCTTTTCCCCAAACTTCTGGTTTCAGTGACATCATGCTGGTGCACCCAGTGGTCGCCAGCTGAAGATGGAGGAGGCTGCACAGAACGGGCTCCCACTGCACCTGTGTGATTCCACCTAAACTATTGGGGACATTTTTATCTATGTATTTATAATTTTTTTCATGGTTTTGGAGGTTTAGTGTTCCTTTAATTATACCAGACAATCCCTCTAAGGTCAAATCATGGTTAAATGGATCATGCCATGATTGATGTAAAAAAAAAAGAAAATCAGACATCATATCATACATGACAATCTCTTTCTAACAAAGCTAGAACCAGCCCTGTACCTCACATGGGTTCAGAGATCTCCCCATTCACTGCTCCAATTGCTCTGCTAGACTTTCTTCAACTTGGCAGCTCAGGGAGGGGACATGTCCTTTCTGCTGCAGCTTTCTCCCTGTAACTGCCACAGCTTCTAACAGAACATAGGGCTGGTGGCAGTTGAAGATTTAACTGAGCGCGTTCATCCAGCTCAGTGAGAAGGACAAAAAAAATAAGGACAAGAACAAACAGTAGGTGGCGCTATACAGATACATTTTATTGAATAGCTCAGTGGCTATGCTAAATTTTTTATTACATGCAATTACAAGAGTAATCAGATCCAGGTGCTGGTTCGGAAACTGTAGAATATGTTTCATGACACAATCTCTTTAAGTCATATTGGAATGCAAAGATAGCAGTTGCATTGGGCCTTGGTGCTTCTTATGTGACCACTATCCAAAATAATGAGTGACACATGGTTAGGGGGAGGGGACATGTGACCGATTTTGCACCAGCTCTTGGTATACTGCACGTGTTTAAATTAAGGTCAATAAATAAATGAAAAAAAAACCACTGCTAGCTTATAGACGCCCCCAGTGACCATAACTCATACATCCCTTATATCAAAATGACATTACAGAGATGAAACATTACTTTAAAAAATATATATATTTTAATGGCATTAAATGTTAAATTTTTATTTGTTTTCCCTTTTTTTTTAAACATTTTTACTGGGTATAAAAAAAAAATGAATACAAAAAAATACTAAAATAAATACGACCTAAAAATAAAGCCCATATATTACCGAAAAAGGGGCAAATATTATTTACATAACTGAATGGAAACAAAAGTTATGGTTTTCAAAGATGCATATACTAAAGAAAAAAAGAAAAAAAATGGAAGATAGTCCTGAAGGTCTGTAAATGGCCTGGTCTTGAACTGGTTAATTAAAAATCTAAAAGTTAGAAAAATAGTATAAAAGTACACAAATTACTATTTTATAAGCAAACTACAAATACAAAAGTGATAAGAAGAAACAGGAAACAGACTGCATGGACTTTTGCTCTTTTCAGTCATTGATATTTTATCCTGGTCAAACTTTTTGCTTTAACAATGTAACTGCAAAGCCTGAAATAAAACTTCAACAAGTCCTATAAAAAAAAAAAACCCTGCTTGATGTATTTGTGTTGTTTTAGCCACTGTTATGGCTACTAAAAAGGTCACGAAAGGCTTGTGGCACCACAGAGGTCACTTCTGTTATTCTTAGGAGGGAAGTTTTGACATGTGATATACTACAAAGATAATACAGTCAGTGGCTCGGCCCTTGTCAATCAAGTGATTCCTGCTGCACAAGGAACTTGTAGAGGTTGACTTAATTTTCCTTAAGGGCCCTATTTAGTTTCACTATCAGCTTTCTTTAGATTTGACCTTACGGCAAAAATAGAAAAAGAAATGGTTAAAATCCCATTCAGTGGACGGTTTTTTAACAATTGTCTCCTGTGGGGAAAAGAATTAGTAAACTTGTCTTCCCTGCCATCTCCCATTGTGTTTAAGCCATAGAGGAGGAGGAGGAGTAAGAGAGGGACAAATTGAGACGACATTCTTCAGGAACGCCTGGAGCTGCACAATGAAAGACATTGGGATAGGAAGGGGCTGCTTTATCTCTGGAATATGGCACGTAAATAATGTCACTTTGAGGAGTATAGAAGCTGGTAGGTTGCTCCGAGTATTTATTAACAGGGTGACAGTCAATCAAATAACACGTATAAAAATTCACCTTGGTGCTTTAAAATAACAAGATGCAGCTCACGCCATCCCTTGTTACGTAAACACCCGTATGGAGGTTTGTAAAAGGTTCCTCTCTAATTTAAACAAGCTATATCCAGTACGGTCGCGATTCACTGGTCAATGGCTTTTAACGGGCTGAGGTGCGCAATAGGATAGATCCGTGAACTGTAAAGCGCTGCCGAATATGTTGTCGCTATATAAATAAAGATTATTATTATTATGATTATTATTATTATTGTTATTTATAGACTATGCTATATACAGGTCACAGGTATTATATGCAGAAAAAGGGCTGCAGGGAGGCAACAAAAAAAGCCTCCTTTAAGAGGCTCATGCACATGACCGTGTTTATTTCCGGATCCGATCGACATATTTTGCGGGTCAGATGCGGACCCATTCACTTCAATGGGGCCGCAAAAGATGCAGACAGCACACTGTGTATTGTTCGCATCTGTATAGGATAGGACTGTTCTATAGATGGCAGGATGTTCCATTCCGCAAAGTGCGAAATGCACACGGGCAGTATTCGTGTTTTGCGGGTCCGCAACAGCCTGCAGTCATGTGCATGAGCCCTTAGGCTGCTTTCACATCACCACCTTGTATTCCCGTTCTTCTGCTCCATTATAGAAGCGGAAGATTGAAAATAACGGAAGTGCCGGATTCGACACATAACTGAACCAAATGGAGCCTAACAGACCGCATTCACTCCAATGGGATGAGTTAGGTTTCCGTTCTGGAGAATGTTTTTTTTTTTTTAAGAAGAAAAAGGTCTTGCATGCAGGACTTTCTCTCTTCTATTTTTGAAAAAAATCTGTGACAGAACAATTATGCTGGAATTGCATGTTCAGCAACTGTTTTTGGAACACCCTTTATGAGCGATCCAATGGAAATGAAGTCAAATAAAGGACTCAATTTATAAAAGTATGCTGATGGGTTAGTAATTTAAAGGGGTCTTCCAGACTCCTGACCTTGATGATCTATCATCAGGATCGGTGAGGGTCCAACAGCTGGCACCCCCACTGATCAACTGCTCCCTGCAGTGTCCGGCACTGGAGCTATCACTGTCAGGGGAGAAGGCAGCACAGCGCCATTTAAAGTGTAGTGGCTATGCTGGGTTACTGCAGTTCACTTCAATGGGAGCAGTCCCACAGTAACCCAGCACGGTCAATACACTTTAAATGGCGCTGTGCTTCCTTCTCCATTTAACGTTCTAGTTACAGCACTGGTGGCTGCAGGAAACAGCTGATCAGTGGGGGAGAGGAGTGTTGGACTCTCACTCATTGGATATTATCATCAATTAGGATACATCATCAATGTCATCAATGTCAGAAGCCTTGGAAAACCACTATAATGGCTTTCTTGATCTATTGTAAGATTTCTAAAATTTCTAAAATGCAGAAATCTTCTAAGTGATTGGCAGGCCTTAGAGACTTGAGAAGACCTGAGGCTGCCATAGCAACTGAACAGTTCCCTTAATCTCATTGTGGGTGAACTGTTTGGTACCCAAGAGCGCAGCTCTCTTGGGTAAAAGACCGCTCAGATGCCATGGTCACAGTTAAATGTCTATAAGCTGCGTTATCGCCAATCACAGACATTGTCTTTGCGTATCTGCTGTATAAAACAGCAGGCACTCATTGGCTACGGAGTGAAGTAGTTAAAGGGGTTGTCCACCCTTTTACATGCGATGGCCTATCCTTAGGACAGTCCATTACATATCTGTTTGGCGGGGAACCGAAACCCTACACCCCCACTGATCAGATGTTCTATACAGCCCCTTCGATCTTAAGGGCTGCTAAAGCCAATCGTTGGCCTTACCAGTGAGGCACCCAAAAATGGCACTTCACTGTTGGGTCTTGTGCAGCTTGGGAACAAGTCACTGTTGAGGCCAGCCATTGGCTGCACACGACCCTATCTGTGCAGAAAGTTGACAGTCATGGACCATAAGTTAGACAGTCTAGAAGCCAGAGAGCGGTAAGCTGGTGGTTAACAAGGATTTTTCCACAGGTCCTGCTTGGGTGCAAATTTAAAAAAGCAAAACAAAATTCTACCATGGTTTGGGTTATATAAATTTTGCAGGTTTATTCCTTTTGTTGTTCTTTTTTATGGAAGGGTAGTCTCTATTCTTTATTGGACCACTGGTCTGCACCCACCACTATCCAGCTGCTCCGGGCAGGCATGGACGCCTCTCCAACTACCTTGTTACTGTCTCTGCTGCTTTCCAGGGACCTGAACCCACTGGGCCTCCTCTGCCCTCTGACAGTGGTTCTGTGCCCACATCTTTGGCTGCAGCCTGTGGCCTGTACTTGCTTGCTGGTTCCCCTCAGCTTGGCCATAGGGTGCGTGCCAGTGCTCCCCGGCTCTTAAAGAGCCAGTGCGTGCACACCCTAATGTTCCCCAGCCAATGGCTGGTAACCATGGGGTTTCCTAAAGCGCCCTCCCCTACGGGAGTTTGCCTGAGCAATAGGTGTTCTAGTGAGTTAGTCCCTGCAAAGGTTTTCTGTTCCATTTGGATGCCCGTGTACCAACCTCCGCCAGATTCCAAACTCTCTGCTGCCTGACTCGACCTGTTCCAGTTTGTCATATTGACCTTTTGATGCCTTCCCTGACCATGGCCTATTACTGAGTTTTGCCTGATCCCAGGGTGCTCTTCAATGGTTTCTCTGACCACTGTGGGTCAGCTGTTAACCACACTGGGACTACTCCAGGAGGAAGCAGCCTGGTGGCTCCATGGAATCAAAGGTCAGTTCCCTGTATACGAGTTAAATGGTAAAAACCGAGGGACTGCCAGGATAAAGTCCTTAGGTTTAGCCTAAAGTCAAACCAGTTGGTTGACATAGTGTATTCTCATCTATTGATTGTTACATATGGCAATCCCTTTTATGTTTAAGCATGTTTTCACAGAACAGAATATGTACTAGTCCATGTATATGTCTCTAGATGAAAAGTTCTGATGTCACTATAGAGGTACCATTTCACAGCATCCCTTGTTTTTCAATCAGAGAGAATAAAACAATTAAAGGAGCTTTCCCGTTGAGTGCTGCAGTAATCAGCTCCGTCCAAGACACAATAGATAGAGCTGTATAGTTTTGGTGCTGACTTCCAGTTCCTGGAGCTACTGCGAAACCGCTGATCGTCTGGAATGCTGGGTATCGTACCCCCCCAATGATCAGATATTGATGGCCTATCCTGAGCATAGTAATCAGTATTAAAATACTGGAAAAACCCTTTAAATCTAATGTATTAGAAGAAATTTAATATGGCTGACTATAATAATTACTACTTCCTGTCCTAGAAATTATAAGACGGGGAGGTCCAAAGTACCAAAGCCGAGCTTCCAAGGAGGAAGTCTGCAAATAAAGATTCTAGAGCTTTAACAAAATTGAAAATTTCCATGATTGTTAAAAGAAAGCCGAGAAATAGACTGAAGCATATGTGAGCCCAGTAATGGCAGCTCCATTACACAAGCTCAGAGACTGTTGTACACCGGCAACATCTTCATGCACTAATACACAATACTCCAAGTGCTTAGGACACAGAAAAAAAAAAATCACATTTCATGCCTGAAGATCAACTTAACATATTTCAATTGTGCATTCATTTGACGTGTTTCTGTACATTTCTGTGAATTATCAGCAGAGATGTAACCTCACGGTAGGGGAGATGGGGCTGTGGCAAGGACAGGTAGAAAAATGTTACCATCTTTTCCATAGACTATGTGGAATTCATGTCACCCATACAGAATATGCCAGAATGATTGGCAGGGTCTTGTCATTTCCTTCTGGGAGAAAAGACTGTGGGAATGCAAGGCCGTTTCATTTGATTATATTATGAATTTACTTTTATGCAATTTTTCTTTTCCTTTGTTGGATTTTTCGACTGGTGTATTTGGATTTCAGTGACGCATAGACCTAGGCAGGCAACACAGTCTATGAAGTACGGTTAAAGAGTAACTAAACTTTTATGCAAGTTGCTCTTAAGCTCTTCTAAATAGCCCCAAAATAAATTTTGTAATATACTTTATTAATTAACTTAACCCTAAAAAGGTACCCAAAGTTTCATGATCTAACTGCTTCTTAAAATCACCATTGCTGTACAGCGCTGGCTTGTCAGTGCTGTACGGTGTACGGATTTTTGCTGCCGTAGAGAATTCTGCACAGGAGGGAGCACAGATCGCTGTCCCTCCAAGCTAATTCTGGCAAAGCATATCGGTACCTTGTGCCCAGTGCCCAGTACCCATGTGCTCTGCCAGGTTTTAGCTGATCAGAGCAGGCTCCTGCCTGTGCCCACACTTCTCTCAGCTCAAGGCTCTTTACCGCCTCAGTACAAGAGCCTTGAGCTGAGCGGAGTGCGGGCATAGGCAGGAGCCTATTCTGATCAGCTAAAACCTGGCAGAGCACATAGGTACAGGGCACAGGGTACAGATGTGCTGTGCCAGAATTACCTTGGTGGGCGCAGGCAGGACAGCGACATGGGTCTGTGCTCCCTCCTGTGCAGAGTTCTCTACGGCAGCAGAAATCCGTACACTGTACAACGCTGACAAGCCAGCGCTGTACAGGAATAATGATTTTAAGAAGCAGTACTATCATGAAACTTTGGGTAACTTTTTAGGGTTAAGTTAATTAATAAAGTATATTACAAAAATTATTTTGGGGCTATTTAGAAGAGTTTAAAAGCAACTTGTATAAAAGTTTAGTTACTCTTTAATTATTGTCTAATAATTAATAGTGTGCAAAAATTGCCAAATCTATGGGGCGGTGTTCACACCTGTCTGCTATTGGTGTCCAGTGTGGTCATTTTTTGATCTCTTACTGACTCCAAGAGGTACAGGGTCCCCATTCTCATAATCGGTGGGGGTCTCAGTGGTTGGATCCCCACCAATTATATAGTAACCCTATTCCCTATATGCCGACCCTCGACATTGAAGTGGTGAGCAGCTCCTCCGTCCCCATTCACTTCAATGGGATGGAGCAGTTATACCCTACCTGCTCTTTTCTATTAAAGTGAATGGGGATAGAGGACCTGCAATTACGCCCAGTCGCCTCTGCAATGTCGATGTTGGGCAGATAGATAGTGAAGAATAGGCAGCTCTCGGCAGGGGTGCTAGGAGTCGGACTCCGCTGATCTGATATTGATGACCGATCCTGAGGCTAGGTCATTAGTATAGGAAACTGGACAAACCCTTTAACAGACCATTAGTTGCCAGATAGGAATTTATCTGCATCTGGGGTAATTTATACACAGGACCGATGGATTATCTAATACCTTAGAAGTAGTGATGAGGCAGCTTCGCCGAATTTTGTCAAAAAATTTGTGCGAATTACTTCATCACGAAGCGCATTTCTTTGTAAATAGTGGGTGCAATGACAGCGATTGCGCCGACCCCGATCATTGTAACCGTCAGATGCCGCATTCCTAGCTGATTGCGGCATCTGACATTATTATTACAGCGTAATATTGTGATGTCATAAATCACCGTGCACAGGATATCGTGCTAGATCTTCAATCAAGATGGCAGCAGCCGGCTCGACGCGATCAAATGGATGAGATAAGTATGATTTTTTTTAACATTTTTTACGGCCACTCAGGGAAAATCAATTCACTACCATGAAACACAAGGAAATTCATCTTCACGGAGAATCAACTTCATGGATTTTGATTCGCTCAACACTACTTAAAAGTGATCGCCCGGTCAGTGGAACGTGTCGGATGTCTGTAATGTTCCCTAAAGTTTCCTAACGTCATGTGAATGTTTCACTGGCAAATAGAAATATTTCATGGGTCCGGCGGTAATCTTTCTATGAAGCAGAGCAGTCATGTTTCTTCTCTCTGCTGGAAGTCTAGGCTGGCATGTGGTAGGAATATGGTCACAATAGCAGGCCAGTCTTTTTGTGTGGTATTTATAGCCTGATCTGGTGAACGTCAATCTTCACTTTATTGTTATTCTCTAAAATCTGACATCTTACCTTGGCCTCTGCTTTAAAGGAAATCTCCCACAATGACAAACAATTTTTTTTTTATTGGACTCCTTAAAACATTGAATTTGAGAAATATATCACATTAATGATTTTCTATCAGTCCCACCCATTTCAATGGAAATAGCACATAAAACAATGAAGAAAGGGCCACCTAATAACTTTGATGAGTTGTGCAGGGGGCTGCCGGCTAACTTTCTTCCGTCGGCTAAGACTTTACTAGGAGATGTAACATTCACAAGACATGCATGTGTCTGCAGAGGCTTTATTCGAAGGAGCCAAATGGTAAAGGAGCAAAGGATTATTTAATATTAAAGCTTCATTTATTCCATGGCGCTGTACATATGAAAAAGGGGTATACTGTACGTACATAATACAAAACAATTGCAATGAGCAGGAACAAGAGTGAAAAACTGGTACAGAAGGAGAAAGGTTCCTGCGCGCAGTCATTGCACAAGGCTAAGCATCTGTCTTATTCAATGCTATGCTATTCACACTAGAAGACGTAGAATTAAAGGGAGTGTGTCACCTATGATTTTTTTTTCCTGCCATTTTTCTAATCTATTTTTATATTATGATTGTAGATTTTTTTTTTATTCTATGACTATGGGGCAGCCATCTTGCCTAAGCTTTTATTAACAGGATTTAGAGATAAGCGTCATAGCAGCTATCATGGGCCATAGACACAATGGACAGGAGGGGACTTATTGACTTCTACGCAAGAGTTTTCTAGGAATGCTCTGTGACCTGTGCAGAGGTCAAGAGGAAGTAGATAATCTGTGATATCACCTATTGTGAATGGTGCATCATGTGTTAACTATATCCAGGTGATATCAGTTATTGTAATCCTGCCTGTGATAATGAGATGACTGCTGAAAAGTAAACAAAGAAAGCCTATTATTATTATTATTATTATTATTATTAGGCTGGTATTACACCAGCAGATGAGGCAGACTGCTTGTCAGCGATCTCCTCCACAGTATAGGGAGGGGCGATCGCTCATGCCATCACTCGTCCCCATACTAAATCCTTATTTGCTGGCAGCAGACCATGATTAGATGGTATGATCTTCTGCCAGCAAATGATCATTTTTTTAATCTGTTTAAAGCTTTTGCTATTTCATCAGGTAATCGTTGGCGCTATTAAACAGGGAGATCATCGCTGATGAGCATTCCTATGAATGCTTGTTAGCGAAGATCTGCCCAATTATTGCTAGGTCTAACACAGGCTTTAGGCTCAGTGCACAATGCAAAAAAAAAATGCCGGATATAAGGAATTCTTTTTTGTTTGCCCCTTAAAAGATGAGCAATCAATCAAAAAACATATTGAACCAAACAATTATTAGTTGTTTTGCTAATTTGGGAACCTACCATCAGCATCTCCCCATGAGAAGAAACCTTGGCCGGGCAGACATTTCTTGTAGAACTTCATGGTGGACAGTCAGTAGATTGTCAGTAGGTCGTCCGTAACACTGCCTTGGCTACCCAGTGCACTGACACAACACTTTTTGTGTGTAAACTGGTGGCAAAAAAATAAATAATAATCACTAATTATTGCATGAAAACAAACAAGTGCTGCCCCATCACTTACCATTACAGATGAGTGGTCATCAGACAGCTGTGGTCCTCCAGAATGAGAGCCCCTCCTAACAGTTAGTCTGCAAGGAGATGGACCTTAGTGAATACTAAAGCTTTTTGAAAACTTAGTTAACATTGCACACTACCCTTGCTTTTCCTACTTCTTCTGCTGGTGCCTTCCTCTCTTTCTTAACTTACAGGGCCAGACGAGATGACTATGGAGGAACATGGTCCTATCAATCAAGAAGGAGGGCTGGCAGAGGAAGCAGGAGGAGTTAGGGAGCACAGAGTGTCTTGCGCCCACCTTCAGTGCATTTAACTGTTAATTTGTATAAGGATTAAATCCAATTTTTCTCCAGAATGAAGCAACAGATTTTTTAAACTAATTCATTTATTTTGTGGGGAAAATCATTTCTCCAATTGGTTGTGTTTATTTTTATTTATTTTTTTCATTTTATTCTACAGCCTGCTTTGCTTCCTATGCACAGCAGGCTGCTCTCAGTGGATTTACAGAGAATCCGTCATCTGACAGATTCTCTGTAACCACTCCTTGCTCCACAATGGAGCGCGCACTGTCTCCCTCTCCCTCTTATGCCTCCCCCTTCAGGATGGCAGAGCGGCAGTGGGGCATAGTGTCAGCTGTAACATACAGCTGACACTCTGCTAAAAACAGCTGTTTAACCCCTTCCATGCCACAGTCCTTAGGGACCGCTGTCTGTAAGGGGCTAACCATCGGGCCGTTGCTCTGCCGTGATAGCGGCCTGATGCTGAAGGGTTAATGTTCACCCCCCCTTTATGGATGGCCGAGCGGTGGCCCCGCTACCCCACCCCCGTTCAAGATGGCAGAGCGCTCCCTTCCCCCCTTTCAAAATGCAGAGTGCGCAGCACAACCCCCCCCCCCCCCCTTTTTAGGATGGCAGAGCAGCAGCGGGGCAGAGTGTCAGCTGTAACATATAGCTGACATTCTGCTTGAAACGGACGACATCGGTGCTGGCACTGATGTCAGCCGTTTAACCCCTTCCATGCCGTGGTCCTTACGGACAGCTGTATGGAGGGTCTAACCCTCGGGCCGCTGCTCTGCTGTGGCAGCGGCCCGATGCTTTAAGAGTAAACTGAGGGAGGCATCTCCCTCTCCCATTAGGCTGCAGCGTCCCGATGGTTACCATGGCAACTGGACGCCTTCACAGGCATCTGGCATGCCATGGTATATCTAAGCCTGATCAGGCTCCTGCTAAAGGCAGGAATCTGATCAGGCTGTGTAAATTCCCAATACACTGCAGTAGACTATACAGTGTACTGCAGTATATTGTTGAGCCATCAGACCCACTGAATCTTAAATAACTAAGTGGGTCTGGGTCCAAAAAAGGTAAAAAAAAAAAGGAAAGAAAAGTAAAAAATACCCTAACTTCTTTAAATTTAAATAAAAAAATAATGAAAAACACTAAACATGTTTGGTATCGCCACGTCCGAAAGGACCTGATCTATAAAAGGGCCATGTTACTTTTACTGCACGGTGAACACCATAAAAAAAAAAGAAAAACTATGATTGAATGGCAATTTTGCCCACCGCAATTCCCCAAAAATGGTATAAAAATGTATCAAAAAAGTCATATGTACCCAGAATTTTTTTCAAAAATGCTTTTTTGTGTAAAAATAAAAAAAGGCACATATTAGGTATCGCTGTGTCTGTAACAACCTGCTTTATAAAAATATCATGTGATCCAAACCGTCTGGTGAATGCCATAAAAACAATAAAATAAAAATGTGCCAAAAAATGAGACCCTACCTAAGACGATTGTCAAAAAAATTAAAAAGATGGCTTTCAGAAAATGGAGACACAAAAACACGATAAAAAAAAAAATACAGTATTTCGCTTTATAAGGCTACATGCACACCACCGTATGTGTTTTGCGGTCTGCAAATTGCAATTGCAACAATGCCTAAAACGGACAAGAATAGGATATGTTCTATTTTTTGGGTGGGGCTATGGAATGGACATACTGATGCGGACAGCACACAGTCAGGTGACAGTGCAGCACGTGCCGGAAAAGACAGGGGTGCACGACTTCTAAAGAGACCGCCAGACCCAGAGCGGAGCCGCGGCACAGGAGAGGTAAGAGAAGTTTTAGTTTTTTTGTCTGATGGGGGTCTGAAAGAACAGGGCTGGTCTGAGGTATGATGGGGGTCTGAAAGAAAAGGGCTGATGGGGGGCTAAAAAAACTGGTCTGATCTAAAGTCTGATGGGGGTCTAAAAGAAAAGGGCTGATCTGAGGTCTGATGGGGTCTAAAAGTAAGGACTAATCTGAGGTCTGATGGGGGTCTAAAAGAAAAGAGCTGGTGGAGGTCTAAAAGAAAAAGGCTGAAGGGGTCTAAAAGAAAACGGCTTATGGTGGTCGAAAAGAAAAGGGCTGATGGTGGTCTGATGGGGTCTAGAACAAAAGGGCTGATCTGAGGTCTTATGGGGGTCTAAAAGAAAAGAGCTGATGGGGGTTGGATGGGGGTCCAAAACAAAAGGGCTGATCTGAGGTCTGATGGGGTATGAAAAAAAAGGGCTGTTCTGAGGTCTGTTGCGGGTCTGACATGGAGGAATAATATGATGTCCTGATATTTGTGGGGGTCTGATCTGAGGATCTGATATGAGGTCTGATATTTTCCTCCTCTAAAATCTGGGGTGCGTCTTATCATCGGGTGTGTCTTATAAAGCAAAAAATACAGTATTTTATTGTGTAAAACTAAAATAAAATAAAAAAAATAGACAGGTATTGCCGAATCATTATGACCTGCTCTATAAAATCATCACATGATCTACCCTGTCAGGCGAACATTGTAAAAAACAAAAAATAAAAACTGTTTACCCTGCTTCATAAAAAGCGTAATATATATATATATATATATATATATATATATACACACTCACCTAAAAAATTATTAGGAACACCATACTAATACGGTGTTGGACCCTTTTTTGCCTTCAGAACTGCCTTAATTCTACGTGGCATTGATGTTGGCCCATATTGATAGGATAGCATCTTGCAGTTGATGGAGATTTGAGGGATGCACATCCAGGGCACGAAGCTCCCGTTCCACCACATCCCAAAGATGCTCTATTGGGTTGAGATCTGGTGACTGTGGGGGCCATTTTAGTACAGTGAACTCATTGTCATGTTCAAGAAACCAATTTGAAATGATTTGAGCTTTGTGGCATGGTGCATTATCCTGCTGGAAGTAGCCAGAGGATGGATACATGTTCTCATTCTGTTTACGCCAAATTCAGACTCTACCATTTGAATGTCTCAACAGAAAGCGAATTAATAAGAATTTAAGGCACTCAGTCCGTAGGTTATGCAATTCAAATAATTTTTTTATTATTATTATTATTCATGTTTTCTGCACCATCCATATGCCCGTGAAAAATAAGGAATGACAGATTATTTCTGACCAGACGTTTCAGTCACGGTGGACCTTCATCAGTGGTCATGTTATCTGGAATATACATATTGAAGTGTTTTACATATACATGGAATGCAGAGCATGAAGTCACAAAATAAATAAAGTAACATAGAACAAAAAATAAATAAATTAAATTACAAGCAAAATTTCATAGTGTTGTCGCAGCAGAGTGAATACTGTCCAGGGGTTGGTAAAAACATCTGAGTGTGCGTAATCATGAAAAATTCATATACTTATAACAATCAAATGGTTAGTGAAACATGATTATCTACGCTGGAGGAAGTATAGGGGGGGCAATAGATAGAGGGGGGAGGTGTCCAGGGAGTACATAAGTAAATAAAGCCTATGGGAGATATTGGGCATATTGATATCCCGCAAATGTCAGGTAAAGCAACCTGTAGTATATCCCATGGGATCTGTCGTGTGGTCCCATGGATATTTACAGATGCATGGATTCTCAGAAACATAAATTTATGGCATACACAGTTGTGGCATTGTATGAATGAGATTATAAAGTTTCATGAGGAGCGTCATCAAAGCATTTACAGATCCATGGATTTACATAATAGACACATGGCATATATGGTTGTGGCATAGCATAAGTATGTGGTTTCATGGGAAGCGTTACCCAGATATAAAGCTATGCAGGAGCAAATATAGATGCACATAAATCACATAGACATAGATGCACAAAAATCACAGAGATCACATGGTGGCAGCATAGTGGACCCAAGAAATCGGTGAATCGAATTTCACAAAGGTAACCTGTGGAGAAAGCATTGCAAATGGTTATCTACCTGTATGCTGGGTAAAGGTTTGCTTGGGCGCTGGATGCAGGAGTGTGTAGGCTTTGAGCTGCTGTTTAAATAGCACACTGTCCGGCGATAGCGATCACCTGACAGGAAGTCATGTGTCATCTGGAACGCATAAAGGAATGTGGCCCTTAAAGGAATGTAGTGTATGCCCTCCTTTGTCCTTGTGAGAAGATCTATGTGGGCCAGACCATGCAGGAGCTGAGAAAGAGAGTCCAGCAGCATACATCAAACATTCGGTTGGCAGCAAGAGATAGAAGTAAGGACAAACCACTTACATCAGTGGCAGCTCACTTTTTGGACCACCACAATGGTAGGTACAATGACGTACGGGTGGTTGGATTGGATTTGGTTCGGAGTAACATCAGGGGCACACATATCTCCAGGTGCTTGCTCCGTTCTGAATCAAGATGGATATTTAACCTTGGTTCACAATCCCCAGGGGGTCTTAATGAGGAACTCACTTTCACTGGTTTCTATATGTAGGCCCATTTTCTAACTTTATGGGCCTATGTATTACATTGTTTGTTTTTCCTCACCTCTTTTGTTTTCTTTTGTTTCACAACAGCATATGCTTATTGCATTCTTATATATCTTTTTAGGATCACAAGATTGGTGTCCACTGGGATACAGGACCTACCGCACTACGGATTTTCCCCTCCTGGATCCTTTTCGTCTTCACTATTATTACATATGATTAACTTATTATTGTTATAATTGGTGTTTTCGCACTCTCATTGACCTCGAGTGATTGGACTCGGAATGTTTTGCAACATGTGACTCTAATGACCCTGGGTCATGAATATTCACACTATTTTCTTCCCCTCCTCTAGGCCCTCTTTCTGGCTACCTCATATTCCCTCCTGTCTGAGGGATTAACCGTATTGTCATCTTATTGTACATTTATATGTATGTTTTGGTTCACTTTTGATTATTTCATGGTTTGTCTGAGAATGTGTTTTTTTATGGACAAACATAGGATCCAATAACAATTGGTTATTTAGAATGTATCCTTGGACGTTCTCTTTTTATATATGCGCCTGCGCTTACTGGCCGTTTGTCCCGGTGCATGGTCCTCACCCTGTGATGTGCAGAATGTGCATGAGATCACCCCCTTTTTATAAGATTGTTCATCATGTAAAGTGGTTCATGGAGGATTTCTTTGGGTGTTATTGCAAGAATTTTATGGTCTTATGGTATATCTTATTTGTATACATTACTCGTGCATGGGTAAGCACTGATTTGCACACCCCCTTTTTTTAGACTATATTATGGGATATTATATCATGTTATGTGTGTTTTTTGATCACGGATGTGAGGACATATATATATATATTTTTTAATACTATTGTATAGCAGATATGAATTTTGTATGTCAAGGGTTACATAAATACATTGTAATTGTATACACATGTATTTATTTAAACTGCCAATTTGTGGGGTACAATAATTGTGCAAACTATTATGGCTATTATGCATTTTGAAATCTGAATCCCTCTATGATCATGTATGAGTAAATGCATCTGGATGATCATACTGTACAAAATTGATGCTCAAGTTATTATATCCGCACTATATCATAATTGTATGACTATGTATATATATATATGTATATTGTTTTGGGGATATGTAATAATTATGCATTGGCTAATGGTCATTCATGTGCACTCCATGAACAGATATTCAATGCCTGTTGCGCCTGCTCTCATGCGCGCTTTGCGCTTCGCCGGGACTTAGCTGCGGTGTGACTCCCGGATATGACGTCAGTCGTCCCACTGCGTTTCCGCTGTTTGGAACGCACCGTGGCGCCGATGTCTGTTCCGGGAGCCATTTTGCGCATGCGCACCTGCTATGACAACACGCCGGCTCCCCGGCGGTCGCAGGTGCGCTCGGACCATGCACCGGGACCCATACAGGTGACACTCATCTGTGGCTCCCCTCTGACCTCTTGACCTAATGAGCTTCCAACAGGTATGACCACAACTGATTCCCATTTATGTAATTTGATATTTGATCTTACTCACTATATAGGATGTGTCCTTAGCATTCAAATGCACATGGACCTCTGAGGAAGCTAGTCCAGGCACTAGCGATACGCGTCAGGTTTTCTGTGCACTCCTCTTGGATGGGTTTTGTATGCTCTGTGTGTTATCATTATGTTTGTGCCACTACTATAGGATTGAGGGAGTCTTTTCAGGGATTATATTGCTTATCCGTTTATGCATAGGCTCCCTGTGTGGTATTACATTATGCATATATATATTCTTATTGTACCATCCTTGGGGTTTGCCCCATGTACATGTTTTTAATCTTTATATATTCTAATAAATTGTATTTTTGAGGTGCGGCCACTGTTTGGTATTTCTTTGTCTTGTTTTTTCTATGTTTGCAACATATACCAGGCCAGCACTCTTGCATTATTATTGGTGTGCCCCCCGTGCCTTAGGATTGTAGATTTGTTTGTACGGCCAGGGACGTGTTCCCTTCCTGCCTTTTCTGGGGGTGTGGCACCCTACTTTTGTGGTTATATCATGGCATTCAATTTGGAGGCGAGGGAAGCAGCGTGGACTTCGCAGGCATCTGCTTTGTTCCACGAAGATGGGGTCACCGACACAGGGGGTGACTTCAGAACATTAACGTCTGAGATCATTGACACCCACAAGCTCCATACTCGGGTTTGGTGGAACATCAAAAGCCTTGAGGAATACCTCAAGTGCTCCATCATCCCCAGGGGCCTGAGGGTGCAAAAATTTCCGGCATGGGAGGTCACTGTAGAATTCAAGGAGACTTGGGAGCAGGGACTCCTACAATGTTCCAAAATATTGATGGACATGCTGATTGTACATGATAAGGAATTGTTACAACGGACTAGATTAAGGCTTATGGAGTTAGAATTAAAATTGGATCAACATGATAAGGACAAGGTTGCGGCATTTCAGGTGAGATTGAAAGAAACATTGGAAAGCTTTGATAGGGAGATTATGATAGGGAAAAAGACGAAGTTTCAACGTGATAAAGGTGATTTTGAGAGGAAACAGGCCTTTAGGTGGAAACATAGTGGTAACACACGGGCACCCTCTAGGGGCCATCAGATAAATAATACAAATGTCAAACAAGCGACCCCCGGCACGCATAGTGATGTGGATTTTTTATCCGAAAACAGCGAAGACAGCGAACTAGGAGGGGATTACGAAAATCCCAAAAGAAAGGGACCCCAACTACGCAGAGGCAACAGTCAACCATACAAGAAACGGATGTAGAAACCAGTCACCCACAGGCCGGGTCTCTACAGGTCATTAATCTTTCACCACATATATTATCTGAGCAGGAAAGACTGGTCCTGCAAAAGGGACTGTCCTTCTCCCCCATGAATACATTGGACAAGTTTGAGTTTGTGAAAGATATTTATTTATTTTGCAGACAGTTATGTTTCAAATTACTTTATGCTCAACCTACACTTGTGACAGAACTCATGGAGGATGAACGTGGTGTCTTTCTTGACTTAATGGATTTATTGAAGGAGAGCGAGAGTGACCTAGGTAGGAGACCCTTTAATTTATCAAAACCGTCCACAATCACACCATCATTAAGCCTTTTTCCTAATATTAATTTGTTTTTCCAAGCTGTTCTCCAGGAAGTTCGGAAACTTCAAAGGAACACCATCAGGGGAAGGAATATGGCTGCAACCGAATCCATTATCATCAAACAATTACAACAAAACAGCTCCTTCGTCATAAAGGAGGCCGACAAAGGTGGGAATGTGGTTTTGTGGGATACGGAAAAATATCTAAATGAGGCCAAACGACAGTTAGGCAATAAGATTTTTTATACCCCTGTCCCAGCAGATCCCACAGTTACTTTCAAGAAAAAAATGGATCTATTCCTGAAAAGGGCTCTTAATTTGAAAATCATTACAAAACGGGAATTCCAATTTTTGGAGGTGAGTTGCCCTATCACACCGACATTTTATATGTTACCTAAGGTGCATAAAAACTTGGAGGATCCACCTGGTCGGCCAATTGTGGCTGGGATAGGGGGCCTTTGCGAACAGGCGTGCATTTATTTAGATTTCTTTTTACAGCCGTTCGTGTTGGGCCTAAAATCCCATATTCGTGATTCCATGCACCTTATCCAACAACTTAAGGATATCACCCTGCCGTCTGACACTCTATTGGTTACGTGTGATGTCGAGTCATTATACTCTAACATTGCCCACAATCACGGGATTGCCGCTGTTGAGTCCTTCTTGTCTTGTTCAACGACAGATGACCCAGCCCACCACACTTTCTTGGTGAGTCTACTGGAATTTGTCCTTTCACATAATTATTTTGTTTTCGATCGAGTGTTTTACAGGCAGGTCTCAGGCACAGCGATGGGGGCACGATGTGCGCCCTCTTACGCCAATCTATTTTTAGGTTGGTGGGAGTCCGCACGGGTGTACCCATTGGACAGATTCAGGGACCATGTGGTGGGTTGGTTTCGTTTTATAGACGATATTTTGTTTTTTTGGCAGGGCTCGAGAGAAGAATGTGAGGACTTCATCAGTCAGCTCAATCAGAACCAATATAACATAACCTTGACATCCAACATCTCAGACTCTGAAGTTGATTTTCTGGATCTCAAAATCAAGGTAAATAATGGCAGGTTAGTGACATCCCTTTTCCGGAAACATACAGCAACTAATAGCATACTTCATTTCTCAAGTTTCCACCCAAAACATCTGAAGACGGGCATACCTAGAGGCCAGTTCCTGCGGCTACGACGCAACTGTACGGAGATGTGTGACTTTAGGGCGGCCTCAGAAGATTTATCAACAAGATTGCATGAGAGGGGCTACCCCAAAAAAGTCATTTCACGGGCGTTTGAAAATGCGAAGGAATCTACACGTGATGATCTATTTATACCTAGGCCCAAACCAAGGGATAATAAAGTACGGTTGATTACTAAATATAACAATCAATGGCCGGATCTCTATAAAATCTTGAACACCCATTGGTTTTTACTTCAATCAGATGGCAAATTGGCGACACACGTGGATGACAAACCCAAGATCATAGCACGAAGGGCAACCAACTTAAAAGATACCCTAGTATGCAGTCATTTTCAACGCCCGGGTACATCTACTGGAAGGGGTGTGGCCCTTAAAGGTACATATTCCTGTGGGGACTGCAACATATGTCAATTTATGTTGAATTCCAACACTTTCTCCCATGGTGAGAATTCTAGAGTGTATTTAAAACACTACATTAATTGCCGTTCCAGGAATGTAGTGTATGCCCTCCTTTGTCCTTGTGAGAAGATCTATGTGGGCCAGACCATGCAGGAGCTGAGAAAGAGAGTCCAGCAGCATACATCAAACATTCGGTTGGCAGCAAGAGATAGAAGTAAGGACAAACCACTTACATCAGTGGCAGCTCACTTTTTGGACCACCACAATGGTAGGTACAATGACGTACGGGTGGTTGGATTGGATTTGGTTCGGAGTAACATCAGGGGCACACATATCTCCAGGTGCTTGCTCCGTTCTGAATCAAGATGGATATTTAACCTTGGTTCACAATCCCCAGGGGGTCTTAATGAGGAACTCACTTTCACTGGTTTCTATATGTAGGCCCATTTTCTAACTTTATGGGCCTATGTATTACATTGTTTGTTTTTCCTCACCTCTTTTGTTTTCTTTTGTTTCACAACAGCATATGCTTATTGCATTCTTATATATCTTTTTAGGATCACAAGATTGGTGTCCACTGGGATACAGGACCTACCGCACTACGGATTTTCCCCTCCTGGATCCTTTTCGTCTTCACTATTATTACATATGATTAACTTATTATTGTTATAATTGGTGTTTTCGCACTCTCATTGACCTCGAGTGATTGGACTCGGAATGTTTTGCAACATGTGACTCTAATGACCCTGGGTCATGAATATTCACACTATTTTCTTCCCCTCCTCTAGGCCCTCTTTCTGGCTACCTCATATTCCCTCCTGTCTGAGGGATTAACCGTATTGTCATCTTATTGTACATTTATATGTATGTTTTGGTTCACTTTTGATTATTTCATGGTTTGTCTGAGAATGTGTTTTTTTATGGACAAACATAGGATCCAATAACAATTGGTTATTTAGAATGTATCCTTGGACGTTCTCTTTTTATATATGTGCCTGCGCTTACTGGCCGTTTGTCCCGGTGCATGGTCCTCACCCTGTGATGTGCAGAATGTGCATGAGATCACCCCCTTTTTATAAGATTGTTCATCATGTAAAGTGGTTCATGGAGGATTTCTTTGGGTGTTATTGCAAGAATTTTATGGTCTTATGGTATATCTTATTTGTATACATTACTCGTGCATGGGTAAGCACTGATTTGCACACCCCCTTTTTTTAGACTATATTATGGGATATTATATCATGTTATGTGTGTTTTTTGATCACGGATGTGAGGACATATATATATATATTTTTTAATACTATTGTATAGCAGATATGAATTTTGTATGTCAAGGGTTACATCGCACCCGTAATAATTGTAATTGTATACACATGTATTTATTTAAACTGCCAATTTGTGGGGTACAATAATTGTGCAAACTATTATGGCTATTATGCATTTTGAAATCTGAATCCCTCTATGATCATGTATGAGTAAATGCATCTGGATGATCATACTGTACAAAATTGATGCTCAAGTTATTATATCCGCACTATATCATAATTGTATGACTATGTATATATATATATGTATATTGTTTTGGGGATATGTAATAATTATGCATTGGCTAATGGTCATTCATGTGCACTCCATGAACAGATATTCAATGCCTGTTGCGCCTGCTCTCATGCGCGCTTTGCGCTTCGCCGGGACTTAGCTGCGGTGTGACTCCCGGATATGACGTCAGTCGTCCCACTGCGTTTCCGCTGTTTGGAACGCACCGTGGCGCCGATGTCTGTTCCGGGAGCCATTTTGCGCATGCGCACCTGCTATGACAACACGCCGGCTCCCCGGCGGTCGCAGGTGCGCTCGGACCATGCACCGGGACCCATACAGGTGACACTCATCTGTGGCTCCCCTCTGACCTCTTGACCTAATGAGCTTCCAACAGGTATGACCACAACTGATTCCCATTTATGTAATTTGATATTTGATCTTACTCACTATATAGGATGTGTCCTTAGCATTCAAATGCACATGGACCTCTGAGGAAGCTAGTCCAGGCACTAGCGATACGCGTCAGGTTTTCTGTGCACTCCTCTTGGATGGGTTTTGTATGCTCTGTGTGTTATCATTATGTTTGTGCCACTACTATAGGATTGAGGGAGTCTTTTCAGGGATTATATTGCTTATCCGTTTATGCATAGGCTCCCTGTGTGGTATTACATTATGCATATATATATTCTTATTGTACCATCCTTGGGGTTTGCCCCATGTACATGTTTTTAATCTTTATATATTCTAATAAATTGTATTTTTGAGGTGCGGCCACTGTTTGGTATTTCTTTGTCTTGTTTTTTCTATGTTTGCAACATATACCAGGCCAGCACTCTTGCATTATTATTGGTGTGCCCCCCGTGCCTTAGGATTGTAGATTTGTTTGTACGGCCAGGGACGTGTTCCCTTCCTGCCTTTTCTGGGGGTGTGGCACCCTACTTTTGTGGTTATATCATGGCATTCAATTTGGAGGCGAGGGAAGCAGCGTGGACTTCGCAGGCATCTGCTTTGTTCCACGAAGATGGGGTCACCGACACAGGGGGTGACTTCAGAACATTAACGTCTGAGATCATTGACACCCACAAGCTCCATACTCGGGTTTGGTGGAACATCAAAAGCCTTGAGGAATACCTCAAGTGCTCCATCATCCCCAGGGGCCTGAGGGTGCAAAAATTTCCGGCATGGGAGGTCACTGTAGAATTCAAGGAGACTTGGGAGCAGGGACTCCTACAATGTTCCAAAATATTGATGGACATGCTGATTGTACATGATAAGGAATTGTTACAACGGACTAGATTAAGGCTTATGGAGTTAGAATTAAAATTGGATCAACATGATAAGGACAAGGTTGCGGCATTTCAGGTGAGATTGAAAGAAACATTGGAAAGCTTTGATAGGGAGATTATGATAGGGAAAAAGACGAAGTTTCAACGTGATAAAGGTGATTTTGAGAGGAAACAGGCCTTTAGGTGGAAACATAGTGGTAACACACGGGCACCCTCTAGGGGCCATCAGATAAATAATACAAATGTCAAACAAGCGACCCCCGGCACGCATAGTGATGTGGATTTTTTATCCGAAAACAGCGAAGACAGCGAACTAGGAGGGGATTACGAAAATCCCAAAAGAAAGGGACCCCAACTACGCAGAGGCAACAGTCAACCATACAAGAAACGGATGTAGAAACCAGTCACCCACAGGCCGGGTCTCTACAGGTCATTAATCTTTCACCACATATATTATCTGAGCAGGAAAGACTGGTCCTGCAAAAGGGACTGTCCTTCTCCCCCATGAATACATTGGACAAGTTTGAGTTTGTGAAAGATATTTATTTATTTTGCAGACAGTTATGTTTCAAATTACTTTATGCTCAACCTACACTTGTGACAGAACTCATGGAGGATGAACGTGGTGTCTTTCTTGACTTAATGGATTTATTGAAGGAGAGCGAGAGTGACCTAGGTAGGAGACCCTTTAATTTATCAAAACCGTCCACAATCACACCATCATTAAGCCTTTTTCCTAATATTAATTTGTTTTTCCAAGCTGTTCTCCAGGAAGTTCGGAAACTTCAAAGGAACACCATCAGGGGAAGGAATATGGCTGCAACCGAATCCATTATCATCAAACAATTACAACAAAACAGCTCCTTCGTCATAAAGGAGGCCGACAAAGGTGGGAATGTGGTTTTGTGGGATACGGAAAAATATCTAAATGAGGCCAAACGACAGTTAGGCAATAAGATTTTTTATACCCCTGTCCCAGCAGATCCCACAGTTACTTTCAAGAAAAAAATGGATCTATTCCTGAAAAGGGCTCTTAATTTGAAAATCATTACAAAACGGGAATTCCAATTTTTGGAGGTGAGTTGCCCTATCACACCGACATTTTATATGTTACCTAAGGTGCATAAAAACTTGGAGGATCCACCTGGTCGGCCAATTGTGGCTGGGATAGGGGGCCTTTGCGAACAGGCGTGCATTTATTTAGATTTCTTTTTACAGCCGTTCGTGTTGGGCCTAAAATCCCATATTCGTGATTCCATGCACCTTATCCAACAACTTAAGGATATCACCCTGCCGTCTGACACTCTATTGGTTACGTGTGATGTCGAGTCATTATACTCTAACATTGCCCACAATCACGGGATTGCCGCTGTTGAGTCCTTCTTGTCTTGTTCAACGACAGATGACCCAGCCCACCACACTTTCTTGGTGAGTCTACTGGAATTTGTCCTTTCACATAATTATTTTGTTTTCGATCGAGTGTTTTACAGGCAGGTCTCAGGCACAGCGATGGGGGCACGATGTGCGCCCTCTTACGCCAATCTATTTTTAGGTTGGTGGGAGTCCGCACGGGTGTACCCATTGGACAGATTCAGGGACCATGTGGTGGGTTGGTTTCGTTTTATAGACGATATTTTGTTTTTTTGGCAGGGCTCGAGAGAAGAATGTGAGGACTTCATCAGTCAGCTCAATCAGAACCAATATAACATAACCTTGACATCCAACATCTCAGACTCTGAAGTTGATTTTCTGGATCTCAAAATCAAGGTAAATAATGGCAGGTTAGTGACATCCCTTTTCCGGAAACATACAGCAACTAATAGCATACTTCATTTCTCAAGTTTCCACCCAAAACATCTGAAGACGGGCATACCTAGAGGCCAGTTCCTGCGGCTACGACGCAACTGTACGGAGATGTGTGACTTTAGGGCGGCCTCAGAAGATTTATCAACAAGATTGCATGAGAGGGGCTACCCCAAAAAAGTCATTTCACGGGCGTTTGAAAATGCGAAGGAATCTACACGTGATGATCTATTTATACCTAGGCCCAAACCAAGGGATAATAAAGTACGGTTGATTACTAAATATAACAATCAATGGCCGGATCTCTATAAAATCTTGAACACCCATTGGTTTTTACTTCAATCAGATGGCAAATTGGCGACACACGTGGATGACAAACCCAAGATCATAGCACGAAGGGCAACCAACTTAAAAGATACCCTAGTATGCAGTCATTTTCAACGCCCGGGTACATCTACTGGAAGGGGTGTGGCCCTTAAAGGTACATATTCCTGTGGGGACTGCAACATATGTCAATTTATGTTGAATTCCAACACTTTCTCCCATGGTGAGAATTCTAGAGTGTATTTAAAACACTACATTAATTGCCGTTCCAGGAATGTAGTGTATGCCCTCCTTTGTCCTTGTGAGAAGATCTATGTGGGCCAGACCATGCAGGAGCTGAGAAAGAGAGTCCAGCAGCATACATCAAACATTCGGTTGGCAGCAAGAGATAGAAGTAAGGACAAACCACTTACATCAGTGGCAGCTCACTTTTTGGACCACCACAATGGTAGGTACAATGACGTACGGGTGGTTGGATTGGATTTGGTTCGGAGTAACATCAGGGGCACACATATCTCCAGGTGCTTGCTCCGTTCTGAATCAAGATGGATATTTAACCTTGGTTCACAATCCCCAGGGGGTCTTAATGAGGAACTCACTTTCACTGGTTTCTATATGTAGGCCCATTTTCTAACTTTATGGGCCTATGTATTACATTGTTTGTTTTTCCTCACCTCTTTTGTTTTCTTTTGTTTCACAACAGCATATGCTTATTGCATTCTTATATATCTTTTTAGGATCACAAGATTGGTGTCCACTGGGATACAGGACCTACCGCACTACGGATTTTCCCCTCCTGGATCCTTTTCGTCTTCACTATTATTACATATGATTAACTTATTATTGTTATAATTGGTGTTTTCGCACTCTCATTGACCTCGAGTGATTGGACTCGGAATGTTTTGCAACATGTGACTCTAATGACCCTGGGTCATGAATATTCACACTATTTTCTTCCCCTCCTCTAGGCCCTCTTTCTGGCTACCTCATATTCCCTCCTGTCTGAGGGATTAACCGTATTGTCATCTTATTGTACATTTATATGTATGTTTTGGTTCACTTTTGATTATTTCATGGTTTGTCTGAGAATGTGTTTTTTTATGGACAAACATAGGATCCAATAACAATTGGTTATTTAGAATGTATCCTTGGACGTTCTCTTTTTATATATGTGCCTGCGCTTACTGGCCGTTTGTCCCGGTGCATGGTCCTCACCCTGTGATGTGCAGAATGTGCATGAGATCACCCCCTTTTTATAAGATTGTTCATCATGTAAAGTGGTTCATGGAGGATTTCTTTGGGTGTTATTGCAAGAATTTTATGGTCTTATGGTATATCTTATTTGTATACATTACTCGTGCATGGGTAAGCACTGATTTGCACACCCCCTTTTTTTAGACTATATTATGGGATATTATATCATGTTATGTGTGTTTTTTGATCACGGATGTGAGGACATATATATATATATTTTTTAATACTATTGTATAGCAGATATGAATTTTGTATGTCAAGGGTTACATCGCACCCGTAATAATTGTAATTGTATACACATGTATTTATTTAAACTGCCAATTTGTGGGGTACAATAATTGTGCAAACTATTATGGCTATTATGCATTTTGAAATCTGAATCCCTCTATGATCATGTATGAGTAAATGCATCTGGATGATCATACTGTACAAAATTGATGCTCAAGTTATTATATCCGCACTATATCATAATTGTATGACTATGTATATATATATATGTATATTGTTTTGGGGATATGTAATAATTATGCATTGGCTAATGGTCATTCATGTGCACTCCATGAACAGATATTCAATGCCTGTTGCGCCTGCTCTCATGCGCGCTTTGCGCTTCGCCGGGACTTAGCTGCGGTGTGACTCCCGGATATGACGTCAGTCGTCCCACTGCGTTTCCGCTGTTTGGAACGCACCGTGGCGCCGATGTCTGTTCCGGGAGCCATTTTGCGCATGCGCACCTGCTATGACAACACGCCGGCTCCCCGGCGGTCGCAGGTGCGCTCGGACCATGCACCGGGACCCATACAGGTGACACTCATCTGTGGCTCCCCTCTGACCTCTTGACCTAATGAGCTTCCAACAGGTATGACCACAACTGATTCCCATTTATGTAATTTGATATTTGATCTTACTCACTATATAGGATGTGTCCTTAGCATTCAAATGCACATGGACCTCTGAGGAAGCTAGTCCAGGCACTAGCGATACGCGTCAGGTTTTCTGTGCACTCCTCTTGGATGGGTTTTGTATGCTCTGTGTGTTATCATTATGTTTGTGCCACTACTATAGGATTGAGGGAGTCTTTTCAGGGATTATATTGCTTATCCGTTTATGCATAGGCTCCCTGTGTGGTATTACATTATGCATATATATATTCTTATTGTACCATCCTTGGGGTTTGCCCCATGTACATGTTTTTAATCTTTATATATTCTAATAAATTGTATTTTTGAGGTGCGGCCACTGTTTGGTATTTCTTTGTCTTGTTTTTTCTATGTTTGCAACATATACCAGGCCAGCACTCTTGCATTATTATTGGTGTGCCCCCCGTGCCTTAGGATTGTAGATTTGTTTGTACGGCCAGGGACGTGTTCCCTTCCTGCCTTTTCTGGGGGTGTGGCACCCTACTTTTGTGGTTATATCATGGCATTCAATTTGGAGGCGAGGGAAGCAGCGTGGACTTCGCAGGCATCTGCTTTGTTCCACGAAGATGGGGTCACCGACACAGGGGGTGACTTCAGAACATTAACGTCTGAGATCATTGACACCCACAAGCTCCATACTCGGGTTTGGTGGAACATCAAAAGCCTTGAGGAATACCTCAAGTGCTCCATCATCCCCAGGGGCCTGAGGGTGCAAAAATTTCCGGCATGGGAGGTCACTGTAGAATTCAAGGAGACTTGGGAGCAGGGACTCCTACAATGTTCCAAAATATTGATGGACATGCTGATTGTACATGATAAGGAATTGTTACAACGGACTAGATTAAGGCTTATGGAGTTAGAATTAAAATTGGATCAACATGATAAGGACAAGGTTGCGGCATTTCAGGTGAGATTGAAAGAAACATTGGAAAGCTTTGATAGGGAGATTATGATAGGGAAAAAGACGAAGTTTCAACGTGATAAAGGTGATTTTGAGAGGAAACAGGCCTTTAGGTGGAAACATAGTGGTAACACACGGGCACCCTCTAGGGGCCATCAGATAAATAATACAAATGTCAAACAAGCGACCCCCGGCACGCATAGTGATGTGGATTTTTTATCCGAAAACAGCGAAGACAGCGAACTAGGAGGGGATTACGAAAATCCCAAAAGAAAGGGACCCCAACTACGCAGAGGCAACAGTCAACCATACAAGAAACGGATGTAGAAACCAGTCACCCACAGGCCGGGTCTCTACAGGTCATTAATCTTTCACCACATATATTATCTGAGCAGGAAAGACTGGTCCTGCAAAAGGGACTGTCCTTCTCCCCCATGAATACATTGGACAAGTTTGAGTTTGTGAAAGATATTTATTTATTTTGCAGACAGTTATGTTTCAAATTACTTTATGCTCAACCTACACTTGTGACAGAACTCATGGAGGATGAACGTGGTGTCTTTCTTGACTTAATGGATTTATTGAAGGAGAGCGAGAGTGACCTAGGTAGGAGACCCTTTAATTTATCAAAACCGTCCACAATCACACCATCATTAAGCCTTTTTCCTAATATTAATTTGTTTTTCCAAGCTGTTCTCCAGGAAGTTCGGAAACTTCAAAGGAACACCATCAGGGGAAGGAATATGGCTGCAACCGAATCCATTATCATCAAACAATTACAACAAAACAGCTCCTTCGTCATAAAGGAGGCCGACAAAGGTGGGAATGTGGTTTTGTGGGATACGGAAAAATATCTAAATGAGGCCAAACGACAGTTAGGCAATAAGATTTTTTATACCCCTGTCCCAGCAGATCCCACAGTTACTTTCAAGAAAAAAATGGATCTATTCCTGAAAAGGGCTCTTAATTTGAAAATCATTACAAAACGGGAATTCCAATTTTTGGAGGTGAGTTGCCCTATCACACCGACATTTTATATGTTACCTAAGGTGCATAAAAACTTGGAGGATCCACCTGGTCGGCCAATTGTGGCTGGGATAGGGGGCCTTTGCGAACAGGCGTGCATTTATTTAGATTTCTTTTTACAGCCGTTCGTGTTGGGCCTAAAATCCCATATTCGTGATTCCATGCACCTTATCCAACAACTTAAGGATATCACCCTGCCGTCTGACACTCTATTGGTTACGTGTGATGTCGAGTCATTATACTCTAACATTGCCCACAATCACGGGATTGCCGCTGTTGAGTCCTTCTTGTCTTGTTCAACGACAGATGACCCAGCCCACCACACTTTCTTGGTGAGTCTACTGGAATTTGTCCTTTCACATAATTATTTTGTTTTCGATCGAGTGTTTTACAGGCAGGTCTCAGGCACAGCGATGGGGGCACGATGTGCGCCCTCTTACGCCAATCTATTTTTAGGTTGGTGGGAGTCCGCACGGGTGTACCCATTGGACAGATTCAGGGACCATGTGGTGGGTTGGTTTCGTTTTATAGACGATATTTTGTTTTTTTGGCAGGGCTCGAGAGAAGAATGTGAGGACTTCATCAGTCAGCTCAATCAGAACCAATATAACATAACCTTGACATCCAACATCTCAGACTCTGAAGTTGATTTTCTGGATCTCAAAATCAAGGTAAATAATGGCAGGTTAGTGACATCCCTTTTCCGGAAACATACAGCAACTAATAGCATACTTCATTTCTCAAGTTTCCACCCAAAACATCTGAAGACGGGCATACCTAGAGGCCAGTTCCTGCGGCTACGACGCAACTGTACGGAGATGTGTGACTTTAGGGCGGCCTCAGAAGATTTATCAACAAGATTGCATGAGAGGGGCTACCCCAAAAAAGTCATTTCACGGGCGTTTGAAAATGCGAAGGAATCTACACGTGATGATCTATTTATACCTAGGCCCAAACCAAGGGATAATAAAGTACGGTTGATTACTAAATATAACAATCAATGGCCGGATCTCTATAAAATCTTGAACACCCATTGGTTTTTACTTCAATCAGATGGCAAATTGGCGACACACGTGGATGACAAACCCAAGATCATAGCACGAAGGGCAACCAACTTAAAAGATACCCTAGTATGCAGTCATTTTCAACGCCCGGGTACATCTACTGGAAGGGGTGTGGCCCTTAAAGGTACATATTCCTGTGGGGACTGCAACATATGTCAATTTATGTTGAATTCCAACACTTTCTCCCATGGTGAGAATTCTAGAGTGTATTTAAAACACTACATTAATTGCCGTTCCAGGAATGTAGTGTATGCCCTCCTTTGTCCTTGTGAGAAGATCTATGTGGGCCAGACCATGCAGGAGCTGAGAAAGAGAGTCCAGCAGCATACATCAAACATTCGGTTGGCAGCAAGAGATAGAAGTAAGGACAAACCACTTACATCAGTGGCAGCTCACTTTTTGGACCACCACAATGGTAGGTACAATGACGTACGGGTGGTTGGATTGGATTTGGTTCGGAGTAACATCAGGGGCACACATATCTCCAGGTGCTTGCTCCGTTCTGAATCAAGATGGATATTTAACCTTGGTTCACAATCCCCAGGGGGTCTTAATGAGGAACTCACTTTCACTGGTTTCTATATGTAGGCCCATTTTCTAACTTTATGGGCCTATGTATTACATTGTTTGTTTTTCCTCACCTCTTTTGTTTTCTTTTGTTTCACAACAGCATATGCTTATTGCATTCTTATATATCTTTTTAGGATCACAAGATTGGTGTCCACTGGGATACAGGACCTACCGCACTACGGATTTTCCCCTCCTGGATCCTTTTCGTCTTCACTATTATTACATATGATTAACTTATTATTGTTATAATTGGTGTTTTCGCACTCTCATTGACCTCGAGTGATTGGACTCGGAATGTTTTGCAACATGTGACTCTAATGACCCTGGGTCATGAATATTCACACTATTTTCTTCCCCTCCTCTAGGCCCTCTTTCTGGCTACCTCATATTCCCTCCTGTCTGAGGGATTAACCGTATTGTCATCTTATTGTACATTTATATGTATGTTTTGGTTCACTTTTGATTATTTCATGGTTTGTCTGAGAATGTGTTTTTTTATGGACAAACATAGGATCCAATAACAATTGGTTATTTAGAATGTATCCTTGGACGTTCTCTTTTTATATATGCGCCTGCGCTTACTGGCCGTTTGTCCCGGTGCATGGTCCTCACCCTGTGATGTGCAGAATGTGCATGAGATCACCCCCTTTTTATAAGATTGTTCATCATGTAAAGTGGTTCATGGAGGATTTCTTTGGGTGTTATTGCAAGAATTTTATGGTCTTATGGTATATCTTATTTGTATACATTACTCGTGCATGGGTAAGCACTGATTTGCACACCCCCTTTTTTTAGACTATATTATGGGATATTATATCATGTTATGTGTGTTTTTTGATCACGGATGTGAGGACATATATATATATATTTTTTAATACTATTGTATAGCAGATATGAATTTTGTATGTCAAGGGTTACATCGCACCCGTAATAATTGTAATTGTATACACATGTATTTATTTAAACTGCCAATTTGTGGGGTACAATAATTGTGCAAACTATTATGGCTATTATGCATTTTGAAATCTGAATCCCTCTATGATCATGTATGAGTAAATGCATCTGGATGATCATACTGTACAAAATTGATGCTCAAGTTATTATATCCGCACTATATCATAATTGTATGACTATGTATATATATATATGTATATTGTTTTGGGGATATGTAATAATTATGCATTGGCTAATGGTCATTCATGTGCACTCCATGAACAGATATTCAATGCCTGTTGCGCCTGCTCTCATGCGCGCTTTGCGCTTCGCCGGGACTTAGCTGCGGTGTGACTCCCGGATATGACGTCAGTCGTCCCACTGCGTTTCCGCTGTTTGGAACGCACCGTGGCGCCGATGTCTGTTCCGGGAGCCATTTTGCGCATGCGCACCTGCTATGACAACACGCCGGCTCCCCGGCGGTCGCAGGTGCGCTCGGACCATGCACCGGGACCCATACAGGTGACACTCATCTGTGGCTCCCCTCTGACCTCTTGACCTAATGAGCTTCCAACAGGTATGACCACAACTGATTCCCATTTATGTAATTTGATATTTGATCTTACTCACTATATAGGATGTGTCCTTAGCATTCAAATGCACATGGACCTCTGAGGAAGCTAGTCCAGGCACTAGCGATACGCGTCAGGTTTTCTGTGCACTCCTCTTGGATGGGTTTTGTATGCTCTGTGTGTTATCATTATGTTTGTGCCACTACTATAGGATTGAGGGAGTCTTTTCAGGGATTATATTGCTTATCCGTTTATGCATAGGCTCCCTGTGTGGTATTACATTATGCATATATATATTCTTATTGTACCATCCTTGGGGTTTGCCCCATGTACATGTTTTTAATCTTTATATATTCTAATAAATTGTATTTTTGAGGTGCGGCCACTGTTTGGTATTTCTTTGTCTTGTTTTTTCTACATAGCATTGTGTGTCGTCACACTGTACTAATCTGTGTGGGAAAAGTGACCGCTCACAGTGCGGACTGCACACAATAATGTGTTCAGAAGAGAGTGCAGGTAGTGAGAGCGTCAGTGATGAGTTATATCAGGCCTCTAACGCCATGGTTCTGACTCTGGATCGCTGCACCAATGTTATCAGCAGAAATATCTATTGTGTCCACAAATAATGGACTTTCTACAGAAAGGAAAGTGAGAAATACATCTGCTGATTACAGGTTGTAGCATACAAGTAGCTGAGAGCTTGTGCTGTGTAACAGGATGTGGGGGCGGGGCAGCAGAGCTTGTGCTGTGTAACAGGATGTGGGGGCGGGGCAGCAGAGCTTGTGCTGTGTAACAGGATGTGGGGGCGGGGCAGCAGAGCTTGTGCTGTGTAACAGGATGTGGGGGCAGGGCTGCAGAGCTTGTGCTGTGTAACAGGATGTGGGGGGCGGGGCAGCAGAGCTTGTTCTGGGGCATGTGAAATCCACAGGAACGCCCACAGAGCCTCACAGGAGAAGACAACAGTGAGTAAAAATCATAGAAGAGCATGTGAAGCAAAGCTGATACCAGTAAGCAAATAAGTTCAATTTTATTATGTGCTGCATTACAGTAAGAGACGGGGTTATTGATTTTTAATGCACAAAGGTGTCCACAGCCTTTAAGAGAAAGGTTTCATTACATTCACCTGAGCTAGCCCTGCAAGGCCTTGTTTATCAGTGAATTTCCTGGTGACAGATTCCTTTTATCTGAATGTCCATGCATATCGATGTCATAGCAAATTGCTGAGTACACATAGGAGAGGATGGGAGGATAAGTGCTTTTCCAGGGTCCCGTACTGTACAGTACACACAGGAACCAGAAAATTGAGATGGAGATACCCCCACCTGGTGTCCAATGGAGCAGCCCATCTTGGTGCAGATTGATAATGGTACACAACATTGAGTACTGCTCTATACTGTAGATAGACATTACTAGACGGCCAATCAAGGCCTACACTTCAGTGATACAAGGGTTTACCAATGAAGTGCCCATGCTGATTGGCTGGATCTCCCTGTCCATCATGCCATATGTTGCGTCTCTACCCTTTCCCCAAGTATCAGCAGGGAGCTCCTAATTTCTGTTTATCATTAGAGGTGAGCAGAGGCATAATGGGAACTCAAAGTGGCCCTGTAAAAAAGCATAAAAGTGGCTACATGCTGTAGGTGGTGCCAAACAGGTAGAATGAGGGGCCAAGCCAAGGAGATGGGGTCAGCAAACCATTATGAATGATATAAACAGCATACTTCCCAAATTTTGAAATGCCCAAGGAGAGATAATAGCAGTGGCGTGCTTAATACGCCACTGCAAATTTTTACACTAAGCCACACCTTTAACTCCATCCAATGCCTATCTATACATGCCCAATCCTGCCCAGCCCTCACACAATAGTAATTCTCCTTTAGTGCACCCAAATAGTAATTATTTCCTCTTAGTTCCCCCCACAGTAGCCCTTTTATGCCCCCTCAGTAGCTGTGCCTTTTGTGCTCCCACACAGTTGTTATGCCCCATAGTGCCCCCACACAATATTTATGCCCCATAGTGCCCACATACAATATTTATGCCCTCATAGTACCGCTGCACAGTATATAACAATAATAATAATAATAATAATAATATTTACTTATATAGCCCTACCATAATACACAGCACTTTACAATTCAATGCCCTAATAGTCCCCCACAAAGTATTTATGCACCCCCTTACAGTAGTGCTGTCGCGTTACAATAATGTCCTCTTAGTGCCCCCTTACAGTAGTATGGCCCCCCTTACTTTAGTGCTCCCCCTTAGTGCCCTCTTACAGTAGTGCCGCCCCCTTAGTGCCCTCTTACAATAGTGCCGCCCCCTTAGTGCCCTCTTACAGTAGTGCTGTTCACTTAGTGCCCTCTTACAGTAGTGCCGCCCCCTTAGTGCCCTCTTACAGTAGTGCTGTCCCCTTAGTGCCCTCTTGCAGTAGTGCCGCCCCCTTAGTGCCCTCTTGCAGTAGTGCTGTCCCCTTAGTGCCCCTACTTTAGTATTAATAACTTTATTTTTTTTAAGAGATACTCACCTAGGGCCCTGTCACTCAGAAGGAGGTATGGAGGCTCTCAGCACAGGGTCATAGGCATGCTGATGCTGGAAGTCGGAGGAGTCTCAGGTCCTTTGGTATCCGGAGGGCATACTAGTAAGTCTGTTGTGACTCGTACCTAGCCGGTGTCAAATGACCTGATGGCATTTGGTATTCAGGGCTAGAAGCTTGACAATGACATAACAATAGGACCGCCCACAGCTGGCAACATAACTGCAATGCACATTGCAGCCCTGCTGTGACCTCATTTTCATGACAGAATGTGTGAAGCGTGTGACCCACAGCATACTGGAGGCAATCGGCACACCCAGTACATTGCCGATCCAGCCCTGGAATACAGCAAATTGATTCTACATCCAGGAATTTGACCCCATTGAAGGATAAAGATAGAGAGACGTTTCTAAGCAATCAAAGCAGTTTCAACTCAAATTGACTGGTGGTCAATATGGTTGAATTGGACCAGTCTCGAAGTTTAGGATATGTGCTCATCTCTATTTATCAGCAAGATTATCTGTGGTATTTGTACTGTTAACTACGGCCATTGCTGACTTGTGGGGTTTTCCTGTGGTTAGTCATGCTTCATTTATCCAAGACTAGTACTTCAGGAACCTGGTCACCACCTCGATGGCTGTGCCAACCTGATACCAACATGAATTATTATTGTGCACTTCTCGACATCTATCACGTTCAAAATTCTGATTTCCCAGGTAGTTATTGGTTATTTCGAAACATGTAAAACATTTACTCGTAAGATCAGTAAAGTACTTGGCTGCTGCCTGACAAACAAAAACATTTCTATTAAAAAGAAATCTCCTGAAATACTGTGACTCTGAAATAACAAAACATAACTGGGTTCATTTCACTTCAGCACCAGAGTGGCGTTGGATTTTTCAGGCTGCAATCATAAGAGCACTTAGGACATTATTTGCTATTGAGTAACGACTCTGGTGATTTTTCCCACAAACAAATCGCAAATGTCAACGTTGTTCCTGTACATTCAGTAAGAGGTGAGATTATTTTAGCCAGTGCGGTTGCATTAAACAGTGTCTTTCCTCCACCAGCCGCACGGCTGGATGTGCTGTGGTCTATTTGCCACCTGAAAAAAAAAATTAGGAAAGCAAATCTGACCATCTAATCCACGTAGATGTACATTTTATATGGTAATATGCATAATGTGCTAATCCATAGCATCTGACCATTGGAACCCCCACAATCACTAGCTGTCCGCATCTGTAGTTCCGTCCCGTGGCCCCACAAAAAATATAGAGCATGTCCGTGACAAGAATAGGCATTTCTATATAGGGCTGGCCCTGTGCGTTCCCCAAAATGCAGAACGCATACAGTCTGCAATTTTCGGACCGCAGAACACTTAAAGGGGTTATCCAACCCTTATAATGCCCCCCCTCAATATCCGGTATGCTTGTATAGATTATACTTACCTGCTCCCCGGCACCCACGACGCTCCAGATCCATGCACGGCCGTCGCTGCATCGCAAGTGACGCTAGGGAGGGTTGTCCCCGTCTTAGTCTTCTATTGGCTGCTCCCCCCGGGATGCTTTGATCCGAGCGACGGGGAGATGAAGCGGCGGCCGTGCAGGAATCTGGAGTCATGCGGGTTGGAATCAGAATTTCGTGAGATTCGATTTGGGAGACTTTTTCTAGATTTTCCATGAATTTAAAACATTTGATTCCTGTTGAATCGATACGTACCCAAATCAAATTTCCTGGCTAATACGGATGAATCGGACCTGACGTGAATTTTAGGAAATCTTCTAGCTAGGACAAATGTTGGGTTTCAGAATGTTCGCCCTCCTCTAGTTCTTTAAGTTTAGTTCAGGTTCGGGTACAAAAAAAACTAAAGTTCGGTACTTTTTAAGGAAGAATGTTGTTTGGGCTTTCATAATGCATACATTTTGCCCCCTCCTTTATAGCGCCTCAGGCAGCTGCATATTTTGCCTGTTGTTTATCCCAGCCCTTACTTCTGCTCTTGAGGGTTTTCCCCAGCTCAGCATGACTCCTGACACATTTCCCTTCAAGGTAACTTGTCTAAAGTGGGTCTCTACAGAGAAAGTGTCTTTCATTTGAGGGATACATGGAGTCCCAAAGATCATACCCACCCCCAAACAATCATTAATTGATGGCAAATCATATAGCAATATGTCACCATTTACTATGGTGGGAAAACCTTAGACCTGGAGGACATTGTACCAGGGTTCTTCTAAAGAGTTCTTGAAATGTCCTCTCCTTACTGGCTGGAACTTTTAACGGATAGCTTTGTAGGCTATTTAGGCCCTTTGTAACAGTGACATACAGTATATCCTATGCTAAAATTATTGTTTTAGGTGAGTTTATGACAAAATAATCATTATTGTAAAAAAAAAATTGGTGGGTATATGGCAAAATATATCTCTAAATTAGTCCATTGTCACACTCGTGTGTGGGAGGAAAACACCACACCGAGCATAGGAGGGAAAAGGGGATACCGGAATAAGACCTGGAAACTCGGGAAGGAAAATGGACTCCTCCTAGAAAAAACCCTAATTCCAGTCCTGACAGACTACCAGTATGAACAGGCCCCAAAGGTAGGCAAGTTCATACACCGGATACCTAGAATACTATCTCGCCCTATAGGACCCTGAAACTAATGTCAGGACTGAGTCTACCTGTTCCTCCAAAGGGAAGGACGAACAGGAGTCTCCCTTAGGCCTAATGACAAACAACAGGGAAAGGCAACACACACACATATATAAACAAAATACAAAAGGGAAAGGAAACACTTATCTTTAATGAAGCTTTGGTAGCACCAGGAACTCAGCCGAGAACCAAACACAGGTTAACCACAAGTCCAACAGAAGCTATAAACCACAAAGTATAGTGGGATAAACAACAATAAATAGAGAAGGTAAAATGACCACAAAAGCCACACCTGGGAAAAGAAGGTGTGGCAAGCACCAGAAACAACACAGACGTCATTTCAGCCAAAAGGAAAACATGTCAGATCAAACCACGTGTTGCCAGTCTCATAGATCTCCTGCCACATGTCGCGGGAACATCCGTATGTCTCAGTACGTCGGTGACATCCATACGTAATTTTTGTTATTATTAAGATGAATGAGCAATAAGAGATGGTTCCATCTGCACTGCCCTCATAAAGCATCATAGTAACAGGGTGATAGGAAAAAAGACACAAATCCATTGATTTCAGCTCATCAAGAGGAAGGCAAAGCGACTCTCATAAGGCAGATGCCAGTTCTCTTCATCCTAGGGAAAAAATGTATTCTCAACTCTAAGGCCAGTGTCACTGCGTGAAACATGCTTCTGGGTGGAGAGCATGAGTTCCCATAGTGGACACTAAACAGCATTCTAATGATTTATAATGCTCTGTGTCTCTGCTCGACCTCAACTGTAATGAGTTGTACTGACATAATGCTTATCAGTACAAATCATTGCAGTTAATGTCGGGCAGAGACACATAGCATTATAAAATCATTATAACTCTGGTCAAAAGATCAGAGTCCGCTATGGGAATTCATGCTCCCACATGGAGCGTTTTTCACACAGGGAGCACGCTCGTCTGAAACCGGCCTAAATCTCAGAATAACTCCCCATTTTAAGAACCCGAACCAGGGACCTAATATACGTACATCGCAGACTCCTCTTAAACACTTGTCTTTGAATTCTTCCATAGTTATCACTGATCTCAGAGTAAAGGAACTCTTTAGAATGTTTAGCGGGTCAAGAGGTGCATCACTGGTATGGTGCACTCATCTACCGTAAATCACTGGATTTAACTATCATCTCTCTATACTATCTAATCGACTTGACTTTAGGGCCCATTTGCACAAGCAGATATTCTGCCCGTAACGAGTGCTGAACGGTGGTTGATATAGCTGGTTGATTTGGTGCTCGTTCACTTCTATTTACATGGAGCAATCAGTCAGTATGATCGTACAATCCTTTATCCCTATACGGTTTCTATTATTCTTGGCAACATAACTCTTTTTTTAACTTGAGCACCAAAATGATTGCTCATGATCTCTGCATAAAGAATGTGATTAGTGTTAAGCAAATCAAAGTCGATCCGAATTTCAGGGAAAATTTGATTTGCCTCATAGCCAAATTTGCTAGTGCTTCGTGGTAGAGAATTAATTTTCCCTGAAATGGTGTAAAAAAAAAAAAAAAAAAAACATACTTACCTCATCCATTTGCTCACAAAAGGTAGGCCACCACCATCTGGATTGAAGATCTCGCATGAACTCCCGTGCATGGTGACGTATGACGTCACCACGCCAGCCAACATGATGACGTCATCACAGGTCGCGCAAGATTTTGCATCAGATCCTAATCAAGATGGCGGTGGCTGGCGGTCGCAAGCAAATGGATGAGGTAAGTGTGATGTAATTTATTAAATTTTTTAAATATTACACTGTAATATTGTTATCAGATGTCGTGATCAGCGACGAACGTGCCATCTCAAGGGGTACAATGACGGAAGGCGGCGAAATCGTCGTTTCCCATCATTGCTTCAAAAATTTTTGTAAGATTCGGCAAAGCAGCCAAATAGAATTTTTGAATGCTTCGTTCATCACTAGATGTACTTAATGGACCAGCACTCATGCCCTCTTCCCAAATTGATGATCGAGAGCAAACATTTGTACAAACAATCATTAGGTGCCCAGCATAAATAGACCTTAAAGTTGTTGGCAAAATGGGTCAAAAGAAGGACTTGACAGGCTCAGAAAAGTCAAAAATAGTGAGATATCTTGCAGAGGGATGCAGCACTCTTAAAATTGCAAAGCTTCTGAAGCGTGATCATCGAACAATCAAGCGTTTCATTCAAAATAGTCAACAGGGTCGCAAGAAGCGTGTGGAAAAACCAAGGCGCAAAATAACTGCCCATGAACTGAGAAAAGTCAAGCGTGCAGCTGCCAAGATGCCACTTGCCACCAGTTTGGCCATATTTCAGAGCTGCAACATCCCTGGAGTGCCCAAAAGCACAAGGTGTGCAATACTCAGAGACATGGCCAAGGTAAGAAAGGCTGAAAGACGACCACCACTGAACAAGACACACAAGCTGAAACGTCAAGACTGGGCCAAGAAATATCTCAAGACTGATTTTTCTAAGGTTTTATGGACTGATGAAATGAGAGTGAGTCTTGATGGGCCAGATGGATGGGCCCGTGGCTGGATTGGTAAAGGGCAGAGAGCTCCAGTCCGACTCAGACGCCAGCAAGGTGAAGGTGGAGGTGGAGTACTGGTTTGGGCTGGTATCATCAAAGATGAGCTTGTGGGGCCTTTTCGGGTTGAGGATGGAGTCAAGCTCAACTCCCAGTCCTACTGCCAGTTTCTGGAAGACACCTTCTTCAAGCAGTGGTACAGGAAGAAGTCTGCATCCTTCAAGAAAAACATGATTTTCATGCAGGACAATGCTCCATCACACGCGTCCAAGTACTCTACAGCATGGCTGGCAAGAAAGGGTATAAAAGAAGAAAATCTAATCACATGGCCTCCTTGTTCACCTGATCTGAACCCCATTGAGAACCTGTGGTCCATCATCAAATGTGAGATTTACAAGGAGGGAAAACAGTACACCTCTCTGAACAGTGTCTGGGAGGCTGTGGTTGCTGCTGCACGCAATGTTGATGGTGAACAGATCAAAACACTGACAGAATCCATGGATGGCAGGCTTTTGAGTGTCCTTGCAAAGAAAGGTGGCTATATTGGTCACTGATTTGTTTTTGTTTTGTTTTTGAATGTCAGAAATGTATATTTGTGAATGTTGAGATGTTATATTGGTTTCACTGGTAAAAATAAATAATTGAAATGGGTATATATTTGTTTTTTGTTAAGTTGCCTAATAATTATGCACAGTAATAGTCACCTGCACACACAGATATCCCCCTAAAATAGCTAAAACTAAAAACAAACTAAAAACTACTTCCAAAAATATTCAGCTTTGATATTAATGAGTTTTTTGGGTTCATTGAGAACATGGTTGTTGTTCAATAATAAAATTAATCCTCAAAAATACAACTTGCCTAATAATTCTGCACTCCCTGTATGGGAAAATTATTGGCAAAGCACCTCTAGGCTAAAATTAATTTAGCTTAGTAGACAAATGGCATAGTGTTGATACATATGTGGCTGATACATATGGGCATTGTACCGCGGCATACTGAGTCCATACACGTTCATATTCCAGAACTGTAAGGCCCCTTGCAGACGAGCGTGTCCGGATTAGGTCCGGATGCGTCCCGGGTTTGGGTTAGTTGTAGTATAGATTGTATTATTTCCCCTTATAACATGGTTATAAGGGAAAATAATAGCATTCTGAATACAGAATGCATAGTACAATAGGGCTGAAGGGGTTAAAAAATAAATAAAAAATTTAACTCACCTTAATCCACTTGTTCGCGCAGCCGGCATCTCTTCTGTCTTCATCTGTGAGCAATAGGACCTTTGATGGATCTTGTGATGAGCGTAGTGACATCATCCAAGGTCCTAATGCTCACAGATGAAGACAGAAGAGATGCCGGTTGCGCGAACAAGTGGATTAAGGTGAGTTAAATTTTTTATTTTAACCCCTCCAGCCCTATTTTACTATGCATTCTGTATTCAGAATGCTATTATTTTCCCTTTTAACCATGTTATAAGGGGAAATAATAATGATCAGGTCCCCATCCCGATTGTCACCTAGCAACCATGCGTGAAAATCGCACTGCATCCGCACTTGCTTGCGGATGCTTGCGATTTTCACGCAAGCCCATTCATTTTTATGGGACCTGCGTTATGTGAAAAATGCACAAAGAGGAGCATGCTGCGATTTTCACAAGTGATGCCTAAGGCCCCTTTCACACGGGCGAGTGCTCTGCGCGGGTGCAATGCGTGAGTTGAACGCATTGCACCCGCACTGAATCCTGACCCATTCATTTCTATGGGGCTGTGCACACGAGCGGTGATTTTCACGCATCACTTGTGCGTTGCGTGAAAATCGCAGTATGCTCCTCTTTGTGCGTTTTTCACGTAACGCAGGCCCCATAGAAATGAATGGGGTTGCGTGAAAATCGCAAGCATCCGCAAGCAAGTGCGGATGCGGTGCGATTTTCACGCACGGTTGCTAGGTGACGATCGGGATGGGGACCCGATCATTATTATTTTCCCTTATAACATGGTTATAAGGGAAAATAATAGCATTCTGAATAATGCAGAATGCATAGTACAATAGGGCTGGAGGGGTTAAAAAAAAAACAAAAAAAATGTAACTCACCTTAATCCACTTGTTCGCGCAGCCGGCATCTCTTCTGTCTTCTTTTGTGAAGAATAGGACCTTTGATGACATCACTACGTTCATCACATGGTCCGTCACATGATCCATCACCATAGTGATGGATCATGAGAAAGACCATTTGAACCATGTTATAAGGGAAAATAATACAATCTACACTACAACTAACCCAAACCTGAACTTCTGTGAAGAAGTTCGGGTCTGGGTACCACAGTCAGTTTGTTATCACGCGCGTGCAAAACACATTGCATCCGCGCAATAAAAACTGAACAACGGAACGCAATCGCAGTCAAAACTGACTGCAATTGCGTACCTACTCGCGCGGGTTTGTCACAATGCACCGGGACGCATCCGGACCTAATCCGGACACGTTCATCTGCAAGGGGCCTAAGAGTTTCCTATCCTATTGTATGGTTCCCCTGTGTAGGACTTAGTAACTCTAGCATGTGGTGGAGAATCTAGTATAAATCTAATGAGCGTTCGTACTTCCCCAAAATATGGAGATTTTATATCAAAGTGGATGCCGTTATAATAAACCAAAATCTCTATATAAAGGAGTTAATGGGGTTGTGCCAAGTTTAGAAGTGATCACCTATACACAGGCAGGATAGGGGATAACATAAGGCTCTTTACACGGGACGACAGAGCAGCAGATTGTCGGGAGGGAAGCGTTCCTCTCTCACAACCTGCTGCTCGCTGGTGGAGGAGACTGGAGAATTTACATGCAGCGATCTCCTCCACAGTATGAGGAGCAGTGATCGCTAATGCCATCCCTCGTAAACACGATCTGCTGTCGGCAAACAATTTTTGTGCACAAACTATTGGATTACCTGATAAACGAGCTTTTCAGGTACTCGGCGGTACATTTACACTGCCAGATAATCCCTAATACTTGTTCCTATGAACGCTCGTTAGCTATTATCGTTAAGATTCTCAGCCCGTGTAAACGGCCCTTAACTGATCACTGGGTTTCCAACTGCTGGGGCACCCATTGGTCCCAAGAATGAGGGTCATGTTCCCTCTGGAGGTAGCTGTTCCCTCTGGAGGGTCATGTTCCAACTGCTGGAGGTAGCTGAGCACATCACTCTGGTTTTTCTGGTGGTCTCATACAAACCAGAGGTTAATTCGTTTTCCCATATCCCCTATGGCACTCGGAGCCCTCTCTGTGAGCACCCGCGCCCTGGAAAAAGTCTATGGTGTACCAATATGCCTTAGACTTTTCCTGCCATTCATCAGCGCAGGTCGCACTATGAACAGCACAGGTAGTGCATTGAATGCAGGATGGCTATTATACCTAAATGATAAAGTATATGGAAGATATACTATATTGGACTGCAGTATTCTGGTTAACTTGCCATGTTGGCACTTTGCAAAAAATAAGTGGGTTTTGGGTTCGAGTTTGGGCACTCAGTCTGTAAAACGTTCACTATTACTGCCGTATGACTTCTAAACGAGCCTCAACCCCTTTAAAGGTTGGACAAAATAGTTTTATTTGTAGCCATTAAAGGTTGTCTCATCAAGGATTTTAGTTAAAAGATATGATTGCCTGAGAAATAATCATTGGCTCATTTGTCGGTGATCGGTGGTGGAACCATTAAAAGGGCCAATTATCGGGAATGAGCTCTCCTACGAACATTTGTTCCCAATGAGGCCTCTTGCACACGACTGTATATATTTTGCGGTCCGCAAAAAACGGATCCGCAAAAAATGCGGATGACATCCGCGTGCATTCCGTATTTTGCGGAACAGAACAGCTGGCCCCTAATAGAACAGTAATATCCTTGTCTGTAATGCGGACAATAATAGGACATGTTCTATTTTTTTGAGGAACGGAAATACGGAAACGGAATGCACACGGAGTACCTTCTGTTTTTTTTTTGCTGACCCATTGAAATGAATGGTTCCGTATATGGTCCGGAAAAAAAAACGGAACGGAAACGGAATGAAAATATGTTCGTGTGCAAGAGGCCTAAGAGGTCCATTCACACGTCCGTAGTGTATTGCGGATTCGCAATTTGCGGATCCTCAATACACCCGGCCGGCACCCCCATAGAAATACCTATTCTTGTCCGCAATTGCGGACAAGAATAGGACATGTTCTATTTTTTTCCGGAGCCACAGACCGGAAGATCGGCAGCGCTCTCCGGAAATGCGGATGCGGACAGCACACTGTGTGCTGTCCGCATCCATGCCGTCCCCATAGAGAATGAATGGGTCCGCACCAGTTCCGCAAAATTGTAGAACGGATGCGGACCCATTTGCGGACGTGTGAATGGAGCCTAACTGTCCCAATCCTTGCCAGTGTAACAGGACCCTACGGTTTTTGGATTAGTTGCTTTCTACAGCGGACAATTCTGATTGATCCAATAAGCCCACCATTTACACTCATGTTGGTAGCGGCTCGCTATTCATTGGAGATAAAACCATTCCACGTGCAGCTGCCCTGTAATTCACAGGTTGTAGACAAACACGGAAACTCTGGAATCAAATGCAGAACCTCTAGAATGAAAAGCCGAATGCACAGTAAAATTTTTATTTTCCTCTGTTGGTTTGTAAAATGTTCCAGTTTCTTGGTTTTTATAGACTGTTTGGGAGCCGATCCCCTCGTCACATCTGTCTCTTTGTATGCTGCTCTGTATAGAAATTGAAAATTAGAGATAAAGTTGCAAAATCTCATTGCAAACCAGTAACAATTCCACCAGCCATATCTGTTTTACTAAATAATCACATTCCGCATGCAATAACGATTGTGTAGCTCTATATTGTTCCTTTCCTCAGTTATTGCTGCTAGAAGTTTGTTAATTAACTTCAAACAGGGCGTTACCAGTTGGGGGGTGTCCATGCACAGTCTAAAGCCTCATGCAGACATCCATGGAACACGGTCCGTGAGATACCGGACTGGCATTGGTTGCTATGACGCCGTTCGCTTTGTGCACGGCATAGATTTCAGTGTTCTTCTATAAAGATGGTGGGGAGCTCAGCACCACCACCTCCACTCTCTCACCATGACCTCTTTTTGGAGAAGTGGCGAGTGACTGCACTTACGCAAAATATTTTTGATTCTCGTCCTGAAGCTGGAATGGAGAGCAGCTACAAAGAACTCATGTTGCTTGGAGGACCCTGTATTTCCATGGATTACAAGGACAGCCTGATCATTTAATTTGGAATATGTAATAATTTCTCCTGTGGAGGAATTGATAACCTGTTGCTGGGTTTCAAATGAGACAACCAGTTTCTTCCAGCACTGAAGACTCTTTCCATAAAGTTTTTTTCTGACCACCTCAGTCAGAAATACATGTTGACCAAGAAGGAATAAGGAATCATTGAAGGGCTATTGACAAATTACAAGCTACACGATGGATCAAATGTCCAATGGGCCAAATGTTTAGGCTATTGTTTCCTTATATTGTTATTGGTGGCTCCAATCTCCTTCAGAATGATGGACAAATTGGCGGAACCAGATGGACTACATTGTCAATAGATTCCATCTGGTGCTAGTGCTGTCCATCATGTGATAGATCCAGCACTGCCATGTGGTTTTCATTATAAATGGTAACCATGATGAAAATGTGAACAGAACCTAATGAACCAATTTCCTATTGGAACATGGACTTGCGATATCTCTAGCCCTAGCTGTATCATAATGGAAAATCTTTGTAAGTTAGCAGTTTATGAATGTGTAAATCACTAAAAGTATTTTTCTTTTTTGACAGATGTTCCAAGGTTAAAGTAGACAACTGGATCTAACAAGTTAAAGGGACATTGAACCCTGAAAAACAAGAAAATGAAGAATAATCTGCTCAAGAAAGTTTGTCTGTAGTCTTTTCTTCAAGGACATCTGCAAACTAAGACAAGTGTCAGACAAGTGTCTCCTTTCTTCAGGTTAGGATATGGCTTGACACTGCATTCAATTCAATAGACTGCATTGCGAAAGAGTGTGGAAGCTGCAAAACTTTAACAACTTCTTGCAAAACCTATGTGTGAAGGAATACTAGACAATACCATACAGCTGACACTACAGAAAGTGCTACCCAACTTTTCCAGGAGCCTGAATGTCAAGGTCCCAGTTTTCCTGAATAGTCAGGATGGATTTCTCACTGTCTCTCTAGGAAAATTTGACATTCACCCATGTTGGAGACCTGGATTGCAAGTGTTGTGGATCTGTACACAGTGTCCAGATAATGTTGCCCTTACATAATACAAGTAACCCAGCTTTCCCAGGACTCTGAAAAGTGAATCTGCCTATGGTTCTATTTAGGAATGGGGAGAGGAATTTATCTTAGTAGATTTAGGATTCTGCAGTCTTTGTTACAGTTCAAAATGGTGGTAACCCAACTGTCCCAGGTCACCAAAAGGCAAATCTGCCAAGCTATGGTACTATTTATGAATGGAGAGAGACATTTATCTTAGTAGATTTAGTACCCAGCAGTCTCTATATGATAGTAAACCAACTTTTCCAGGACCATGAAAGGCAAACCTGCCTAGCTATGGCAATGTTTGGGAGTAAGGAGAATGATTTATTTAGGTAAAATTATTTATAAAGCTGTCCCTCTTACAGGTCCATATAATTTATTTATTTTACTCGCTTATATAGCGGCAACATATTCTGCAGTTTTTTACAAGCATTATCATTATTAATTTGTTATCCAGCTTTCCTGGGACCCTGAATGACATTTGTCTATGCTATGCTACAGTACAGAGGACTTATTACTGGGATTCTTGCTCAACTTTTTTTCAGGCCCCGGGCTAGCAAATCCAGTTAGATATTCTACAATACTAGGGGGGTTGCCAATTCATAAACAGGCTGATCTGACATTCTGCAGTCTGGGAAAGCTGGGCACCAACTTCTGATGGGGTCATATTGGTTAGATAAAATACACACAATGCTGCCCTGATACACTATGTGAATCTATCATATGGTACCAGGCAAAATAATCTGTTGTCACCAATGCAGCTAAATAGTGTTGTCACCCAGCTTTTCCAGCTGATCTAGAAATAAGAATCAAATTATCATTACATAGATCCTAAATATAATATCAGGACAACCATGCATATCTATTATATATGTAAATGTTATGTCTCCAGCATATAAGTACCTCTTCATGCTATCTATCTTTTCATAATTGTTGAAGGGAAATCTGCACAATTATGCAGTGAAGGGAGTAATTATAACTGGGCCGACTAGCTATTCAGCTGTATGTACTAAGGGTGATACTAGGTATATGCTACAGCTGGTACTATGGCTGGTGCTGTTACCAAATCTATTTTGTACTATTAGTAGCGTTGATTGAGCACCAAAGTGCTTGGGTGCTCGAGTAGAACACTTTCGGATGCTTGGGTGCTCTACCGAGCACCCGAGCACAATGGAAGTCAATGGGAGAAACCAAACATTAAACCAGGCACCCCCTGCTCTGAAGAGGGGAGGGTGTCTGGTTCACATGAAAAGGTCAGAAATTGATGGAAACACCACTGAAATGGTTCGGGAACAGCATGGGGAAGATGTCTGGATGCATCTTGAACTCCCAGGTCGCTGCTGGGAATGATGTTGTCCGAGTAGTACACCAATTTTACAGACTGACAATAATACTCACAAAACTGAAGATAAAATCGTTTTTAGAGGAAAAATTGTTAGGAAACATTCTTTCCTGTATTTTTACTTGTATATAAAGTGCAAGTGCTGCCAAAAATTACAAGGAAGAGGCACTCCGATACAACCTGTATATCACATAAAGGAGGGCCTCATTCACATTGTGGTACAATTGTTCAGGTAGTGGGACTCCTACACTCATAAAGCCTATGCAGTAAGTGAATGGGCTGCCAAAAATTACAAGGAACCGGCACTACAAAACACCCTTTATTACACATAAAGGAGGGCATCATACACACCCTTGAAAAATTCTGATTGATGGCCTGATGGTGACCCTCAAAAACATTAGAAGCAAAGGCCTGCTGGTGACCCTCTAAAACATTGGGGACGAGGGCCTGCTGCTGAACTGACCATCTAAAACATTATGGGCGAGGGCCTGCTGCTGAGCTGACCATCTAAAACATTATGGGCGAGGGCCTGCAGCTGAGCTGACCTTCTAAAACATTAGGGATGAGGGTCTGCTGCCGAGCTGACTCTCTAAAACAATAGGGGCGAGGGCCTGCTGCTGATCTGACCATGGAAATAATTATGGTTGAGGGCCTGCTGCTGAGCTGACCATCGAAAGAATTATGGTTGAGGGCCTGCTGCTGAGCTGACCCTCTAAAATATTAGGAGCGAGGGCAACCTAATAAGCATGTGAAAAGATGGAGGAGGAGGAAGAGGATGAGAAAAGGAAGATTGAACCATATACCCTTTTTTGTGGTGGAAGGGGTGCATGGGAATACAGTGTATTCAATACACCATAAAAGTAACATTTAAAGTGCCTTTATGTTCAGCTGCTTTCCTCTGGTGGAGTAGAGAAGTCAGGGGCAATCTAGGTCTTGTTCATTTTGATAAAAGTCAACCTGTCAGCATTTTCAGTTGACAGGCTGATGCGCTTATCAGTTAATATGCCCCCAGCAGAACTAAATACCCGCTCTGACAAAATGCTGGCAGCAGGGCAGGCCAGCACCTCCAAGGTGTAGAGCGCCAGTTCGTGCCACGTGTCCAGCTTGGACATCCAATAGTTGTAAGACACAGAGGGATCAGTGATGACGCTGACACGGTCTGTTACGTACTCCTTCACCATCTTCCAAAACTTTTATCTCATGAAACTGTCCCAGGCCTTGGAGAGTGTTGCCTTGCCTCTGTTGGAACTGCTGTGTGTTTCCCTCGTCTCCCCTCATCGGTTGCCCAAGGAACTATGTACTCTGCTGCCAGTGTTGTCAGCTGGAAATTTTTGGAGCAATTTTTCCACAAGGACCTTCTGGTATTGCACCATTTTGCTAGTCCTCTCCACCACAGGAATGAGAGATGAGAAGTTCTCTTTGTAGCGGGGGTCGAGAAGGGTGAACAACCAGTAATCGGTGTTGGCCAAAATGCGTATAACGTGAGGGTCACGGAAAAGGCAGCATAACATAATGTCAGCCAGAGTCCAACAGACAAGACTTTGCTGTACTCATCAGGAGGATGACTCTCAATCTTCTCATCCTCTTTCTCCTCCTCGGCTCATCCATGCTGAACAGATGGAATAAACCTGTTGTGGCTACTACCCTCTGTAGTGGAGGCAACCGTCTCCTGCTCCTCCTCCTCTTCCAAATCATCATCCAATTTGCACTGAAAAGACGAACGGAGGGTGGTCTGGCTATAAACCTGTCTACTGTCTTCCCCCATTTCCACCTCTTCCACATGCAAAGTGTCCGCCTTCATTGTGAGCAGCGAGAGTTTCAGTAGACACAGAAGTTGGATGGTTATGCTGATAATAGCGGCATCGCCATTCACCATCTGTGTTGATTCCTCAAAGTTGCATAAAACCTCACAGAGGTCAGACATCCATGCCCACTCGTCGCTTGTGAAGAGCGGAAGCTGACTGGAAAGGCGATGACCATGTTGCAGCTGGTATTTCACTACTGTCTGAAAATGGTTGTAACTTGGTGGCGGCTTTGGAGCTCAGAAAGCTCACAAACATACCATGCCTAGCCCACATGTTCAACTTAGTGGTTCAGCAGTTTCTCAAAACCTACCCCAATTTCCCTGAGCTACTGGTGAAGGTGCGCCGCGGGTGTGCCCATTTCTGAAAGTCATCTACATCTGCCGCCGGTCTGCCAACGCTGCAGTAGTGCTTGCAATTGCCAGCTCACTGACTTTTGTGCGACGTGAGCACGCGCTGGAACTACATGTTCCACATGTTGGCCAGGTTTTGTGAACAGCAGAGGGCAGTAGTGGAATACCAGCTGCAACATGGTCGTCGCCTTTCCAGTCAGCTTCCGCTCTCCACAAGCGACAAGTGGGCATGGATGTCTGACCTCTGTGAGGTTTTACGCAACTTTGAGGAATCAACACAGATGGTGAGTGGCGATGCCGTTATTATCAGCATAACCATCCCACTTCTGTGTCTACTGAAATGCTCGCTGCTCACAATGAAGGAGGACGCTTTGCATGTGGAAGAGGTGGAAATGGGGGAAGACAGTACACAGAGTGATAGCCAGACCACCCTCCGTTCGTCTTCTCAGCGCGAATTGGATGATTAAGAGGAGGAGCAGGAGAAGTTTGCCTCCGCTACAGAGGGCAGTACCCACAACAGGTTTATTCCATCTGTTCAGCGTGGATGGGCCGAAGAGGAGGAAGAGGATGAGGAGATTGAAAGTCATCCTCCTGATGAGGACAGCAAAGTCTTGTCTGTTTGGACTCTATCACATATGGCTGACTTTTTGTTATGCTGCCTTTCCCATGACCCTCCCGTTATTCATTTTGGCGAACACCGATTACTGGTTGTTCACCCTTCTCGACCTCCGCTACAAAGAGAACTTCTCATCTCTCATTCCTGTGGTGGAGAGGACTTGCAAAATGCTGCAATACCAGAAGGTCCTTGAGGAAAAATTGCTCCAAAAATTTCTAGCTGACAACGCTGGCTGCAGAGTACGTAGTTCCTTAGGCTTTATGAGTGTAGGAGTCCAACTACCTGAACAATTGTACCACAATGTGAATGAGGCCCTCCTTTATGTGATATACAGGTTGTATCGGAGTGCCTCTTCCTTGTAATTTTTGGCAGCACTTGCACTTTATATACAAGTACATATACAGGAAAGAATGTTTCCTAACAATTTTTCCTCTAAAATCGATTTAATCTTCAGTTTTGTGCATATTATTGTCAGTCTGTAAAATTGGTGTACTACTCGGACAACATCTTTCCCAGCAGCAACATGGGAGTCCAAGATGCATTCAGACATCCTCCCCATGCTGTTCCTGAACCATTTCAGTGATGTTTCCATCAATTTCTGCCCTTTTCCTGTAAACCAGACACCCTCCCCTCTTCATAGCAGGGGGTGCCTGGTTTAATGCTCGGGTTCTCCCATTGACTTCCACTGTGCTCGGGTGACCGATCACCCGAGCATCCCGAAGTGTTCTACTCGAGCACCTGAGCACTTTGGTGCTCGATCAACACTACTAATAGTACAAAATAGATTTGGTAACAGCACCAGCCATAGTACCAGCTGTAGCATATACCTAGTATCACCCTTAGTACATACAGCTGAATAGCTAGTAGGCCCAGCATCCCGAGGTGTTCTCCTCATTCACCCGAGCACTTTGATGCTTGATCAACACTAATTACAAGCTTTGAGACTTTTGAGACTTTTAACTACCATTGTCCAACTACACACACATTGCAGTTTTTTTGTGTCTTTTGGCTGAAATCACAGGAATATATTCATGCCATTCTTACAAAAAAAACACACAAAATAAATAAAAAAAATTAAAAACCATGATAAAAATGTAAATTAAGCCATAACTAGTATATAGTATACTGGGTAGATGAAAGGATCAAATATTGAAGCATAAGAGGGCCCTATCGCCCAAGGACCTTTGCAAATCTGAAGGCCTTGTAAAAAAAACATTAATTACAATTATTGGATAAAAAGCCAGAATTCTGACTTTTTTATCATTGAATTCTGAACTCATTAAAGAGGACTTCACCTAACAGGTCTGTTTTAGTAACCACATACATCCCCCTTTTAATAACAATTCTGGGACATCCATATTTGCTACGACTATGTTATGCTATCTATTATTCCTACTATAACTTCATGAATGAACTGCTAGCAGTTTGCAATCAAGTTCCAGCTCGGTTTTACCAGTTGGGGGGGGGGGGGGGGTGTCCCTGTATAATCTGGCATCACTAATTTGATAGTGTCAGACTATGCAGGGACACCCCCCCAACTGGTAACACCCATCTGAACCTTCATTGAAAACTGCTAGTAATTCAATCATAACTTCTATTAGGAATAATAAAGGAATAACACAAAATAAAGTCATAAGAATATATGCTCCAGAATTGTTATTACACGGGGGATGTAAGTAGTTACTAAAACAGACATGTCAGGAGAGGGGACAGGTCCTCTGTATCTCAAGACTTCTCATGCTCATATTCATGGACTATTCCACGTTGCAGCGAGTATTAAAATATGACAGAAATGTATTCCATAATACTGATATAATTATTGTGAAATTAAAGTGTGATTGTTTTTTCCCCCCTAATCATTATTTTTTTATTTCTACAGTAATCCTCGACCGGTAGATGCAATCTTGTCTCACCAGAATGTGGCACAATTTTATTAGTCCATTACTGTACAATCGATAGTCACATTAAATCCTGCTTCTGGGGTCTGCTGCTAAAAGGAACCAGGATGTAAAAACTCACTTTTTCCACTTTTTTTACATTCCAACTCTTTCAACAAGCAATGAAAATATGGTAAAAGGGTCTTTTTTTTTTACTGAACAGGGGGCTTGCAGTTCCTCATTTTGTGTCGAGCTATACTTTATGAATAAAGTCTGCAAAACATCCACATAAACAGAATGTAACTTTTTATGTACAGATTCCTAATACAGAAAGCTATTGACATTTAAAGATTTGTGAGCCACAGGATTAAACCCCAGTTCCTCCATCATATATTACATTGCTATGGTTTTATGGCCTTTCCATGAAAAAAAAGGAAAGAAAAGAAAAAGAAAGGCTAAACTGAAAAACTGTTTTATTTTATGTATATATTTTGTAGCCACAGAAGGCCTGTTATGATATTTGTGCTTATTACAGCCTCCGGTCTTTCTGAAGTATTTCTTTTCTATTGTTTATTTTCTAATTGCAAACTTTAATTTGTAACTTTTTATTATTTGAGATTTCAAAGTTGCTATGGATGTCAAGGAATTTTTTATTTTTATTTTTTATTTAGCTGATTATCTCTTGTGTTCGTCTTCCGAAAGACAGGATTATATGTGTTTGTTAAGATCCTTTGATACAGGTCAATAATTGGTCGATTGAGCATTCAAAAGAGCGCTCACTCCGAATCATTCTGAAACGTAATGCAGACCCAGAACTCTTCGTTGTCAGCAGCAAATTGCCAAACAGTGAATGTGTTGCCAACAGTATGCAAACCTTACCAATAGAGTTGAGCGAACACCTGGATGTTCGGGTTCGAGAAGTTCGGCCGAACTTCGCGGAAATGTTCGGGTTCGGGATCCGAACCCGATCCGAACTTCGTCCCGAACCCCATTGAAGTCAATGGGGACCCGAACTTTTGGGCACTATAAAGGCTGTAAAACAGCCCAGGAAAGAGCTAGAGGGCTGCAAAAGGCAGCAACATGTAGGTAAATCCCCTGCAAACAAATGTGGATAGGGAAATGAATTAAAATAAAAATTAAAAAAATAGAAATGAACCAATATCAATTGGACAGAGGTCCCATAGCAGAGAATCTTGCTTCACGTCAGCAGAGAATCAGTCTCTACATGCCATAGCAAAGAATCTGGCTTCATGTCAGCAGAGAATCAGTCTCTTCATGCCATAGCAGAGAATCTGGCTTCATGTCAGCGCAGAATCAGTCTTCATGTCATAGCAGAGAATCAGGCTTCACGTCACCCACCACTGGAACAGGCCACTGTCACACATTTAGGCCCCGGCACCCAGGCAGAGGAGAGAGGTCCCGTAACAGAGAATCTGGCCTGATGTCAGCACAGAATCTGTCTTCATGTCATAGCTGAGAATCAGGCTTCAAGTCACCCACCACTGGAACAGGCCACTGTCACACATTTAGGCCCCGGCACCCAGACAGAGGAGAGCGGTCCCGTAACAGAGAATCTGGCCTTATGTCAGCGCAGAATCTGTCTTCATGTCATAGCAGAGAATCAGGCTTCACGTGACCCACCACTGGAACAGGCCACTGTCACACATTTAGGCCCAGGCACCCAGGCAGAGGAGAGAGGTCCCGTAACAGAGAATCTGGCCTTATGTCAGCGCAGAATCTGTATTCATGTCATAGCAGAGAATCAGGCTTCACGTCACCCACCACTGGAACAGGCCACTGTCACACATTTAGGCCCCGGCACCCAGACAGAGGAGAGCGGTCCCGTAACAGAGAATCTGGCCTTATGTCAGCACAGAATATGTCTTCATGTCATAGCAGAGAATCAGGCTTCACGTCACCCACCACTGGAACAGGCCACTGTTACACATTTAGGCCCAGGCACCCAGGCAGAGGAGAGAGGTCCCGTAACAGAGAATCTGGCCTGATGTCAGCACAGAATCTGTCTTCATGTCATAGCAGAGAATCAGGCTTCACGTCACCCACCACTGGAACAGGCCACTGTCACACATTTAGGCCCCGGCACCCAGACAGAGGAGAGGTTTATTCAACTTTGGGTTGCCCCGCAATATAATGGTAAAATGAAATTAAAAATAGTATTGAATGAGGAAGTGCCCTGGAGTAGAATAATATATTGTTAAGGGGAGGTAGTTAATATCTAATCTGCACAAGGGATGGACAGGTCCTGTGGGATCCATGCCTGGTTCATTTTTATGAACGTCAGCTTGTCCACATTGGCTGTAGACAGGCGGCTGCGTTTGTCTGTAATGACGCCCCCTGCCGTGCTGAATACACGTTCAGACAAAACGCTGGCCGCCGGGCAGGCCAGCACCTCCAAGGTATAAAAGGCTAGCTCTGGCCACGTGGACAATTTGGAGACCCAGAAGTTGAATGGGGCCGAACCATCAGTCAGTACGTGGAGGGGTGTGCACAGGTACTGTTCCACCATGTTAGTGAAATGTTGCCTCCTGCTAACACGTTCCGTATCAGGTGGTGGTGCAGTTAGCTGTGGCGTGGTGACAAAACTTTTCCACATCTCTGCCATGCTAACCCTGCCCTCAGAGGAGCTGGCCGTGACACAGCTGCGTTGGCGACCTCTTGCTCCTCCTCTGCCTTCGCCTTGGGCTTCCACTGGTTCCCCTGTGACATTTGGGAATGCTCTCAGTAGCGCGTCTACCAACGTGCGCTTGTACTCGCGCATCTTCCTATCACGCTCCAGTGTAGGAAGTAAGGTGGGCACATTGTCTTTGTACCGGGGATCCAGCAGGGTGGCAACCCAGTATTCCGCACACGTTAAAATGTGGGCAACTCTGCTGTCGTTGCGCAGGCACTGCAGCATGTAGTCACTCATGTGTGCCAGGCTGCCCAGAGGTAAGGACCAGCTGTCCTCTGTGGGAGGCGTATCGTCATCGTCCTGTGTTTCCCCCCAGCCACGCACCAGTGATGGGCCCGAGCTGCTTTGGGTGCCACCCCGCTGTGAACATGCTTCATCCTCATCCTCCTCCACCTCCTCCTCATCCTCGTCCTCCAGTAGTGGGCCCTGTCTGGCCACATTTTTACCTGGCCTCTGGTGTTGCAAAAAACCTCCCTCTGAGTCACTTTGAAGAGACTGGCCTGAAAGTGCTAAAAATGACCCCTCTTCCTCCTCTTCCTCCTGGGCCACCTCCTCTTCCATCATCGCCCTAAGTGTTTTCTCAAGGAGACATAGAAGTGGTATTGTAACGCTGATAACGGCGTCATCGCCACTGGCCATGTTGGTGGAGTACTCGAAACAGCGCAACAGGGCACACAGGTCTCGCATGGAGGCCCAGTCATTGGTGGTGAAGTGGGTCTGATCCACAGTGCGACTGACCCGTGCGTGCTGCAGCTGAAACTCCACTATGGCCTGCTGCTGCTCGCACAGTCTGTCCAGCATATGCAAGGTGGAGTTCCACCTGGTGGGCACGTCGTTTATATGAGGCGGTGAGCGGGAAGGCCGAAGTTACGCTGTAGCGCAGACAGGCGAGCAGCGGCAGGGTGTGAACGCCGGAAGCGCGAACAGACGGCCCGCACTTTATGCAGCAGCTCTGACATGTCGGGGTAGTTGCGAATGAACTTCTGCACCACCAAATTCAGCACATGCGCCAGGCAAGGGATGTGCGTCAAACCGGCTAGTCCCAGAGCTGCAACGAGATTTCGCCCATTATCGCACACCACCAGGCCGGGCTTGAGGCTCACCGGCAGCAACCACTCGTCGGTCTGTTGTTCTATACCCCGCCACAACTCCTGTGCGGTGTGGGGCCTGTCCCCCAAACATTTGAGTTTCAGAATGGCCTGCTGACGTTTACCCCGTGCTGTGCTGAAGTTGGTGGTGAAGGTGTGTGGCTGACTGTATGAGCAGGTGGAAGAAGAGGAGGAGGAAGCTGAGGAGGAGGAGGAGACAGGAGGCAAAGAATGTTGCCCTGCGATCCTTGGCGGCGGAAGGACGTGCGCCAAACAGCTCTCCGCCTGGGGCCCAGCCGCCACTACATTTACCCAGTGTGCAGTTAGGGAGATATAGCGTCCCTGGCCGTGCTTACTGGTCCACGTATCTGTGGTTAGGTGGACCTTGCCACAGATGGCGTTGCGCAGTGCACACTTGATTTTATCGGACACTTGTTTGTGCAGGGAAGGCACGGCTCTCTTGGAGAAGTAGTGGCGGCTGGGAACAACATACTGTGGGACAGCAAGTGACATGAGCTGTTTGAAGCTGTGTGTGTCCACCAGCCTAAATGACAGCATTTCATAGGCCAGTAGTTTAGAAATTCTGGCATTCAGGGCCAGGGATCGAGGTTGGCTAGGTGGGAATTTACGCTTTCTCTCAAATGTTTGTGAGATGGAGAGCTGAATTCTGCCGTGTGACATGGTTGAGATGCTTGGTGACGCAGGTGGTGGTGTTGGTAGTACATCCCATGTTTGCTGGGCGGCAGGTGCCAACGTTCCTCCAGAGGCAGAGGAAGAGGCCGAGGCGGCGGCAGCAGCAGCAGAAGAGGCCGAGGCGGCAGCAGCAGAAGAGGTAGCAGGGGGAGCCTGAGTGAGTTCCTTGTTTTTAAGGTGTTTACTCCACTGCAGTTCATGCTTTGCATGCAGGTGCCTGGTCATGCAGGTTGTGCTAAGGTTCAGAACGTTAATGCCTCGCTTCAGGCTCTGATGGCACAGCGTGCAAACCACTCGGGTCTTGTCGTCAGCACATTGTTTGAAGAAGTGCCATGCCAGTGAACTCCTTGAAGCTGCCTTTGGGGTGCTCGGTCCCAGATGGCGGCGGTCAGTAGCAGGCGGAGTCTCTTGGCGGCGGGTGTTCTGATTTTGCCCACTGCTCCCTCTTTTGCTACGCTGTTGGCTCGGTCTCACCACTGCCTCTTCCTCCGAACTGTGAAAGTCAGTGGCACGACCTTCATTCCATGTGGGGTCTAGGACCTCATCGTCCACCCAGTCTTCATCCCTGACCTCCTGTTCAGTCTGCACACTGCAGAAAGACGCAGCAGTTGGCACCTGTGTTTCGTCATCATCAGAGACGTGCTGAGGTGGTATTCCCATGTCCTCATCATCAGGAAAAATAAGTGGTTGTGCGTTAGTGCATTCTATCTCTTCCACCCCTGGGGAAGGGCTAGGTGGATGCCCTTCGGAAACCCTGGCAGCAGAGTCTTCAAACAGCATAAGAGACTGCTGCATAACTTGAGGCTCAGACAGTTTCCCTGATATGCATGGGGGTGATGTGACAGACCGATGGGCTTGGTTTGCATGCGCCATCTGTGCGCTTTCTGCAAAAGACTGGGTGGGAGATAATGTGAACGTGCTGGATCCACTGTCGGCCACCCAATTGACTAATGCCTGTACCTGCTCAGGCCTTACCATCCTTAGAACGGCATTGGGCCCCACCAAATATCGCTGTAAATTCTGCTGGCTACTGGGACCTGAGGTAGTTGGTTCACTAGGACGTGTGGCTGTGGCAGAACGGCCACGTCCTCTCCCAGCACCAGAGGGTCCACTAACACCACCACGACCATGTCCACGTCCGCGTCCGCGTCCCTTATTAGATGTTTTCCTCATTGTTCCCGTTCACCACAATTTTGAGAATGGCAAATTTGGGAATGCTTTTTCAACCCAGAACAAAAAGTCTGCTTTGACGGTCACTACAAATAACTTGACCAGCTAAAACTGTGCAGATTTGGTTGAATAGAGATGTGAGACCTGTTTTTTTTTGCGCTGTGTGACAGTTATAGGTTTAATCACAGAATGACACTTCTATCAGCACGCTAGCGTGTGTCTTAGGTTTTTCTGAATGACACTATCAATAACTTCAATGTAAGATTTTCTTTTTGGGATAGATTTCAAGTAGGCCTGAAATACCACAAACTAGTTATTTTCAGAATGGCAAATTTGGGAATGCTTTTTCAACCCAGAACAAAAAGTCTGCTTTGACGGTCACTACAAATAACTTGACCAGCTAAAACTGTGCAGATTTGGTTGAATAGAGATGTGAGACCTGTTTTTTTTTGCGCTGTGTGACAGTTATAGGTTTAATCACAGAATGACACTTCTATCAGCACGCTAGCGTGTGTCTTAGGTTTTTTTGAATGACACTATCAATAACTTCAATGTAAGATTTTCTTTTTGGGATAGATTTCAAGTAGGCCTCAAATACCACAAACTAGTTATTTTCAGAATGGCAAATTTGGGAATGCTTTTTCAACCCAGAACAAAAAGTCTGCTTTTACGGTCACTACAAATAACTTGACCAGCTAAAACTGTGCAGATTTGGTTGAATAGAAATGTCAGGTCTATTTTTTAGGCGCTGGGTGACAGGCTCAACTTGCCCCTGATGTAATATATGGCCAAAAAATAACCAGACTGTTGATGGTTAAATGCACTTGGGTGACACAGGCTCAGCCTGCAGCTGATGTAGTATATGGCCAAAAAATAATCAGACTGTTGATGGTTAAATGCACTTGGGTGAAACAGGCTCAGCCTGCAGCTGATGTAGTATATGGCCAAAAAATAACCAGACTGTTGATGGTTAAATGCACTTCGGTGACACAGGCTCAGCCTGCAGCTGATGTAGGATATAGCACAAAATAACCACACTATCGATGGTTAAATACACTTGGTGATAGCTCGTGCTGGCGCACCACAAGTCACAAAATGGCCGCCGATCACCCCAGAAAAAAAGTGATCTAAAAACGCTCTGGGCAGCCTCAAAAAAGTGAGCAAGTCAATAATAGCACTTCAATGATCCACAGCTGCAGATCAATCACAGAATGAAGTCTTTTGGAGGAGTTAATCTGCCTAATCTCGCCTTAACGTCGCAGCTGCAACCTCTCCCTATGCTTGAATCAGCAGAGTGACGTGCAGCGCTACGTGACCCAAGCTTATATAGAGGATGGGTCACATGCTGCACTGGCCAATCACAGCCATGCCAATAGTAGGCAAGGCTGTGATGGCCTCTTGGGGCAAGTAGTATGACGCTTGTTGATTGGCTGCTTTGCAGCCTTTCAAAAAGCGCCAAGAAAGCGCCGAACACCGAACCCGAACCCGGACTTTTACGAAAATGTTCGGGTTCGGGTTCGTGTCACGGACACCCCAAAATTCGGTACGAACCCGAACTATACAGTTCGGGTTCGCTCATCCCTACTTACCAACAATCATTCATCCCTCTTACAGTTTGTATCATCCTGTGTAGATGCCGCAAGCCTCGGAGGAGCAGAGGGGAGGATGGGAATGGTAGTGGCTCTGATGGCAATAATTATTTACAGTGGCAATCCTCACACCGATGCTCCCAGGGCAGTGATAAGAGGGCACAACCTTTCTTCCCTCAGGGCACACCCTAATGTTAGGCTTCCAGCTTGGTGGTAGTTTGGGTGCCTTTGGTGTTGTGGGTTTGGTGCGGACGCAAGGTAGGAGATGTAGGTGCAGTGGCCAGCATATGGTGCTGGAGTCAGTAACCAGACCACTTGTAGAAGACACCGCGCAACAATGATTTTGCTACTGAGAGAAAAACATGTGATTTTTACTAAAATGAGCGCGCTGATTCCAAATATGAACTCGGAATTTGCCTGACACGTCTAGATTTTAACCCCTTAAGGACCCTGGTATTTTCCATTTTTGCGTTATCGTTTTTCACTCCCCGCCTTCCCATAGTCCTAACTTTTTTATTTTTCCATTCAAATAGCCTTATGAGGGATTATTTTTTGTGGGACAATCTGTTTGTTTCAGTGATACCAATTTGAAGTGTGTGCGACTTTTTGATTACTTTTTAATAAAAAAAAATATTGGGTAGTTGAAGTGACAAAAAATGGCAAATTGGCTGTTTTTATTTTTTCCCCGTTATGCCATTAATATTGTTATATTTTAATAGTATGGACATTTTCGCATGCGGCAATGCCTATGATGTTCATTTTTTTATTGTTTAAGTATTTTTATTTTTATTTTGAGGAAAGGGGGGTGATTTGAATTTTTTTTTTTTTTTTATATTTGCAAAAACTTTTTACTTTTAGTTTACTTTTTTTAAGTCACCTTGGGTGACAATAACTGTCAATCATTAGATTGCCTATTGTATTCATTGATGTCTATATAGACACCATTGAACACTTCATTTGCACTATACCAATACAATGCTGCCACCTAGTGGCCTGTATTGGTATAGTCATCTAATAGGCTTCGAAGCCCGCTTGAGGCTTCAGCCTATTAGATCAATGTAACAGGTTCCCCGATCTCAGCCGGGGAACGCTGTTACCAGAGCGGAAGTACGCAACTTCAGCTTCCGGACTGCGCAGATGCCGTGGTCACATTTGACCATGGCATCTGAAAGGGAAAATGTATGCGATCAGCCTTATGTGCCATGGGTCTCTGCTATTTAAAATAGCAGAAACCCGGCTGCTAAGGCGCCATGTTTGGGGACCGCATGTCCGCCATACATGTACGGCGGGGGTCCTTAAAGGGTTAAGTTATACATGCAAAGCCTATTCAGGTTTATTACTAATGCATTATGTTGGAGATATTCCAATGGACATTTCCAGACCTGTTCGGACAACTCAGGCTGATGTCAGCAGTAAGTATATAAGGCAAGCGGGACAGATTTTGATAAAGTGATCTGTCATAGTGCTATCAGCTTGGAAACTTAAGATGGATAAACGCAAATGTGTTATCGATCTAGACAATTTCTCCTACATATGTGGCAAATACACTAATTATGATCAGTGCAAGAATCTGACAAAGCGAGTGTGTCGCAAAGATCCGTTTTCTAATTGTGCCAGATTGTGTCAGTGAAAACAGATCTGTTCCCATTGACTTACATTGTGTGTCAGGACGGATCCGTTTGGCTCAGTTTCGTCAGACGGACACCAAAGCAGAATGGAGGCGAAAAGGAGCCAAACTGAGCCAAACTGATGCATTCTGAGCGGATCCTTATCCATTTAGAATGCATTAAGGGCAAAACTGATCAGTTTTGGACTGCTTGTGAGAGCCCTGAACGGATCTCACAAACGGAAACTAAAATGCCAGTGTGAAAGTAGCCTTACAGTGCCCTATTGACTATTACACTGGTCTCCTTATAAGGGACATAGAGTACTTAGGATACATAGGGTGCCTAGATATGATGGAAAACTCTGCACCTGCTAGGGTAACACCCCTGAGGTCTTGACTTCACAGGAATATCATGCACTGTGATTATCACACGGTCAGACTGAGATAGACTGCAGTAGAATATCACTCGTTATTAACTGTAATATTAGACTATCTTGGTCATGTGATGTTGCATTCATATGGGCGTCAACAAGTTTACGCTCACAAAAACTCTTGCAAGTAGACATTTCATGTATCCCCAACAGATTAATATTACAAGCAGTCATGCAGTGAGGAGAAATAGAGGACATGGGTCTCCCACTGTCATGATCGGTGGGGTACCAGCCGCCATCGAACACTATCCTGTAGATTAGATTAGAACTGCTAGCAGTTCATTAGATTAGTGATGAATTCAATTAGGCAACTTTGGCAAAGTTAGCCAAAAATTTGATTTATTGAAAATTAATTTGTCACAAATCGCTATAAATCAGGCATAATCAGGCCACTCTGCCTCAGGGTACCGCCACACAGAGTGGCTGTGCTGCGGGCTGGTTTCAACCATACCTTCTTAATTGTTAATAGCCGCGCGGCACCTTTAAACAGGGGCTGTTGCTGGTATAGGGTTTGACTGGTTAGGTGGGGGCACAATATGCATATTATTGCTGTTCTCGCCTGTAATCTCCTGCAGGTTATTTGACAGTAAATGCTGAATATTAATCAGCTCTGGCATACCCACTTCTCCAACCCCAGCACTCTCCTGTCCTACAGGTGGGAGCCCTTCTTCTGCCATCTGCTTCTCCTCCTTTTCCACATCTTCTGATATTGATGAGAATATGTCATCAGGAACATCCAGCTCCTCCTCTCTCTCCATTTTGCTGACTTTTCTAGGACATGGAGACTTTGAGGGATGATTTGGAAGAAGTAAAGCCAGTAAAAGATGAGGATGGTCATCATGAAGACCTGGCACTAAGGGGTGCAGACTCGATGGTATTGGCTGGCCCACAGGTACCCAAATAATAAAGGTTTCCATCTTATTTGCATTGAATTACATTTGCGGCTGATGTAGGAATAAGTAAATGTAGAAATAAATAAATAAAACTGACTCCCTGACATAAGTCTCCTTGCAGTCTCTCTCTCTCCAATATTCTTTTATCAATCATTTTCAGCAACATTGTCCTTAGCTCACATGACAATTGTGGAGACCACGGGGATGAGGGTTTTATAGGGCTGTGACATCACAGGGGCTGGCTATCTGCGGATTGGCTGGCTGCACGGCATTATGGGTGATCTCGCGTTCCCGGGTTTCTTACTTTCACTTTGTAACACATGCAACTGTTATTTTAGGAAAAACCCATTTGCTACCGCAAAGAGTGAGGAAATTCGAATTTTCCCTACTCTTCGGAACAAATTCTGCTTAGAATGCTTCACTTTGCTCAACAGCACTGTAGGTAGGTGATAAATTTTGATTCTGGTGAAAAATAGCCCTCCTTAATCCATGTGTAGAGTATCAGTAGCTGTGTGCAATGTGCTAGCTGTTTATGTTTTTGCTGGCTTCATATATGGAAAAGGCAGTGAAATAATGATTTCTTCCTATTCCTGATGGATTTGCCTATTGCAGATTCTATCTGTATGAACATAACCTGTGTTTTTTTCTTTTTACTCTGAGCAATGATTTTGTGAATGATTTTGTGAATAGTATGATGATTCTCTCCGTGCAAAAGGCCTTTACAAAATGCGAACTACAACAAACAAGTGAATTATTTATCATTTATCGCTTAATCGATGGACATGTTAGTTACAGTCAGCAATGAATGATCGTTTGAGTGATCATCACGACATGTCAAAGGCTAAGCAGCGCCCAGTGCCAAGCAGCAGCTGCAAAAGCTATGATTCTATTTTTGAGTTTTAAGGCACATTCAGCATTTGTGGGCATCACATGCTAAAATGGATAAGGATGACCTGAGTCTTAACCACCACAGGACCGCCGTACGCAGGATTGCGTCTTTGCGGCGGCCCTGTTATTCCGAGTGGACGCGCCGGCGTGTCATCTCGCGAGACGCGAGATTTCCTGTGAACGCGCGCACACAGGCGCGCGCGTTCACAGGAACTGCAGGTAATCGAGTGGATCTGCAGCCTGCCAGCGGCGATCATTCGCTGGCAGGCTGTAGATCCGATTTTTTTAACCCATTAAAGGTATATTAGAAGCTGTTTTGATAACAGCGTCTAATATACCTGCTACCTGGTCCTCTGGTGGTCCCATTTGCTTGGATCGACCACCAGAGGACACAGGCAGCTCTGTAAAGTAGCACCAAACATCACCACCCCCCTGTCACTTATTAACCCCTTATTAACCCCTGATCACCCCATATAGACTCCCTGATCACCCCCCTGTCACTGATCACCCCCTGTCATTGATCACCCCCCTGTAAGTCTCCATTCAGACGTCCATATGTGTTTTGCGGATCCACGGATCTGCGGATCCACAAAACACATACGGACGTCTGAATGGAGCCTGACAGGGGGGTGATCAATGACAGGGGGGTGATCACCCCATATTAGACTCCTTGATCACCCCCCCTGTCATTGATCACCCCCCTGTAAGGCTCCATTCAGACGTCCGTATGTGTTTTGCGCATCCACGGATCCGCGGATCCGCAAAACACATACGGACGTCTGAATGGAGCCTTACAGGGGGGTGATCACCCCATATAGACTCCCTGATCACCCCCATGTAAGGCTCCATTCAGACGTCCGTATGTGTTTTGCGGATCTGCGGATCCGCAAAACACATACGGACGTCTGAATGGAGCCTTACAGGGGGGTGATCACCCCATATAGACTCCCTGATCACCCCCATGTAAGGCTCCATTCAGACGTCCGTATGTGTTTTGCGGATCTGCGGATCCGCAAAACACATACGGACGTCTGAATGGAGCCTTACAGGGGGGTGATCACCCCATATAGACTCCCTGATCACCCCCATGTAAGGCTCCATTCAGACGTCCGTATGTGTTTTGCGGATCTGCGGATCCGCAAAACACATACGGACGTCTGAATGGAGCCTTACAGGGGGGTGATCAGGGAGTCTATATGGGGTGATCACCCCCCTGTAAGGCTCCATTCAGACGTCCGTATGTGTTTTGCGGATCCGCAGATCCGCAAAACACATACGGACGTCTGAATGGAGCCTTACATGGGGGTGATCAGGGAGTCTATATGGGGTGATCACCCCCCTGTAAGGCTCCATTCAGTAGATATATAAGTAGATATATGGGGAATGTAAAGTAATAACTATTTTTGGAGGTATTACTATGTATTATAAAAGTAGAGAAATTGAAACTTGGAAATTTGCAATTTTTTACAAATTTTTGTTAAATTTGGTATTTTTTTATGAATAAAAATGAACTTTTTTTACTTCATTTTACCAGTGTCATGAAGTACAATATGTGACGAAAAAACAAGTGACACTGGTCAGATTTGCAAAAAATGGCCAAGTCCTTAAGGTTAAATAGGGCTGAGTCCTTAAGGCGTTAAGCAACCGACAGGGTGAAATCTGCCGTGTTCGCATCAAGGATGTTCAGACTATTAGACTCCAGCCTGGAGCATAGACCCTGATATGGTGCGAGGCTTGCATCTGTGTCCGAGGTCAGGATTACCCGGCCCTCATGGAACCCCTGCATCTACAAGATCATCCCCTTGTCCTAGCCGCTAGGAGCTTGGTCACTGTGTCACACGGAAATGTACTTATACGCTTGGTCAATCTAAGTGATAAAAACTGTAGAATTAAATATAGTACTATTCAGTGGCGAGTCTATATCACGTAAGTCTGCAAGATGTCCTGGATCACCTTACTGCTGCTGCACAACAATCGCTTCAAACAGCAGATGCAGCCAAAGACCCACCTGAGCAGTCCTGGTGGGCCTAACTACATATTGGAGATGCCACAACCTCTTCCGAACAGATCAAAGGTGTGCTGGATTTAGCCAAGGAACACCACCAAGTCTTCAGCAAACACCCCCTGGACTATGGTCAAACTAGCCTAAAACAGCACACTATTCCAACCGGCACTCATCCTCCAATCAAAAAGAGATATAGGCCAGTGCCTCCAGCCCTATACAAGCAGGTGAAGAAGATGGTTCAGGATATGACAATTTTACTGTTGGCCAGTTAGATTACAGGCCCCAAAAATTATTAATTCACCGTACAGAAAAGAACAAGTGATTATGTGGCTGGAGGTATAGTAGACAGTCATTGGATATCAATTTTACTGCAGGCCAGTGGAGTACAGGCCCCAAACATTAGGCATTCACCTGACAGAAAAGATCAAGTGATTATGTGGCTGGATGTATATTAGGCGGTCACCATATAACAATTTTACTGTTGGCCAGTTAGATTACAGGCCCTAAAAATTATGCATTCACCGTACAGAAAAGATCAAGTGATTATGTGGCTGGAGGTATATTAGATGGTCATTGGATATCAATTTTACTGCAGGCCAGTGGAGTACCGGCCCCAAACATTAGGCATTCACCGGACAGAAACGATCAAGTAATTATGTGGCTGGAGGTATATTAGACAGTCATTGGATAACAATTTTACTGCAGGCCAGTGGAGTACAGGCCCCAAACATTGGTATTAACTAGGGATGAGCGAACCCGAACTGTATAGTTTTGGGGTGTTCGTGACAAGAACTCGAACCCGAACTTTTTCGTAAAAGTCCGGGTACGGGTTCGGTGTTCGGCGCTTTCTTGGCGCTTTTTGAAAGGCTACAAAGCAGCCAATCAACAAGCGTCATACTACTTGCCCCAAGAGGACATCACAGCCATGCCTGCTATTGGCATGGCTCTGATTGGCCAGTGCAGCATGTGACCCAGCCTCTATTTAAGCTGGAGTCACGTAGCGCCGCACGTCACTCTGCTCTGATCAGTGTAGGGATAGGATGCAGCTGCTGCTGTTAGGGCGAGATTAGGCAGTGATTTACTTACTGAAGTGATCGATGTACAGCTATGTATCATACAACCTCTGCTATTCAATTGCTCACTGTTTTAAGGCTGCCCAGAGCGTTTTTCAGTCACTTTTTTTTGGGGTGATCGGCAGCCATTTTGTGTATTGTGGTGCGCCAGCACAAGCTGCCACCAAGTCCATTTTTAACCATCAATAGTGTTGTTTTTTTTGTTGCTATATCCTACATCAGGGGCTTGGCTGTGCTTGCTATTTTATTGAGGGGTAAAATACAATTGCCAAAATAGCAGTACCCTAAATCTGGTGTTTCAGCTGTGGCTAGCCAATTGTAATACTGCCTGCTGTCTGCCGAAGCACAGTTTTTGTTCTGGGTTGAATACAATTCCCAACTTAGCAATTCCCTAAATAATAGTTTTCTGCTGTATCAGGCCAAGTTTAAATCTATCCATAAAAGGGTATATTAGATTGAAGGTGCGGATAGGGTCATTCTCAATAACTTCAAACGCTACCATGCATCACTAAGTCTAATTCTGTCCGTAAACGTATACCTGTCATCCACCACCTAAATACTTGGCCTAAAATTTATATTCAGCTAAATCTGTGGTTACTGCTGTGCCTGGCAAAGTTATTTAGTGTCTGCAAAAGCACAGTTTTTGTTCTGGGTTGAATACAATTCCCAACTTAGCAATTCCCTAAATAATTGTTTTCTGCTGTATCAGGCCAAGTTTAAATCTATCCATAAAAAAGTATATTAGATTGAAGGTGCGGATAGGGTCATTCTCAATAACTTCAAACACTACCGTGCATCACCAAGTCTAATTCTGTCCGTAAACGTATACCTGTCATCCACCGCCTAAATACTAGGCCTACAATTTATATTCAGCTAAATCTGTGGTTACTGCTGTGCCTGTATTAGTGTAATACGGTACCTAAGTAGATAGCTAGATAGATAGCTAGTGTTAGGTGCCTGTAAAAAAAAGGCCTGAATTTGAATTCAATACATTGGGCCAAATCATATTTTTCTTATTGTGGTGAACGGTAACAATGAGGAAAACATCTAGTAAGGGACGCGGACGCGGACATGGTCGTGGTGGTGTTAGTGGACCCTCTGGTGCTGGGAGAGGACGTGGCCGTTCTGCCACAGCCACGCGTCCTACTGAAGCTACTACCTCAGGTCCCAGTAGACGCCAGAATTTTACAGCGATATTTGGTGGGGCCCAATACCGTTCTAAGGATGGTAAGGCCTGAGCAAGTACAGGCATTAGTCAATTGGGTGGCCGACAGTGGATCCAGCACGTTCACATTATCTCCCACCCAGACTTCTGCAGAAAGATGGCGCCTGAAAGCCAAGCCCATCAGTCTGTCACATCACCCCCATGCATATCAGGGAAACTGTCTGACCCTCAACTTATGCAGCAGTCTCTTATGCTGTTTGAAGACTCTGCTGGCAGGGTTTCCCAAGGGCATCCACCTAGCCCTTCCCCAGCGGTGGAAGACATAGAATGCACTGACGCACAACCACTTATGTTTCCTGATGATGAGGACATGGGAATACCACCTCAGCACGTCTCTGATGATGAAACACAGGTGCCAACTGCTGCGTCTTTCTGCAGTGTGCAGACTGAACAGGAGGTCAGGGATGAAGACTGGGTGGACGATGAGGTCCTAGACCCCACATGGAATGAAGGTCGTGCCACTGACTTTCAGAGTTCGGAGGAAGAGGCAGTGGTGAGACCGAGCCAACAGCGTAGCAAAAGAGGGAGCAGTGGGCAAAAGCAGAACACCCGCCGCCAAGAGAGTCCGCCTGCTACTGGCCACCGCCATCTGGGACCGAGCACCCCAAAGGCAGCTTCAAGGAGTTCCCTGGCATGGCAGTTCTTCAAACAATGTGCTCACGACAAGACCCGAGTGGTTTGCACGCTGTGCCATCAGAGCCTGAAGCGAGGCATTAACGTTCTGAACCTTAGCACAACCTGCATGACCAGGCACCTGCATGCAAAGCATGAACTGCAGTGGAGTAAACACCGTAAAAACAAGGAACTCACTCAGGCTCCCCCTGCTACCTCTTCTGCTTCTGCCTCTTCCTCCGCCTCTGGAGGAACGTTGACGCCTGCCGCCCAGCAAACAGAGGATGTAGCACCAACACCACCACCTCCGTCACCAAGCATCTCCACCATGTCACACGGCAGCGTTCAGCTCTCCATCTCACAAACATTTGAGAGAAAGCGTAAATTCCCACCTAGCCACCCTCGATCCCTGGCCCTGAATGCCAGCATTTCTAAACTACTGGCCTATAAAATGCTGTCATTCAGGCTGGTGAACACAGACAGCTTCAAACAGCTCATGTCGCTTGCTGTCCCACAGTATGTTGTTCCCAGCCGCCACTACTTCTCCAAGAGAGCCGTGCCTTCCCTGCACAACCAAGTATCCGATAAAATCAAGTGTGCACTGCGCAACACCATCTGTGGCAAGGTCCACCTAACCACAGATATGTGGACCAGTAAGCACGGCCAGGGACGCTATATCTCCCTAACTGCACACTGGGTAAATGTAGTGGCGGCTGGGCCCCAGGCGGAGAGCAGTTTGGCGCACGTCCTTCCGCCGCCAAGGATCGCAGGGCAACATTCTTTGCCTCCTGTAGCCTCCTCCTCCTACTCGGCTTCCTCCTCCTCTTCTTCCACCTGCTCATCCAGTCAGCCACACACCTTCACCACCAACTTCAGCACAGCCCGGGGTAAACGTCAGCAGGCCATTCTGAAACTCATATGTTTGGGGGACATGCCCCACACCGCACAGGAGTTGTGGCGGGGTATAGAACAACAGACCGACGAGTGGTTGCTGCCGGTGAGCCTCAAGCCCGGCCTGGTGGTGTGCGATAATGGGCGAAATCTCATCGCAGCTCTGGGACTAGCCGGTTTGACGCACATCCCTTGCCTGGCGCATGTGCTGAATTTGGTGGTGCAGAAGTTCATTCACAACTACCCCGACATGTCAGAGCTGCGGCATAAAGTGCGGTCCGTCTGTGCGCGCTTCCGGCGTTCACATCCTGCCGCTGCTCGTCTGTCTGCGCTACAGCGTAACTTCGGCCTTCCCGCTCACCGCCTCATATGCGAAGTGCCCACCAGGTGGAACTCCACCTTGCACATGCTGGACAGACTGTGCGAGCAGCAGCAGGCCATAGTGGAGTTTCAGCTGTAGCACGCACGGGTCAGTCGCACTGCGGAACAGCATCACTTCACCACCAATGACTGGGCCTCCATGCGAGACCTGTGTGCCCTGTTGCGCTGTTTCGAGTACTCCACCAACATGGCCAGTGACGCCGTTATCAGCGTTACAATACCACTTCTATGTCTCCTTGAGAAAACACTTAGGGCGATGATGGAAGAGGAGGTGGCCCAGGAGGAGGAGGAGGAAGAGGGGTCATTTTTAGCACTTTCAGGCCAGTCTCTTAGAAGTGACTCAGAGTGAGGTTTTTTGCAACAGCAGAGGCCAGGTACAAATGTGGCCAGACAGGGCCCACTACTGGAGGACGAGGAGGACGAGGATGAGGAGGAGGTGGAGGAGGATGAGGATGAAGCATGTTCACAGCGGGGTGGCACCCAACGCAGCTTGGGCCCATCACTGGTGCGTGGCTGGGGGGAAACGCAGGAAGATGACTATACGCCTCCCACAGAGGACAGCTTGTCCTTACCTCTGGGCAGCCTGGCACACATGAGCGACTACATGCTACAGTGCCTGCGCAATGACAGCAGGGTTGCCCACATTTTAACGTGTGCGGACTACTGGGTTGCCACCCTGCTGGATCCCCGGTACAAAGACAATGTGCCCACCTTACTTCCTGCACTGGAGCGTGATAGGAAGATGCGCGAGTACAAGCGCACGTTGGTAGACGCGCTACTGAGAGCATTCCCAAATGTCACAGGGGAACAAGTGGAAGCCCAAGGCGAAGGCAGAGGAGGAGCGAGAGTTCGCCAACGCAGCTGTGTCACGGTCAGCTCCTCTGAGGGCAGGGTTAGCATGGCAGAGATGTGGAAAAGTTTGTCAACACACCACAGCTAACTGCACCACCACCTGATACGGAACGTGTTAGCAGGAGGCAACATTTCACTAACATGGTGGAACAGTACGTGTGCACACCTCTCCACGTACTGACTGATGGTTCGGCCCCATTCAACTTCTGGGTCTCCAAATTGTCCACGTGGCCAGAGCTAGCCTTTTATGCTTTGGAGGTGCTGGCCTGCCCGGCGGCCAGCATTTTGTCTGAACGTGTATTCAGCACGGCAGGGGCCGTCCTTACAGACAAACGCAGCTGCCTGTCTACAGCCAATGTGGACAAGCTGACGTTCATAAAAATGAACCAGGCATGGATCCCACAGGACCAGTCCATCCCTTGTGCAGATTAGACATTTATAACTACCTCCCCTTAACCATATATTATTGTACTCCAGGGCACTTCCTCATTCAATCCTCTTTTTTTAATTTTACCATTATATTGCGGGGCAACCCAAAGTTGAATGAACCTCTCCTCTGTCTGGGTGCCGGGGCCTAAAAATATCTGACAATGGCCTGTTCCAGTGGTGTGTGACATGAAGCCTGATTCTCTGCTATGACATGAAGCCTGATTCTCTGCTATGGGTCCTCTCTCCTCTGTCTGGGTGCTGGGGCCTAAAAATATCTGACAATGGCCTGTTCCAGTGGTGGGTGACATGAAGCCTGATTCTCTGCTATGACATGAGGCCTGAATCTCTGCTATGGGACCTCTCTCCTCTGTCTGGGTGCCGGGGCCTAAAAATATCTGACAATGGCCTGTTCCAGTGGTGGGTGACGTGAAGCCTGATTCTCTGCTATGACATGAAGCCTGAATCTCTGCTATGGGACCTCTCTCCTCTCTCTGGGTGCCGGGGCCTAAAAATATCTGACAATGGCCTGTTCCAGTGGTGGGTGACATGAAGCCTGATTCTCTGCTATGACATGAAGCGTGATTCTCTGCTATGGGACCTCTCTCCTCTGTCTGGGTGCCGGGGCCTAAAAATATCTGACAATGGCCTGTTCCAGTGGTGGGTGACATGAAGCATGATTCTCTACTATGACATGAAGCCTGATTCTCTGCTATGGGACCTCTCTCCTCTGTCTGGGTGCCGGGGCCTAAAAATATCTGACAATGGCCTGTTCCAGTGGTGGGTGACATGAAGCCTGATTCTCTGCTATGAAATGAAGCCTGATTCTCTGCTATGGGACCTCTCTCCTCTGTCTGGGTGCCGGGGCCTAAAAATATCTGACAATGGCCTGTTCCAGTGGTGGGTGATATGAAGCATGATTCTCTGCTATGACATGAAGCCTGATTCTCTGCTATGGGACCTCTCTCCTCTGTCTGGGTGCCGGGGCCTAAAAATATCTGACAATGGCCTGTTCCAGTGGTGGGTGACATGAAGCCTGATTCTCTGCTATGAAATGAAGCCTGAATCTCTGCTATGGGACCTCTCTCCTCTGTCTGGGTGCCGGGGCCTAAAAATATCTGACAATGGCCTGTTCCAGTGGTGGGTGACATGAAGCCTGATTCTCTGCTATGAAATGAAGCCTGATTCTCTGCTATGGGACCTCTCTCCTCTGTCTGGGTGCCGGGGCCTAAAAATATCTGACAATGGCCTGTTCCAGTGGTGGGTGATATGAAGCATGATTCTCTGCTATGACATGAAGCCTGATTCTCTGCTATGGGACCTCTCTCCTCTGTCTGGGTGCCGGGGCCTAAAAATATCTGACAGTGGCCTGTTCCAGTGGTGGGTGACATGAAGCATGATTCTCCGCTATGACATGAAGCCCGATTCTCTGCTATGGGACCTCTCTCCTCTGTCTGGGTGCCGGGGCCTAAAAATATCTGACAATGGCCTATTCCAGTGGTGGGCGACATGAAGCATGATTCTCTGCTATGACATGAAGCCTGATTCTCTGCTATGGGACCTCTCTCCTCCGTCTGGGTGACGGGGCCTATAAATATCTGACAATGGCCTGTTCCAGTGGTGGGTGACATGAAGCATGATTCTCTGCTATGACATGAAGCCTGATTCTCTGCTATGGGACCTCTCTCCAATTGATATTGGTTAATTTTTATTTATTTTATTTTTATTTTAATTCATTTCCCTATCCACATTTGTTTGCAGGGGATTTAACTACATTTTGCTGCCCTTTGCAGCCCTCTAGCCCTTTCCTGGGCTGTTTTACAGCCTTTTTAGTGCTGAAAAGTTTGTGTCCCCATTGACTGTTAATGGGGTTCGGGACGAAGTTCGGGTCGAGTTTGGATCCTGAACCCGAACATTTCCGGGAAGTTCGGCCGAACTTCTCGAACATCCAGGTGTTCGCTCAACTATAGTATTAACCGGACAAAAAAGATCAAGTGATTATGTGGCTAGAGGTATATTAAACGGTCATTGGATAACAATTTTACTGTAGGCCAGTACAAATACATGTCTTATACATATGTTTAAAAGCACTAAAAATATAAAATTGGATTAAAAACATGTCTAACAAAATCCCCCTTCTTGAATAAATTCCAAATGATAATAGGTGAAATTTAATAACACGTGGTCGTCACAGGTGTTGAATTTCTCCGAGGCCCCAACAATTGGGCATTCACCGTACAAAAAATATCAAGTGATTATGTGGCTGGAGGTATATTATATGGTCATTGGATAACAATTTTACTGCAGGCCAGAGGAGTACAGGCCCCAAACATTAGGCATTCACCGGACAGAAAAGGCCTTTTATGCCGCTATATTTACATAAGACAGGGACCATTTTTTGTTCTGTGTGGTGGCGGATATGTAAGGGCTGGCAGGAAATGTAATTAAACGTGGTCGTCACAGGTGTTGAATTCCTCCGAGATTCATGCCTCATTTTTAGAAATGTGAGGTAGTCCACACTATCGTGAGCTAGGCGAGTGCGCTTATCGGTCACAATCCCTCCTGCTGCGCTGAACGTCCTTTCGGACAGGACACCCAATGAGAAGCAAGCCAAGAGTTCCATGGCAAATTGTGCCAGCTCTGGCCACAGGTCAAGCCTGCACACCCAGTAGTCCAGGGGTTCCTTGCTTCTCAGAGTGTCCAAATCGTCCGTTAACCCGATGTAGTCGGACACCTGTCAGTTTAGGCGTTCCTTGAGGCTGGATCCGGAGGGTGGCTGTCGATGGGTTGGTTGCAAGAATGATCTCATATTCGAAGTGACCAACACATCTTCAAACCGCTCTCTTCTTGCATGCGCGGTAGTATTGGTACCCGCACCTGTTTCTCTGTGAATGGAAATTCCTCTGCCAGCGCCCGCAACAGCAAAATGCAGCATCTCTTGCAGCATGGCCTGGAAATGCTGCATTCTGACAGCCCTCTGTGATGCTGGTAACATGTTCACCATTTTTTGTATGTACCGGGGGTCTAAGTACGTTGCCATCCAGTACTGGTACTTGCCCTTTATGCTTTTTATACGGGGATCCCTCTTCAAACACTGGAGAATTAGGGCCCCAATTTGCACTAAATTGGAAGCGGTGGAGCGCTTGGCTCCTGCTCATCGCCTAGGAGAATGTCATCCTCGGTCTCCTCCCCCCAGCAACGGACAACACCAAGGATCCACGAAAAGTTTAATGCCTGCTCTTCTTGCTCCTCCTCCTCCCCCCAGCCACCATCCTCCTCTGACTCCTCTTCAGACTCCTGCTGACTTTACTCAGATGGAGTAGCCCCCCCTGGAAATTCAATCAGCATTGCGATTTCCTTATCTTCCAGCTCCAGCTCCTCGACGGCTTGATCAATAACACAATGCAATGCACGCTCCAGAAAGAAGGCGTAAGGTACGATGTTGCCTTAGCTGCGACTGACCGGTTTGGTGATTTCATTAAATGGCCACAGAAGTCTGCATGTGTCGCACATGAGCAGCCACTGCCGCGGTGAAAAGAAACCAAGCTCCCCATAACCTGTCCTGCTGCAGAGTTCGTACAGGTAGTCGTTAATGTCTGGTTGCTGCTGAAGCAGCCTATCAAGCATATACAAGGTGGAGTTTCAGCACGTCGGGCTGTCACAAATCAGACGTCTGACGGACAGGTGATGTCGCCGCTGAACGTCAGCAAGGCGAGCCATGGCCGTGTAAGATCTTCTAAAATGGCCAGAGATTTTCATGGCCTGCCGCAAGACTTCCTGGACACCGGGGTATTTGACAATGAATCGCTGCATGACTAAGTTCAGGACATGTGCCATGCACGGCACGTGTGTCATTTTACCCTGTTTCAGCGCGCTCAGCAGATTGGCACCATTGTCGCACACCACTTTACCAACTGTGAAATTAAGCAGGGTTAGCCACTTATCGGCCTTTGACCGCAGAGCTGAAAGCAGTGCAGGACCGGTGTTGCTCTTGACTTCCAGGTACAACAGCCGCAGCACAGCATGGCAACGTCTCACCTGGCATGTCGAATAGGTTCTGGGGAGCTTGGGGGGTGCAGCGGAAGAGGAGGTAGCAGTGCAAAAAGAAGGAGTCCGCCGAGGAGGAGACGGAGGATGGAGTAGGAGGGGGAGAAGAAGAGGCAGGCCTGCATGCAATACGTGGTGGTAACACCAAATCCACACGGGTGCCATGGGTTGCATGCTTGACAGCCAGTGGGCAGTAAAAGTTATGTGCCTTACCTGCCCATGTTTGCAAGACCACATGTCTGTGGTCAGATGTATCTTGGCATCGACACTGTGGGCCAGAGATACATTCACTTGCCGCTGAACGTGGCCATATAGCTCCGGGATGCCCTTCTGGGAGAAATATTTTCTTCTGTGTGCCTTCCATTGCGGTGTGCCAATGGCCACAAATTTTCTAAAGGCCTCCGAGTCCACCAATTTATATGGCAGTGTTACAACCAGAGGATGTGGATCCTCTGTGTCAGCTGATAGAGGACTGGGAATTAGTCCAATATTGCTGACTGCTGACTCTCAGAGACAGGACCCTGGTGTCTGCACTGGTTACCTTGAATGCAGCTACCTGCAGTAGTGTGAACAGAGTCCAACAAAGGCAGAATAAAGGAACAGATTGTCTTTACTGGCAGACAGTATTCAAAAGTCACTTGACAGATACAGGCAACACAAAGTTCAGAGCAATATAGCATGCAGATATAAGCAGTCTCATAGGCAGCGCAGGGTCTGGATCCAGGCAGACTTACAGGAGGAGATGGGCAGATGCGTAGTCAGGTAGTGCAGATATAAGCAGTCTCATAGGCAGTGCAGGATCTGGATCCAGGCAGACTTACAGGAGGAGATGGGCAGATGCGTAGTCAGGCAGTGCAGAGGTCTATAATCCAGGTGATCCAATAAACAGACAGCAGGCAGATGCGTAGTCAAACGAAGCAGAGGTCAGAATCCAGGAAATCCAATAAACAGACACAGAGGAATGCTTCAGCGGCAGTCAAGAGGTACAACAACCACGCTTGGGCACTTCATGATGAGTGAAGCTGCCTTAAATACAAATAGTCCCGCCTCCGGGTGGGGATGATAATCAGGAACCAGCTGCCTACTTCTATAAGAAAGGGAGAGGTGTGCGAGCGCATGCTATAGCACATCAGATGACACCTGGCAAAGAGGACGGATGCGGCGGTATGCTGGCGGGCACCTGCGTCTCCTACAAGGTAAGCCAGTACTGGGACCCATAGTGCTGCAATGTGTAGACAGCGATCTGCCACCCTGCAGTGGAGATGCAGATCCCATACTGACAGTACCCCCCTCTTACGCCCCCTCCTCCACACGGCTGACCTGGAGAGGAATTTCTTCAGCAACAGAGGGGCATGAATATTCTCTGCAGATTCCCATGACCTTTCTTCAGGCCCGTAGCCCTTCCAGTCCACCAAATAGAAGGTCTTACCTCTGATAATCCTCATGTCTAGAATGTCCTTAACTTCAAACTCATCATCCATAGTGACAGGAGGAGGGTTCTGTGAAGTGCCTTTGCAAAACCTGTTAAAGACAGCTGTCTTAAGTAACGAAACATGAAATGAGTTGGGAATCCGCAAGGTAGCAGGTAATTTGAGCTTGTAGGCAACAGGATTAATTTTCTTGATCACAGAAAAAGGTCCCAAGAATCGCAGAGCCAGTTTGTAAGAGGGAAGTCTGAGACGGATATTCTTAGAAGAAAGCCATGCCTTGTCTCCAATGGCAAACTGAGGAGGAGGTCTGCGCCTCTTATCCGCAGACCTTTTCATCTGGTCCGCTGCTCTCCGAAGCGATACTTTAGTGTCAGACCAGACCTGAGACAGCTGCTCCACACAGGAATCTGCCGCAGGAACTCCAGAAGAAGGCCGCACGGGAAGAGGAACACTTGGATGTCGTCCATAGACCACAAAAAATGGAGATTTACCTGTGGCTTGGTTGACTCTATTGTTATGAGCAAATTCCGCCTAGGGAAGATGCTTCACCCAGTCATCCTGATGGGCATTGGTGAAATGTCGCAGGAAGCTGACCAATATTTGGTTCATGCGTTCCACCTGGCCGTTAGACTGTGGATGATAGGCAGAGGAAAAGTCCAAAGAGACATTCAGAGACTTACATAAAGATCTCCAGAACCGGGAGGTGAATTGTACTCCTCTATCCGAGACGATATGGAGGGGAAATCCATGAAGGCGGAAGATATGTAAAATGAATAGCTCAGCCAGACGAGGAGCAGATGGCAGACCTGGAAGCGGAATAAAGTGCGACATCTTAGAAAAACGGTCAACGACAACCCAAATGACTGTACAGCCCTCTGAGACAGGTAAATCAGTTATGAAGTCTATACCAATATGCTGCCAGGGGACCTCAGGCACCGGAAGAGGCAATAATAAACCTGCAGGTTTCAGTCTGGGAGACTTATTCTGAGCACACAAGGTACAGAAAGCCACAAAGTCTACAATATCCGCGGTTATGGATGGCCACCAGTAATGTCTGGAGATGAGATTCAAGGTCCCCCATTGACCTGGATGGCCAGCAATCTTGGATGAATGCCCCCACCATAAAACCTTCCTTCGTTTAGATTCCGGAACAAAGATCTTACCTGGGGGAACCTTGGACAGGTTAACTGGAGCCACTGGGACTACTTTAGTTGGTTCAATGATGAACTGGGGTTCGTCTTCTGAATCTGTGGTTTCAAAGGACCTCGAGAGAGCGTCCGCTTTGATATTTTTGTCAGCGGACCGAAAATGCAATTGAAAATTAAATCGGGCAAAGAAGAGAGACCAACGGGCCTGACGAGGATTAAGTCGTTGAGCTATCTGCAAATAGGTGAGGTTCTTATGATCGGTGTAAATTATGACCGGTAGGCTAGAACCTTCCAGAAGATATCTCCATTCCTCTAGAACCAACTTAATTGCTAGGAGTTCCCTGTCCCCAATAGAATAGTTTTTTTCGGCAGTGGAAAATGACTTAGAAAAAAAACCACAAGGAGACATACGACCTGAGGCATTCTTCTGTGACAGGACTGCCCTGGCTCCCACGGAGGATGCGTCCACCTCCAAGAAGAACTGTTTGTTGGGTTCTGGGCGTCTAAGGACTGGAGCTGAAGAAAAGGCTTGCTTGAGGGAGGAAAATGCCGTCTCTGCTTCAGGGGACCATTGTTTGGGATTGGCACCCTTCTTGGTCAGACCAGAAATAGGAGCTGTCAGGGTAGAAAAATTACGGATGAATTGACGATAATAATTGGCAAAACCCAAGAACCTTTGTATTGCCTTCAGGCCTGAGGGACGGGGCTAGTCGAGCACTGCTGCCACCTTTCCAGGATCCATTTTGAGACCATGATCCGAGATGATGTACCCCAGGAAGGGCAGGGACGACTTTTCAAAGACACACTTTTCCAATTTAGCGTACAGACGATTCTCTCGTAAGCGTTGTAAGACCATCTGCACATGCCTGCGATGAGTTCTGATGTCACTGGAAAAAATAAGAATATCATCCAAATAGACAACAACACAAGAATAGAGGAGATCTCGAAAAATGTCATTGACAAACTCCTGGAAGACAGCAGGGGCATTACTGAGCCTGAAGGGCATCACGAGGTATTCATAGTGGCCATCCCTGGTATTAAAAGCTGTCTTCCATTCGTCACCCTCACGAATCCGTATTAAATTATATGCCCCCCGCAAGTCCAGCTTAGAGAAGATCCGAGCCCCACGGAGTCTATCAAATAATTCAGAAATTAACGGTAAAGGGTATTTATTCTTGATGGTGATCTTATTCAGACCACGGTAGTCTATGCAGGGGCGAAGAGACCCATCTTTCTTTTTCACAAAAAAGAATCCTGCCCCTGCAGGTGAGGAAGACTTCCTGATGAAACCCTTCTCAAGGTTATCCTTAATGTAATCTGCTGTTGCCTGCGATTCAGCAGGAGACAGAGGATAAACACGACCCCGAGGAGGAGAAGTCCCAGGTAGTAAATCAATTGGGCAGTCATAGGGGCGATGGGGAGGTAGTGTCTCAGCCTCTTTTTTATCGAACACATCCGCAAAGGAATGATAGACCACCGGCAAGGCCTCCAGGTTTTTAGGGAGGGATATAGAGACCCTTCGTTGAATAGAACATAAGCACTTGCCTTGGCACAGCTGACCCCATTGAAGAACCTCTCCAGAGCTCCATTCGATTACTGGATTGTGCATCCTAAGCCAGGGCAACCCCAGCAAAAGAGAATGGGACAGTTCAGGGAGCACATATAGAGAAATCTTTTCAACATGTAACCACCCTACCTGCAGTTCCAACGGCTCAGTGATGAACCGGACTGGATCCGTCAGTACTTGTCCACTGACGGCAGTCACCAGCAGGGGATTTTTAAGCATGCGTACAGGAATGTGGTATTGACTCACCATAGCTTGGTGTATGAAGCTCCCCGCAGACCCGGAATCTAAGGAAGCAGATATGGAGACCTTGATGCCCCCAAGAACCAGAGTCACAGGAATTTGGAGAGTGGAACAGTTTTCGCCTAGGGCCGCCTCTCCCAAAGACCCTAAGCATTGGAGTTTCCCGACTTCTGGGGACAGTTTCGGACACGGTGACCCGGACCACCACAGTAGAGGCAGAGTCCAGAAGACATGCGAAGACGACGTTCCTCATCCGAGAGCCGAGTGGAATTCACCTGCATGGGTTCAGGATCCGAAAAGGAGGTGCGTAATGGAGGTTGAGACGTATTAGACTTAAACAGTTGTTGTGGAAGTCTTTTTTCTCGACAGGCCTCCCGAGCTCGCTCCGAAAACCGTATGTCGATTTTAATAGCCAGAGAGATCAGAGCCTCAAGGGAGGTAGGCACATCACGACCTGCAAGTTCATCCTTAATACGTCCAGACAAACCTTCCCAAAAGGCCGCCACCAAAGCCTCCTCATTCCACAAAACTTCAGACGCTAAGGTGCGGAACTGAATCGCATATTGGCCCACCGACCAGCTTCCTTGACAGACGTGCAGCAGAGAGGAGGCCGCAGAAGAAGCTCGACCTGGCTCCTCAAACACCCTCTTAAAAGAGTCCATAAATAGTGCCACATTATTGGTGATAGGACCAGATCTCTCCCATATTGGATTCGCCCAGGCCAGAGCCTCACCCTCGAGATGAGAGATAATGAACGCCACTTTAGCGCGGTCTGATTGAAAGTGATGAGGAAGCAGTTAAAAGTGAATTGTACACTGGTTAAGAAACCCACGACAGACTTTCGGGTTGCCGCTGTAACGGGGCGGAGCAGATAATCGTGGTCCGGAAACGCTTGGCTGTGCTGCAGCCGCAACAGGGACAGCAGAAGCAGTAGGAGCCTGTGCAGACTGTGCTGTAGAAAGGGAGTCCAGGCGAGCAGCTACATGCTGCAAGTAATTTATCACTTGTTTCTGGGTGGTACGCTGTTGTTCAAGTTCATGTAGTAGTTCAGACATTCCTGGTTTAGAGCCAGCGGAATCCATGGCCCAAGCGTACTGTTACAACCAGAGGATGTGGATCCTCTGTGTCAGCTGATAGAGGACTGGGAATTAGTCCAATATTGCTGACTGCTGACTCTCAGAGACAGGACCCTGGTGTCTGCACTGGTTACCTTGAATGCAGCTACCTGCAGTAGTGTGAACAGAGTCCAACAAAGGCAGAATAAAGGAACAGATGGTCTTTACTGGCAGACAGTATTCAAAAGTCACTTGACAGATACAGGCAACACAAAGTTCAGAGCAATATAGCATGCAGATATAAGCAGTCTCATAGGCAGCGCAGGGTCTGGATCCAGGCAGACTTACAGGAGGAGATGGGCAGATGCGTAGTCAGGTAGTGCAGATATAAGCAGTCTCGTTGTCAGGCAGTGCAGATATAAGCAGTCTCATAGGCAGTGCAGGATCTGGATCCAGGCAGACTTACAGGAGGAGATGGGCAGATGCGTAGTCAGGCAGTGCAGAGGTCTATAATCCAGGTGATCCAATAAACAGACAGCAGGCAGATGCGTAGTCAAACGAAGCAGAGGTCAGAATCCAGGAAATCCAATAAACAGACACAGAGGAATGCTTCAGCGGCAGTCAAGAGGTACAACAACCACGCTTGGGCACTTCATGATGAGTGAAGCTGCCTTAAATACAAATAGTCCCGCCTCCGGGTGGGGATGGTAATCAGGAACCAGCTGCCTACTCCTATAAGAAAGGGAGAGGTGTGCGAGCGCATGCTATAGCACATCAGATGACACCTGGCAAAGAGGACGGATGCGGCGGTATGCTGGCGGGCACCTGCGTCTCCTACAAGGTAAGCCAGTACTGGGACCCATAGTGCTGCAATGTGTAGACAGCGATCTGCCACCCTGCAGTGGAGATGCAGATCCCATACTGACAGGCAGTAGTTGGGGGGCTAGCAGTTCCGACAAGCCGACGGTCAGCCGTTGGGCAACAGGGTTATCCAGCGTCATGATCTTTTTTCTCTCAAACAATTGGGCCACAGAAGCCTGCCTTTTGCCAGATGAACGACACAACAGCACTGTGGAAAGTGGAGTGGAGAACAAATGGGAGGAGAGAGGAGAAGGAGAAGAGGCAGGACGTGGAGCACCGGGAGTGTGGCTTTGTGGGTTCTGATGGTGTTGCTCCCAGTGGGCTCGGTAATGGGAGGCCAGGTGCCTTCTTAAGGCAGTCGACCCCTACCACCACTGCGGAATGTCCTGCCTCTTCCTCTGCCTGTCATTTTTAAAATGACCCCGTGGTCCCTATAAAAGAGCAGTATTTGTTTAAGCATGTATCTCGCAGGCCTCAATCAATATTTGGTGAAAGCTGGTATATCAATCCCCTCTATCAGTATTTTGTGGAAACAGGTATATAGAACCCCTTAATGAGTATTTGGTGGATGCTGGTATATCAAACCCCTTAATCAATATTTGGTGGAAGCTGTTGTATCGCAGGCCTCAATCAATATTTGGTGGAAGCCGGTATATCAATCCCCTCTATCAGTATTTTGTGGAAACAGGTATATAGAACCCCTTAATGAGTATTTGCTGGAAGCCGTTATATCAAACCTCTTAATCAATGTTTGGTGGAAGCCGGTGTATCGCAGGCCTCAATCAATATTTGGTGGAAGCAGGTATATCAATCCCCTCTATCATTATTTTGTGGAAAAAGGTATATAGAACTCCTTAATGAGTATTTGCTAGAAACTTTTATATCAAACCCCTTAATCAATATTTGGTGGAAGCTGTTGTATCGCAGGCCTCAATCAATATTTGGTGGAAGCCGGTATATCAATCCCCTCTATCAGTATTTTGTGGAAAAATTTATGTAGAACCCCTTAATGAAAATTTGCTGGAGGCTGGTATATCAAACCCCTTAATCAATATTTGGTGGCAGCTGGTGTATCGCAGGCCTCAATCAATAATTGGTGGAAGACGGTATATCAATCCCCTCTATCAGTACTTTGTGTGAACAGTTATATAGACCCCTTAAAAAGATTCTGTCATGACATTTGAGGCCTATAACCTAAACATATGGCCAGGTCCCTACTAATAACCTGTATCCGAAACTGTCCTTATTAAATGTGCCTGTGGCTCTATTAGCTCATAAAACAGGTTTTTATAACCTGTCATTCACCTACCTAAGGTGTCCAAGGGGACGTCGCTTCATACAGGGTGCCCGGCTGCAGCCATCCCCGTCTGGTGCCCAGAGCCGCCTTCCCACTAGAAATCGCCGCCCTCCCTTTCTATAGAGCCGATTTCCTCACCTCAGCGCCGCCTCCCTCACCTCAGCACCGCCTCTGAAATCGTCCGCTCCCTCAGCCAGATCCCGTGCGGCTGTGAGAGGATGGCTGCAATAGGGCGGTCAAGGCAGGTTTGAACGAAGTGCGCCGGACGGCGCATACGCACTTCGCTCAACGAGGCCGCTGCCAGGAGTCTGCACGGGGCGCATCAGGTTATACCTAGTGCGCACGCGCGGGATCTGGCTGAGGGAGGCGGCGCTGAGGTGAGCAAGGCGGCTCTATAGAAAGGGAGGGCGTCGATTTCTAGTGGGAAGGTGGCGCTGGACACCAGACAGGGATGGCTGCAGCCGGGCACCCTGTATGAAGCGACATCTCCTTGGACACCTTAGGTAGGTGAATGACAGGTTATAAAAACCTGTTTTATGAGCTAATAGAGCCACAGGCACATTTAATAAGGACAGTTTCGGATTCAGGTTATTAGTAGGGACCTGGCCATATGTTTAGGTTATAGGCCTCAAATATCATGACAGAATTTTTTTAAGGAGTATTAGGTGGAAACTGGTATATCAAACCCCTTAATCAATATTTGGTGAAAGCTGTTGTAACGCAGGCCTCAATCAATATTTGGTGGAAGCCGGTATATCAATCCCCTCTATCAGTATTTTGTAAAAATGGGTATATAGAACCCCTTAATGAGTATTTTCCGTAAGCTGTTATATCGAACCCCTTATTCGATATTTGGTGGAAGCCGGTGTATCGCAGGCCTCAATCAATATTTGGTGGAAGCCGGTATATCAATCCCCTCTATAAGTATTTTGTGGAAACAGGTATATAGAACCCCTTAATAAATATTTGCTGTAAGCCGTTATATCAAACCCCTTATTCAATATTTTATGGAAGCCGGTGTATCGCAGGCCTCAATCAATATTTGGTGGAAGCCAGTATATCAATCCCCTCTATCAGTATTTTGTCTAAACAGTTATATAGAACCCCTTAATTAGTATTTGGTGGAAGCTGGTATATCAAACCCCTTAATCAATATTTTGTGGAAGCCGCTGTATCGCAGTCCTCAATCAATATTTTGTGGAAGCCGGTGTATCACATCCCTCAATCAATATTTTGTGGAAGGTGGTGTATCACACCCTTCAATCAGTATTTTGTGGAAGCAGGTATAACAAACCCCTTAATCAGTTTTTTTGGGGGCAACAGATATATTACACCAGTTGCAATTAGTTTTTCCAATAGCGTTTTTCCCTTTGTATAGCTGCGGTATCTCAGCAGAACTGCACACAACTGCTTCACAATACAAATGCACTATAATATAATTTCTATGTTAGAAGGTATATTATAGGCATCTCACACCCCTCAATCATTTTTTTGGGGGGGGCAACAGGTATATCACACCAGTTGCAATTAGTTATTCCAATAGCGTTTGTCCCTCTATGTAGCTACGGTATCTCAGCAGAACCGCACACAACTGCTGCACAATACAAATGCACTATAATATACTTTCTATGTTAGAAAGTATATAATACGTATATCACATTTCGCAGTATGTCACACCTATCGATAGCATGCCTATACTAGTCCTTAAAAGGACTTTTGTGGCCTTACTAGCTAGCGTTTGGTGTCCCTAACAGTCTGTTCCTTCTCCACAAAGCAACCTCTCCCTTCAGTGGCAAAAAACAAAATGTAAAATGGATGCCAGATCGGGTTTATTTATAGGGTAAGGTGAGTCCATGTGCTGAAACGTCTCAATTGGCTGTCCTGTCACACCTGATGGATGTGTCATGGGTCAAAGTTGTGCACAATGCAAAAGAATATGGCGCCGGCGGACATCGCCATATGTTCGCATGTTCGTCGAACCTCAAAGTTTGTCGCGAAATGACCGCCGGGCGAACCACTAGGCCATCTCTATCTCCCACTAACTATCTGCATCATATATATAAGGTAACTAATAGGGTTGAGTGAACCCATGGTCAATGGAGACCCGAACTTCACTTAATTATAGGTCCTTCTATCTTTATTTAGCAGGATCTGCGGTGATGTCAGCGCAGGTCCTTTTGCAGGTCCTGAAGTAAAGAAGATACCGGCTGCACGAAGAAGTGGATGAGGTGAGTTTTTTGGTTTTTTTAACCCCTCAATAGACATTTTTTTTAGCATTCTGTTTTAAGAATGCTATTATTTTTTGTTATAACCATGTTTAACGGAAAATAATAAAATCAACCGAACACCGAACCCAAACCCGAACTTCAGTGAAAAAGTCCAGGTTCGGGGCCGGGTACCCAAACTCGCAAAGTTTGGTACGAACCCGAACTTTGCAGTTCGGGTTCGCTCAACCCTACTAACTATCTAATGTAATTAAACAGTAAAGCACAGAGCACAGCAATGACACTGCTGTCTCTCTCAGAACTCCATAAAACTATAGAAAATGGCTGCTGGGGAGGATCTTATATAGTAAGGGGTGGGCAACTTTCCTATTGGTTGCTAGGGATGTTGCTAAGCTCAGACAAAGACATTGTAGCCTTCTCATTGGCCCACAAGCAAGAAGGGAGGTTACTGAGGAAAACAAAATCTAGAATATTCGAGAATTAGAATATATAGCACTATATTCAAAACTTTTGCAAATTCTCGAAGTGGCGATATTCGCGATTAAAATTTGCGATTCGAATATTCGCGCCCAACACTAGTTATTACTGAGGGACAACTGTGAATGGACACCCTACTCATACGGGCAGAGACCTGTGGTAGCCATTGCTGTATGAGTCTACGTATACAGTAATAGTAAATAGTCTCATGCAGCATAAAGCAGAGTTGAGTGCAGCATAAAGAAGGAATAAAAGTTACTAAGCTAGTCTGTCAGTACAGCAGAAAGAAAGAGATAAAGCAGAGTTGAGTTTTCCTGCCAGTTCCTGCTAAAGCCTACTGGAACCAAGACAAAGCCTGAAAACTGTTTGAAGAAACGTTTATTCAAGTAAAGCTGCCATTGAACTTCATCTCAAGGTCTGGACTCAAGTAATTCTTTCAAATCCCTCAATTATTCCCTCTTTTTATTGCTACAGAGCCAAAGCCTGGTGTCCAGTGGTATCCAGGTAGGAGCACCGTGACACACATAAAGAGACATTTAGGCCGCACTACACCACTCAGCATTCCTGCTAAACCTGGGAGACGATATAGAGGGCCCTAGGGGGAGGCACACGTTTCACTTTTGCCCCAACTGCCACTGTCGCTGCCCCCACTGCCAATGCTGTTGCTACATGTACCACTATTATCACCACTATCAACACAGCTATGCATGCTGTCCCCAGCCTCCTCCTGAACATCAGGGCAGTCCAAACTATTGCTCCTCTCACACAAGTCATTATCAGTGAGACTCTATTGTCTGTCGTAGGGCATGGTGGGATTTTCTTGCTCCTTCTTAGAAAAAAGGTGCCCCACTAGGAAAGGACAGTGAAGACGGATAGGACTCCACCAAAAGCTTTCTTTGGGGCTGCAAGGAGGAGGAGCAGGAGGAAAGATTTGACCTCTGGCTCCATGGCAAGGTGTCAGACTCTGAATTCAATAAAACCCCCCAAAAAAATTGGAACTGTGTAGAGATAGAAATAAATGGATTTAGGCCTAATATTACTCCCTGGCATGGAGTTCAAATGAGTATTTCAAGTGTTTTCATTAAGATTTCAAATGCTACATTGATGGTAAAACATGTGTTGTACGGGTTTGCACTTATTATCCCCCTCCCACACCCTCCAAAAAAAAAAAAAGGATTTCTGTTAAAATGGGAAGCAAATGAAATAAATATCACAGCCCAGCACAGAATGCTAGGGCACCTCCCTGTCTGCTTCAGCACTGATTGGCTCATCCAGGCTGTTTGTCGACCTGTGAGCCAATCATGGAAGTCCTCCTCCATTTCCTATCAGGGTCATGTGAGCATCCTTCTTCTTCCTCCTTAATGCTTTTTCCATGAGCAGTAAAATGGTGCTACGTGCCATTTTACTGGATTTGTCCGAAATAAACCTAAACTATTATTTAAGGGGGATGTTTTTGTCAACTCATTGGAAGAAGTTATAGAAGATGCTGGAGTTTCAAGATACAATACTTTGTAAGTGCAGTAACATTTCCTACATTCAGCATTAAAAGGGTTGTCTATATATCACCGTAAATGGAGAATGTATACAACAGGGTAATAATTAACCAATTCACCATAATATTAATAACTCCCGCATTAAAACATAACTTTTACTAGGCTCATAAAAAGCACAACAATATATGTGACAAAATAATATATAAGATGATATAGTTCAAGTAGGCACAGAGGGGAAATTTATTTTGTAGCAGTTGGGGCCACTGTACTCAATCGTACATTGTCCGTCTTACGACCCATAATCATAGTAGGGATCGTCCATCGATTGCGGGTGGTGCAATAGAGAAGTGGGGACACAGATGTTGATTCCAAGAAGGGATCTCAAGACTATCCCCACAGTCCCACTTCCACTATCCCTGCCTACAGGGAAAGCACCCACCCCAAAAGTGCCAACCCCACCTCTCCATGGCTAAGCCCTCAACTGCTCCTCCAATGTCCCTACTCGTCTTCTCGGGTGTCCAGATACGTTTCCCCAACCATAATTCAGTTCATCGGGGACCAAAAAGATGAATTCCAAAATAGGAATGATGAGTCACTACAGTGCACAATGGCACACTTGATACAGGTGCTACATATGATTTGGAAGTGCATCTGGTTTCAAATCCTGCGCTCCTAAATACTCTTCCTGCCTACTTGGACACTACCACTTCCTATATTGTGCGTTCAACCATGGAATGTATGCCAAAATTTCGATTACAGCTAAGGATAGTGTATCCAAACACCCAGAACCGGGTGAAATCCTCCTCTCACTCAAGATCTGTTGTGTGACTCAAATCACGTGCATATGCCTACAGTTAAAGATTAAAATGTTGCCGTTAGGTTGAGCTTTGGAGCTTACTGCATACTGTTTACAAATTGAACTCAATTATAAAACAGTATGCAGTAGGCTCTTAAGCGCCCTCTTGTGGTGGCTGGCGGCAAATGGAATGTTTTGATTTAGCTCTGTGCCTAAATAGGGGATTTTGAGCTCTTTATGAAAATAGTGGAGTGAAAATATATTAGGAAATTAATGAGTAAAAGCAATAGATGTGAAAACAACGTGTTGTTAAAAAGTGGGCATTTATTTTAAAATGAATGCTATCCTTCCTTTACATCAGATTTGCTGCTACAAAACAAATAGAACTGTATTGAAAATAGTCAAATGCAATTCTAAGATTTTCCTTTCTTGTTTTTCTTAATTTTAATTCAATTTATTTTTCTTTTCTTCCTTGCCAATGCATTTGAGAAAATCTGACTGGCATAAAGCTGCCTACAGAAGGCTCTTGCCACTTCTTAATACACAATCATAATGCTGTGTTTCTATGGAAACTGAAGCTGCATAGATTTTAAGCTTGGCTAGCATTCCTAGGCAAGGTCAGGGCACAGACGTCGCCCAAAATGTGTTAGTGTTAGTGTGGGCATGAAAGTAAAATGCATTAAAAGTGCATTCAGCAAGGTTTATCCAATGTCTGAATATTTTCTGCCGCTTTAAAATTGCTCAGAATTGATTTATCAGATGTCTCTCGATATTTGAATAAATATTCTTTATTTTTGAGCGAATTATATCATTTCAGTGCTGTTTTTGTTCTAGTGACTTGAAATTCTGAATTTCAATAAGACAATACTCTCATATCTCTTCATGTTACTTTTGTGAAACCGCTACGATCCTACCTTATTATTCTGCAGTAACATAAGCACAATGCGTACCTACCTAGTAATTGACTACAATTTCATAATCCAGATCTTGAAGACTCTTTGAAAATGTCCTCCCTCTGAGTCAACGGAGCAGTACATTTATTCTGTCTTGTTTTGCATAAAAAATGATGCTCTCATTTTGCGTGTTTTTAGTTTGTATTCATTAATGAAAAAGCATTTAAAACATAAAAGGGAAATGACAATGCGATCAAGGTCAGTAGATTTATTACAGCGGGGATTGAATTATACAGAACACTCTTCAACAGTACTATTCATGGAATAAAAAAAAAACATGTTCATGAGCAAAATGGCCTTAAAATTATTTTCAAAAGTTTGTAAACTAATGAGCACAACAAGCTATTGTAGGTGAAATATATTAAATGGTACACCAAGAGTTCTACAAGGTCAGTTTGCTCCCTACCGGCTATTTTTGGTTTCACACCAGCTTTCAGGAGATCCGGCAGGCCAGTATTTGTCTGGCCGATTCTTGACATTTTTGCCGGGTTGCGGCCATATCTCTGCTGGTCCCCATTAGTGTTGAGCGTGAATATTCAAATCGCAAATTTTAATCGCGAATATCGCCACTTTGAGAATTTGCAAATATTTAGAATATTGTGCTATATATTGGAGATCACAAATTCTCTAATTTGGAAATTTATGGCGAATATTCGGCCAAAAATTTGTGAAATGTCGCGAATTTGAATATTGTCTATGCCTCTCATCACTAGTCCCATTATGGTTCATGGGGCCAGACAGCATTCATGTAGCTTCCTACAATGCTGGATACAGAGGGGTCAGGGAGCAGCCTCCTGGATCTTTGCCAACGCTGTGAAACTAGCCTTAGGCCTTTATCAGGAGTCCACGATGACACCTGTGACAAGATAGTCAGTGGTTCATCAGTCATGATGTCCATGAAGGATTCGTGTTTTGTCTGTGTGTCTGTTTTTTGCCCTCAGTGTGTCATCCATATTCCACGAACACTGCTAGGCTGAAAAATAATTTCCAAAGCATCTCCTAACAATGGTCCATAAAAAAAACACGGACCAAACACAGATTGTGTTTGTGTTGTGTGTGTTTTGTTTTCACAGACCTATAAGCTGTAATGTGCTTAAGGGACCCGTAATCTTGGACAAAAAAGGGCATGCTTCCATGTTGTCACCACTGACCCAAGGTCCATGAATGCACACATTAAAGTCAATGGATACATGAAAAGTCCTTGGAGATTACAGAAAGTGCATGTCCGCAATTCACTGATGTGTGAAAAAGGCCTTATTACTGTATATTTGATTTTGTGTATTCAGATTACTACCTAGGTGTAGAGTAAGTCATCTTGATAACTCCTTTCCATGTGCATATAGATATCATAAAGGATCCCCCTTTGGCATGGGATCTTAGTCATAGTCACTGACAAGCAGTGTTTCTCATTATGGCCAACCCAGTCCATCCATGTCATGCATGTACAGTGATTGGAATGGCAATATGTAATACCATATTAATCCTGTTCTGACCACCGCAGGGAAAAAGATGATACAGTGTCGGAAATTAACCATTTGCAGGTGGGCTCGGTGTATTGAGGTTCGTTATGATGAGACAATATATCACCGCCTTAAGCTGGTAGAATTAAAGGGAATCTGTCACCAGTTTTATGATGTCCTAACTAAGTGCAACATAAATCTAATTCTCCATTTATCCATACTATTCTATCTGCTCACTTACCTGTGAATACCTGCTTTCCAAGATATTCCGTGCTTCACAGTTGGGATGAGGTTTTTTTGTTGGTGTAAAGTGTTCTTTTTCCTCCGAGCATAGCATTGTCCAAAACTGAGATGGATTCAGTGTTTTGTTTTTTGGGGACAGCAGTGGCTTCCTTCATGATGCCCTTCCATAAACTTCATTGTTGGTCATTGTTTTTCTAGTAGTGGACAAGTAAATGAAGGGTTTTTACAGTTTGTAGTGCCTACTATAGGTCTTTTGCTGTTACTCTTGTGTTCTTTCTTACTGTACATCTTTCAGGATTGCCCATGTGCTCTTGAACAGATCTTAACAGAATGCCCACTCATAGAGAGAATAGCAACAGACTTGAGTTTCCTACTACATTTAAAGTTAAATTGTCTTACTGTGGATTGATGTTCACCAAGGTCTTTAGCAATATTTTTGTAGCTGTTTCTTGTTTCATGAGACTCTATAACACTACTGAAGTATTCTGAAAGTTTGAGACATGCTTCACACTATGGAAGCTTTCTTGAGAACAACAGATGTGTTAGTAAATAGGCTTTGTGTGCTTTCATGTCATGTACTTTGTTGGAACAGCTTTGGCCAGTTAGCTCTTGAAAAAGTCATTAACATAAAATCGTTCCTACATTATCCTAATAGATTATTTCAAAAACAAAAATTCTTTATATTTTTGAAATTTTTTGAATAATAAAGATACAACTCTTTTCTTTAGAAAATGAGGTTTCACCACAGTTGTTACTCTATCCACCAACAAATGTTAGCCAAAATAGAACTGCCAGTGACATTGCATGCCCATTGCCTGTGACACTGGCCTGTAAAGGCCTGTGCTCAGACCCACTAATTTATATAGTAGCTCTCCCCTGCCATAATGAATCCATAAAATTAAAATAAATCTATGAAATATCAAAAAATAATAAATAAAATTAATAAATGTAAATTATCGGTATTATAAAATAGTAATTCATTTTATTTGTAAAGGTAAATGCACCATTAATGAGCCACAAATATCAGGGGAAAGGTGGTGGGCAACAGCTCTTCTGAGCAGGAGATTCAGAGGGAAAGAGGAACTTCTATGATAAGATATTCACCATGTTAAAATGGGAAAACACAACCACTTATAACCAATAACCTGTGGGTCTCACCTCTCCCCCTAAATTAATCTATTCACCACATTCCCAGAAGATATAAAGCATCCAGGGCCGGTCTTAGGGGCGTGCGACCGCATCAGCCCGGACTCTAGAAGAGGGGCACCAGTCTGTCCCTTTTGTTAGGCACCAGGTCACCAGGTTAATTCACCTGGCTTCTGGGCACCCCTACATTCAATTGTATCTGAATCCACAGACTGCAGATATGATTAAGCAGTATGTTCAGGGCTGAGATGAGTGGTAGGCAAGCTAGCAGTGCAGAAAAGATACCAAGTGAAGAAGGACCTCAGTGATTTAATCATCACGTGATCAGTGCAGGAAGAGAGAGCTCAGCAGCACAGAAAAGAACTGGTGAAGGACCTGTAGGATGTCATGATGTGAGGTTGCAGAACTCTTGTGCTGGAGGTGAGGTTAGTGTTTTCTCTTTGTTCTGTCTTCATACACGTTCACACAGTGTGCAGTCTGACATTCAGCATAAACCATTCCAGTCTTCCAAATAAGAGGAATGTTCTTTGTAGTCTAACTTTTTTATTGGTAAAACAGAATTGTTTGATTGGTAAAACTACAAGAATACAGATAGCAGGTATAAGTATAAAGTATAGATAGCATGTACTCATCGCGTAGTAGGTAAAGAAAGAAGGGTAGCACTCACCGCTGTTGTAGCAAAACTACCGCCCCATTCATTTGACTCTATTTGGACATAGAGAGCATGTACTATACCATTTGCATTAACACTGAAGCACATAGTAAAATGGCTGTCTGTATATAAGATTAAATGTCTAGCTAACAGTAGTTACAGTTAGCTGAACAGATCTGCATAACACAATATCCCTGAAACAAAGGTAGATCTCTCACCAGATATGCATTTACAACGATGGTGTTGTAAGTTTAAGAAGGAGATTTGCAAAAAGACAGCTCTGCTGATGTGTTCTGGAGACTGGAGACTTCTCTTTCCCAGGATGCTTTGTACTCCCACAATGCAGTGCACCACCCACAATGCAGCAGTCTTTGTAACAGGAAAAACAATGTGTAATACAACTTGACACTGCTAGATGGTGCTATAACCACACCAAACACTTGAGAAATACCATGACTCTGGCAGAATGAACTTGTCACGACCGGCGTGCCGATCACATACGTGACGCAAAGGGAGGGAAAAGGAAGGCCCTGTCCAAAGGAGAGGAAAAGATGGTGACCCTTAACTCACCTTGAGGCTGGCACCTGACTGCCCTGACGTCCCTAGACGGGTTTCTCACCCGTACGCCGATCACGTGCCTAAACACTGGCTTTCCCTAAGATGAGCCCTATGTAGTGAATAGGGCGGTGGGAACACTAGTCCGCACCACTAACACTAAAGGGAGAAGACAGACAATACTGACAAAACATATAGTCCCAGGTGAGCGACAACAAACAACCAACAGGGATCCGGAGGGTAATGCTCTGGTACGACAACCAGGGATAACAGCTACACAGCTCCAGTGGGTCAGTATAGAAGTCCAGGCAGGAAGCTCTATATCTGGCAACCAGAGAAGTAGGAGAGGGGAATATAAGGAGGTTGGAAGTGCCGGACAAGAAACAGCTGAGGAGAAGAAGCTACGGATCCCTGAGTGAGACAAAAAGGATTGCAAGGCAAACCCAGAAAGCTATTGTCTGCTATTAAGTAACAGCGCTATCTTTAGACATAGAGCGCGCAGCCACCCGCTGCGACTTCCTGACCCCGGGTATAACGGAGTCAGACGTGGCTCTTGGGAAGAACACTCTTCCTTAATAAGTTGTCAAATACTAGATATTGTAGTTTGTTCCTTATATTGACTCCCTGTAATTTCCTCTGATAGCCCATAATAACATCCTAGAAATACTGGGAGTTGTAGTTATCTCCTATTATATCCCTCTTCATGTAATGTCCATTGATGCCTTATCATAGCAGTCTGTACATGCAAGTTGTAGTTCTCTCCTCTTTTACTCTTCTACATTTAATGTCCACTGGTAATCAGAGATGTAATCAAAGCCTTATGGGTTCTGGAGCATCAGATTATCGTGTTCTTCAGCAGCTGAGGTGTGTTTTATGACGTTCTGTAGCAGCTGTGATGTGTATTATGATATTCTGCAGCTGCTGAGGTGTGTATTACTATGCTGTTCTGCAGCTGATGTGTGTATTATGATGTTCTGCAGCAGTTGAGGTGTGTATTATGAGGTTCTGCAGCAGCTGAGGTGTGTATCATGGTGTTTTGCAGCGGCTGAGGTTTGTATTATGTTGCTCTGCATCAGTTGAGATGTGTATTATGATGCTCTGCAACAGGTGGGTTGTGTATTATATCAATATTCTGTGTCTGCAGCTTGTAAAATGTTTTATAATTATTTTTTAGCAAGTATGGTAGTTTTAATTAATTCTACAAAGGGGACACCACTTGCATAATCTGCTTAGGGCACCAAAATATCTTGTCCTGGTCCTGAGTATGAGTACTTTCACACTAACGTTAAAGTTTTCCGGTTTTGAGTTCCGTCCTAGGGGCTCAAAACCGGAAAAAAATGTTTCAGTTTTATCTTAATGCATTCTGAATGGAAAGAATTCCTTTCAGTATGCATCAGGGTGTCTTCAGTTCAGTCACTCTTACGGTATTTGGCGGGAGAAAATACCACAACATGCTGCGGTATTTTCTCCTGCCAAAATTCCGGAACACTTGCCGGAATGTCGGATCCGGCATTAATTTCCATTAAAATGTATTAATGCCGGATCTGGTACCAAGTGTTCCAGAAACCAGAGAGACGGATCCGGTGTTTCAATGCAGTTGTCAGCCGGATCCGCATCTGGATCCGGAAACAAATGCTATCCATTTCCATACAGATTTCCGGATCCAGCAGGCAGTTCCGCCAATGGAACTGCCTGCCGGAATTCTCTAACGCAAGTATGAAAGTACCCTTAGTTCCAATTTTGACTCTATCTGTGTCCTGATGACGCAGATGCAGTTGAAGGCTAGTGTGAATCATAGAGCCGTCTGCTTCCTGCTCCACCATTCACCTGGCTCTGCTCTCTCCAGCAGCAGAAGCATTGCAGTGACATTATCACACCTGCTGAACTGGGTCAGGCACAGAATCATTTCCCAGCCAGGGAATTAGCCTGTACGCTCTCAGCGCAATCAGCTTAGCAGGAGCGTTGACGTCACCACATTGCACCTGCTGCTGTCACAAGCATGATGTTCTCCATTCTCAATTATTACTTTTTTTTTTTAACTTATGAGCACTAAGGGACAAGCACTGCTGTTTGGGGGCACCATGTGGGCTTTCTACTATGTGGGGCATAACTACTGTGTCCGGGCATTATGGAGGCATTTTACTGTGACGGGGGCACAACTACTGTGTAGGGGTACTGTATGGGCATTTTACTGTGTAGAGGTACTATGGGGCCATTTTACTGTGAAGGAGGCACTAAATGAGCATTAACTGTGGGGTCACTAGGGAGGCATAGCTACTGTTTGAGGGCACAAATGAGGCATTACTGTGGGGACACCAACAGGGCATTCTTACAGAGCGCAAAGCATGAGGCACTATAGGGGGCACACAGTATAAGTCACTATAGGGGGCATAGAGCATGTGGCACTACACAGAGTCATAGAGCATATGGGGCTATAAGGGGCACATACAGTAGCATGAGACACTATAAGGAGCACTGAGGAAAAGGCAGAATATAGAGGCACCCAGATCTATGGCACTATATTAACCGCCTCAGGACCGCCGAATGCAGGATTGCGTCCTGGCGGCGGCCCTGTTATTCATCCTGGACGCGCTGATGCGTCCTCTCGCGAGATTTCCTGTGAACGCGCGCACACAGGAGCGCGCGTTCACAGGAACCGGAGATAAACGAGTGGATCTACAGCCTGCCTGTGGCGATCATTCGCTGGCAGGCTGTAGATGCGATTTTTTTAACCCCAAAAAGGTATATTAGACGTTGTTTTGTTAAAAGCGTCTAATATACCTGCTACCTGGTCCTCTGGTGGTTCCTTTTTCTTGGATCAACCACCAGAGGACACAGGCAGCTCTGTAAGTAGCACCAAACACCACTACACTACACCCCCCTGTCACTTATTAACCCCTTATTAACCCCTGATCACCCTATATAGACTCCCTGATCACCCCCCTGTCATTGATCACCCCCCTGTAAGGCTCCATTCAGATGTCCGTATGTGTTTTGCGGATCCACGGATCCGCGGATCCACGGATCCGCAAAACACATACGGACGTCTGAATGGACCCTTACAGGGGGGTGATCAATGACAGGGGGGTGATCACCCCATATAGACTCCCTGATCACCAGAGAGAGATTTCTCTCACCCAGCATGGGTATATGTAAAAATACACCCCAAAACACATTGCCCTACTTCTTCTGAGTATGGCGATACCACATGTGTGACACTTTTTTGCAGCCTAGGTGCCCAAAGGGGCCCAAATTCTAAAGAGCACCTTTAGGATTTCACAGGGCATTTTTTAGGCATTTGGATTCCAGACTTCTTCTCACGCTTTAGGTCCCCTAAAATGCCAGGGCAGTATAAATACCACACAAGTGACCCCATTTTGGAAAGAAGACACCCCAAGGTATTTTGTGATGGGCATAGTGAGTTCATGGAAGTATTTATTTTTTGTCGAAAGTTTGTGGAATATGAGACTTTGTAAGAAAAAATAAATAAATCATCATTTTCCGCTAACTTGTGACAAAAAATAAAAACTTCCATGAACTCACTATGCCCATCAGCGAATACCTTAGGGTGTCTACTTTCCGAAATGGGGTCATTTGTGGGGTGTTTCTACTGTCTGGGCATTGTAGAACCTCAGGAAACATGACAGGTGCTCAGAAAGTCAGAGCTGCTTCAAAATGCGGAAATTCACATTTTTGTACCATAGTTTGTAAACGCTATAACTTTTGTGCAAACCAATACATATACACTTATTGCATTTTTTTTTATCAAAGACATGTAGAACAATAAATGTAGAGAAAAAAATATATAGAAATGTAGTTTTATTTGAAAAATTTTACAACTGAAAGTGAAAAATTTCATTTTTTGCAAAAAATTCGGTCAATTTCGATTAATAGCAAAAAAAGTAAAAATGTCAGCAGCAATGAAATACCACCAAATTAAAGCTCTATTAGTGAAAAGAAAAGGAGGTAAAATTAATTTGGGTGGTAAGTTGTATGACCGAGCAATAAACCGTGAAAGTAGTGTAGTGCAGAATTGTAAAAAGTGGTCTGGTCATTAAGGGGGTTTAAACTAGGGGAGCTGAGGTGGTTAAAGAGGCACAGAATATGACACCATATTCAGAGGATCCAGAGCAAAAGGAGCTATTATATAGGGGACAAAGATCCTGGCACTAGTGATGAACAGCATAGGCAATATTCGTTTTTGCGATATTTAGCTAATTTTTGGCCTATATTCTCTATAAATACTCAAATTCTAGAATTCGTGGTCTCCAGTTATTATTTTCCTGATTGTGAAAATCAGCAATGTAATATGCACATATTGCGCGCGCAATACAGGCGTGGGTCACTTTTGCTACATTTTTCAAGCTGCTAGAAGTTTCCTGAGACTGGAGGAATCTAATCCATATGACAGCACAGTAATTCCTATCACACTACCTAACACCCTGCACTGGAACCTATCAGCTACACTATATCACTATCTAACCTACACTGACTATCTCCCACTAACTCTCTGTAATATATATAATATATATATATATAGAGAGAGAAAAATGGCGGCACTGGCTGCAAGGGAGAGGTACGGGTGCACGTCTCAAGGGGAATAGACTTGTAGCCCCGATGAATAAGTCCAGAAAAAAGAGCGGCACTCCGGTAGGTAAAAGCAAGTGAACCCTTTATTAATAAGTGGTATTTCTTGCCTTATAAATGGGGTTGGGATCATCAGTTGCGTTGAGGAGAAGTCAGGTGGATACACAGCTGATAGTCCTACTGAATAGACTGTTAGAATTTGTATTATGGCAAGAAAAAAGCAGCTAAGTAAAGAAAAACGAGTGGCCATCATTACGTTAAGAAATGAAGGTCAGTCAGTCAGCCGAAAAATTGGGAAAACTTTGAAAGTAAGGGCTATTTGACCATGAAGGAGAGTCATGGGGTGCTGCGCCAGATGACCTGGCCTCCACAGTCACCGGACCTGAACCCAATCGAGATGATTTGGGGTGAGCTGGACCGCAGAGTGAAGGCAAAAGGGCTAACAAGTGCTAAGCATCTCTGGGAACTCCTTCAAGACTGTTGGAGGACCATTTCAGGGGACTACCTCTTGAAGCTCATCAAGAGAATGCCAAGAGTGTGCAAAGCAGTAATCAAAGCAAAAGGTGGCTACTTTGAAGAACCTAGAATATGACATATTTTCAGTTGTTTCACACTTGTTTGTTATGTATATAATTCCACATGTGTTAATTCATAGTTTTGATGCCTTCATAGTCATGAAAATAAAGAAAACTCTTTGAATGAGAAGGTGTGTCCAAACTTTTGGTCTGTACTGTATATATATATATATATATATATATATATATATATATATATATACTAACTAACTAACTAAATATCTAATGTAATGACACAGGAAAGCACAGAGCACAGCAATGACACTGCTCTCTCTGTCAGAACTGCAAAAAACAGCAGAAAATGGTTATTGGTTGCTAGGGATGTTGCTAAGCTCAGACAAAGATATTGCAGCCTTCTCATTGGCCCACAAGCAAAAAGCAGGAGGGTACTGATGAAAAAAAAAACTTGAATATTTGCGATTACGAAGATATAGCACTATATTCTAGATCTTGGCGAATTCTCAAAGTACCGATATTCGCAATAAAAATTCATGATTAGAATATTCACAATCAACACTACCTGGCACTATATAACGGTTGCACAAAACCTAGTACTATATACAGTGGAAAAAAATGTGTGTGGTGCTAAATATAGGGGGCATAGAGCAAGAGGCTATATTTACATGGGGCATAGAGTAGTAGGCACTGTATATGGGTCACAGAGTTTGTGACAATTCCTGTAGGAAGCACTAACATTAAGAGCACTGTGTATGGGGGGCTTTATTTTCAGGACTCATAGTATGTGATCTGAGTGTATTGACTATACTATTATATTCAGGACAGAGTGTGTGGCACAAAACTAAGCTTGTGTTAGTATATAGGGTACTGATTTGTTGGTAAAACAAGAAGCTGTAGACATCTGGATGGAAAAATCTGCATAGACAAGTTGTCTCAGGGAGAAGCCATCATGGTGGTCTGAACAGAAGACTCAGGAAAAAACATAATCTGTAAGTCACTAAATCTAAATATTTAATTTGCCACTGACTGATGAGAGCATGAAGAACTAGTCACTTGTATGGTCTACACCGTGATAAGGGATGGTAGCTTTCTCTTTCATGGGACAACTCCCTGCATACCTTTATAACTGTTCAAGCCATACTGAGACAAATACAGTCACACTTTAGAAACTTCTGTGGAAGGGCTATCCTGACTATGCAAATGATATCTGTATTGAGTTGATTTTGAGCTGGTGATGTGTATATGTACCGTACTTAGTTATTATGCTTGCACTTATGTAATGGGCTTGGTTCTAGTGCTGTATGTATGTAATGAGCTTGGTTATGGTGCTATATTTATGTAACAAGTCTGCTTTTGGTGCTGCATTTATGTACCATTTGTGGTTCTGATGCTGGATTTATGTACTGTTCTTGGTTTTAGTGCTGTATTTATGTAATGAGCTTAATTCTTGATTTATGTTCTGTACTTGGTTCTGGTACTGTGTTTATGTAATGAGCTTGGTATGGCACGACTACTCAGTCATGTGCATGCACAACATCCTTTTCATTAACTGCTATATAACTTCTGAATATAGCCAAGTCAGCACTCGGCTAATATCGGAAGTCACATAGCAGTGAATGGAGGAGTGGTCGCACATGTGTGGCTTACTCTCCATTAACTTTTGGGCTCCATTCTTAAGGTAGGAGTGGCTCTCAGAGGCCGGACTTGCACTTTCAGACATTTATGACATATCCTATCAATATGCCATAAATGTACCAGGTGCCTGGGACAACCCCTTTAAGCATTAGCTGTGCATTCTTTTCTTCATAAAATTGTAATTGATGCCACAATTTAGTGTATTTCATGCCCTATAATGGTTGCAGAGATGTGAATGTGTGTGTTGGACGAGGTCCCGAAAAGACTTGTCGCACAGGGTGCCATGTAACCTGAGGCCGTCCCTAAAAGCATCCCACCAGTCAGGTGTGGCCCCATCACACTATGTACATGAAAGAGCATCAAATATTTCAAATTGAGCTTTGAATAAAAGAAGTAGAAAAAAAGCAGGAGAAATTTTCGGGATGTGAAAAAGCAGGAGGACTATTTGAAAGCAGGAAATCAAGAGAAATGTTGGGAAGTGGAAAAGTAGGAGAAATGTTGGGAAACATAACATGTTTTTGTGGAGAAATCTTTAGGAACATATTTACAAATTGAATATAGTTGAAAACATCTAATAATTACTTAATAAAACTTTGGAGTAGTATGAAACATTAAATTCTGTAGAGAAAAAACAATGAATCCAACAGGGATGATCTGGAAATTGAACTGGCGAACAAAAAAAGTGTCATTTTATGAGGCATGTCATGTTAGGAAAGAACGGTCATGCATCAAACTAAGAAATTACTGGTCTGCACCAGGTACAGACACCATATGTCATCGACATTTTACATTGTACAGAAGTTGTGAGTCATTTGGCAGTTTGCATTTATTAAAAAAAATATCCTTTTTTTTTTTCTTACTGAGTGGTTGAATTTTTGGATAAAATAGAAAAAGAACATCTAAAAAAAATACTCAGATCATACACTAATAAACAAATGAAGCACATGTTTCAGATGTTTTAAAATGACTCTTATCAATGTGGATCAGGCACATTGGATGAGTGTTAGTGACAAATGAGTTCAGGTCGTAGCTCATGTAATGAGCATAATGCTATTTTAACCACAAATGATCCATTAACAGGACAACCCTAGCCGAAGTTCCAAAAACTGAACAAAGCGCTGCATTGTGGTGAAAAAAAAAATGAATGAAGGCCAGAAGTCATTTCGTAAAGGTGAAAATTGGATCAGCCTGGCAAACCTTAACTTCCACATAAGAAGCTTCTGAATTAAAATAATATTATGAAAGGACACCGCAAGGCACAGCAAAAGAGTTTTATAACTTTTTATTGGATTTAACCATGTGCAACCATCAAGGCAGCTGCAATGAAAATTGACTAGTCTATGGCAAATTTTGGAATGAAAAGTTCAAAGCAATTTCCTCTGAAATTGTAGGTTCAGTGTACATCAAATCTTTTGGGGAACCCCCACTGTCCCATTGAGGTAGTATTTGACAAATATTTTAAAAAATATATATAAAAAGCCATAAAAATCTACCTAATACTGTTACAAAGGGTGTTCAAGTCATGCAACATCTGCTTGTAGTTGTTGGATACAACTTCCAAGAGAGCATGGCAGGTGACACAATAACAAGCCCCCAAGTTAATTTTTTGGTGTTACCCAATAATAAGAAAGGGCACAATTGTTTTTGTGTTTTTTTATGGTGCACTGACAGTAAAATGTCCAGAGCTTTAGCTTCTGGAATGTGGGTTGAAGGACATAAATACCAAAGAATCAGCCCTAATGACTGCCATGGAGGCATTAAAAATAGAGACCTAGTCTGGTTAGAACAGTCCATTTGGAAATCTGTAAAGCATTCATCTCCACATAAAATAGCAATGCTGGCAGTTGGACCAAGATTCATAAAAAGGGCATAGAGGAGAAGCAAGCACCAGGACCTTCTACTCAAAACCCTGTCCTATAATGATAGGCCCAGCTGGATTCTTCATATGGTGCCCCCATCTCTTCTGTGTACACCATTAATGGGGATAGGTTCTTTTTAATTCATTACCTGTAGAGCTGAGAAAATAAAAGATGATATAACTAGGGTTGAGCGAACCCGAACTGTAAAGTTCGGGTTCGGGTTCGATGTTCGCCGCTTCCTTGGCGCTTTTTGAAAGGCTGCACAGCAGCCAATCAACAAGCGTCATACTACTCGCCCCAAGAGGCCATCACAGCCATGCCTACTAATGGCATGGCTGTGATTGGCCAGAGCAGCATGTGACCCAGGCTGTATATAAGCTTAAGTCACGTAGCGCTGCACGTCACTCTGCTGTTACAAGTGTAGGGAGAGGATGCTGCTGGACTTGTGATTTCAGGGAAAGCATAGGAGAGAATCTAACTCAGCGATCTACAGACAAATAGTTGTGTGGGTGCAGGGCACTATCGTTTTACCCTGCCCTGAGCTCATTGACCAAAAATACTAACTTTTAGAATTCTGTTAGTTAGGTGGGTGGCGGCGGCCATTTTATGCATGCTCAGTGCACCAGCACTGCGTCTGAGCTTTTGGGACATTGCAAATCACTACAACATCTGGATTAGTCAGTGGGCAATTTAAGCTAGAAATACACCCATCATTTTCTGGGGTTTGAAAAACACATTTAAAAAAAAAACAAAAAACAGTATTTGCCAGATCTGCAAGTGTTAAATTCAAGTTAAATATATACAGCATTCATATTCTGTTAGCAAAAAAAGACTTTTTGGGCAATCTACAACATCTGTATTAGTCAGTGTGCAATTTAAGCTAGAAATACGCCCATCATTTTCTGGGGTTTGAAAAACACACTTATTTGACAAAAAACACTATTTTCAGGCCTTGCAGCATCAGCACGCGTGAAATTACAGGCTTATATACTGCTGTCAAATTCAGTTGTTAAACAAACAGTCGTTTGGGCTCCAAAAATTTAGTTGGCAGCCTTTGATGCAAATGTCATTGTGAGATACACCCTTAATACATTTGGGTTACATTCAGAGATTTAAATTTGAATTAGGCATTTGAAATACAGCCTTTTTGTGCAAAGATATATTTACTTCAGGCCTACACTGATTCAGGGCGTTTGTAAATCCCCACTATACATACAGGGGTTTTAATTAGGCATTTGAAATACAGTCATTTAAAATGCAGCCTTTTTGTGCAAAGATATATTTACTTCAGGCCTACACAGGTTCAGACCGTGTGAGATACCCCCTACATACAGGGGTTTGAATCAGGCATTTGAAATACAGCCATTTTAAATACTGACTTTTTGTGCAAAGATATATTTACTTCAGGCCTACACAGGTTCAGACCGTGTGAGATACCCCCCTATATACAGGGGTTTGAATCAGGCATTTGAAATACAGCCATTTGAAATACAGCCTTTTTGTGCAAAGATATATTTACTTCAGGCCTACACAGGTTCGGATCATGTGAGATCCCGTCTATACATACAAGGGTTTGAATTAGGCATTTGAAATGCAGCCATTTTAAATACCGCCTTTTTGTGCAAAGATATATTTACTTCAGGCCTACACTGATTCAGGACGTGTGTGATCCCCCCTATACATACAGGGTTTTGAATCAGGCATTTGAAATACAGCTATTTGAAATACTGCCATTTGGTGCAAATAAATCTTTAATTCAGGCCTACACTGATTCAGGGTGTGTGTGATCCCCCCTATACATACAGGGGTTTAAATTAGGCATTTGAAATACAGTCATTTGAAATACAGCCTTTTTGTGCACAGATATATTTACTTCAGGCCTTCACTGATTCAGGGTGTGTGTGATCCCCCTATACATACAGGGTTTTGAATCAGGCATTTGAAATACAGCCATTTGGTGCAAATACTTCTTTAATTCAGGCCTACACTGATTCAGGGCATGTGCGATCCCCCCTATACATACAGGGGTTTGATTCAGCCATTTGAAATACAGCCATTTGAAATACAGCCATTTTGTGCAAAGAAATCTTTAATTGAGGCCTAGTCTGGTTCAGGCCGTGTGAGATACACCCTTTACATACTGTCGTTTTTTTTTTACTATTAATTAAACACCCATTTAGGGCAAGATCCTAAATTAAAAAAATATGAGGAGAGCTTCAAATAAGGGACGTGGCCCAGGTCGTGGTGCTGCTGGTGGAGCTCCTGTTGCAGGGAGAGGACGTGGTCGATCTGTGCCAGCTACACGCACAAGTGAAACCCCTTCCTCAGGTGCGATTAGGCGACAAAACCTGCAGCGGTATTTGGTCGGGCCTAATGCTGCTCTACGAATGGTGAGACCTGAACAAGTACAGGCGATAGTAGATTGGGTTGCTGAAAGTGGATCCAGTTCCTTCACATTGTCTCCCACCCAGTCTCCTGCTGAAAGACCACAGTTGGCACCTGCAGCCGATGTCCATCAGTCTTTCACCTCACCCCCTTGCAAATCAGCCAAGCAGTCTGAGCCCCAAGTCATGCAGCAGTCTCTTCTGCTTTTTGATGACTCTGTTAGCAGGGTTTCCCAGGGCCATCCACCTAGCCCTGCCCCAGAAGTGGAAGAGATTGAGTGCACCGATGCCCAACCACTTATTTTTCAAGATGAGTACATAGGAGGACCATCGCAGCACGTCTCGGATGATGACGAAACACAGGTGCCAACTGGGGCTTTCAAAAGCTTGCAGACCGACAAGGAAGTCAGGGGTGAAGACTGGGTGGAAGATGATGTGGAGGACGATGAGGTCCTCGACCCCACATGGAATCAAGGTCATGCGAGTGACCGATGTAGTTCGGAGGAAGAGGCGGTGGTCGCACAGAGCCACCAGCACAGCAGAAGAGGGAGCATGGTGCAAAAGTGGAGCGGCCGTCCTCTAGACAGTATGCCTCCTACTGCCGACCGCAGCAAGGGACCGAGCACACCAAAGCCAGCTCCAAGGAGTTCCCTGGCGTGGCAGTTCTTCAGACAATGTGCTGACGACAAGACACGAGTAGTTTGCACGCTGTGCAATCAGAGCCTGAAGCGAGGCATAAACGTTCTCAACCTGAGCACAACCTGCATTACCAGGCATTTAAGTGCAAAGCACGAGCTGCAGTGGAGTAGACACCTCAAAAACCAAGAAAGGTCTCTGGCTTCCCCTGCTTCCTCTTCTGCTGCAGTCGCAGCCTCTTCATCCTCCTCTGGAGTGACAGTGCCACCTGGCACCCCACAAACAGAGGATCTGCCAGCAACACCAACACCTGGGTCACCAAGCATCTCCACTATGTCACACGGAAGCGTTCAGCTCTCCATATCCCAAACGCTGGAGAGGAAGAGGCAGTACCCTTCTACCCACCCGCCATCCCTAGCCCTGAATGCCAGCATTTCTAAATGCTGTCATTCCGTCTGGTGGAGACGGATAGTTTTAAAGGCCTTATGGTGGTGGCTGTCCCACAGTACGTCCTGCCCAGCCGCCACTACTTTTCAAGGCGAGCCACCCCTTCGCTTCACAACCAAGTAGGGGACAAAATCAGGTGTGCACTGTGCAACGACATCTGTGGCAAGGTGCACCTGACTATGGATACGTGGACCAGTAAGGGCCGTTATATCTCCATAACAGCACACTGGGTAAATGCAGTGGCGGCTGGGCCTGAGGCGGATAGCAGTTTGGCGCATGTCCTTCCACCACCGAGGATTGCAGGGCGCTTAAATTTGCCTCCTGTTGCTTCCTCCTCCTACTCCGCTTCCTCATCCTCTACCAGCTCCTCATCCGGTCAGCGTAACACCTTCATCACCAACTTCAGCACAGCCAGGGGTAAACGACAGCAGGCAGTTTTAAAACTTATCTGTTGTTGGACAAACCCCACACCGCGCAGGAGCTGTGAACGGGCCTTGAACAACAGACCGATGAGTGGTTTGTGCCAGTCAGCCTCAAGCCCGGCCTGGTGGTGTACGATAATGGGCGAAATCTCGTAGCAGGTCTGGGACTACCGGTTTGACGCACATCCCTTGCCTGCCGCATGTGCTGAATTTGGTGGTGCAGAGATTCCTTAAAAATTACCCCGACATGTTAGAGCTGCTGCATAAAGTGCGGGCCGTCTGTGCGCGCTTTCGGCGTTCTCACCCTGCTGCTGCTCGCTTGTCAGTGCTGCAGCATAACTTCGGCCTTCCCGCTCACCGCCTCATATGCGACGTGCCCACAAGGTGGAACTCCACCTTGCACATGCTGGCCAGACTGTGGAAGCAGCAGCAGGCGATAGTGGAGTTTCAGCTGCAGCACGCACGGGTGAGTCACTCGGCGGAACAGCACCACTTCACCACCAATGACTGGGCCTCTGTCACGGCTGAAGATGGGGGAAACCCTCAGCCGTGTGATGCCAGGAGATGGTAGATCGCTACTTGGCCAGGACCACAGAATTAGGGAGCAGGTCACCTCCTATCGCATCCCTAATCTGACCCTGACTCCTAGCTGCATGAGCCGACCTTGATAGTAGGAGGGCTCATGCTCCGGAACCTCAGATCCCTACTAACCCTCCGCAGATCCCTGAGCTAGGAGCTGGGTAGACAGCCCGTTCCTCCTGGACACGGAGAAACAGGAGTCTAAAGTGGCCAAGCTGCAAGGGGATAGGAACAAGAACAGCCTATGGATATGGCAGGAGAACTCTACACTAGTTCACACCTACCTGCCACAGCCTGGCTGTCTACCCAGCTCCTAGCTCAGGGATCTGCGGAGGGTTAGTAGGGATCCGAGGTTCCGGAGCATGAGCCCTCCTACCATCAAGGTCGGCTCATGCAGCTAGGAGTCAGGGTCAGATTAGGGATGCGATAGGAGGTGACCTGCGCCCTAATTCTGTGGTCCTGGCCAAGTAGCGACCTACCATTTCCTGGCATCGCACGGCTGAGGGTTTCCCCCACCCTCAGCCATGACAGTATGACCACAAGGGTGGCCCTCACTGGCAGATGGTATAAGGGACCAGGAGGGTGCCTCCAGCTTACAAACAAGGCTGGAGTACCCCTCAGACATCAGGTCTCAACTGAGGCTATATAGCCCAAAGTGGCCACACCCACACAGAGGAAAGGGAATTAACCCTTCCAACACCAAGGAGGGAAGTGAAACCACTTAAATGGAAAGTGCATACATAACTAAACCTCACACACCATAAAGGAAAGTGCACACATAAAAATCACACCGCACCAGTTACCGCTGGCAACGGCATGCGTGGCAATCATGTCCTGGGAATCAGCCAGCAGGCCGAGACACTGCCACACACGCACACAATACTACACGTTGCCACGGGCAACCACAAGTGACGGAAGGTGTAACAGTGCATACCATACAACCAAACCAGGAGCAACCACATGCACTTGGCAGCAAGCTGCCTAGCAACCGCTCAGGATGCTATACCGCCAAACACAACCTTGTTGCCAGTGGCAACCACACGTGAGGCAACAAACAAGTAGCCCTCACCATGTAGTTGACAACTACCAAACCGCAGGCAACCACATGCGGGTCCAGAGTCACGACCATGAGACCATGACCATGGTCGTGACAGCCTCCATGCGAGACCTGTGTTCCTTGTTGCGCTGTTTCGAGTACTCCACCAACATGGCCAGTGCCAATAACGCTGTTCTCAGCGTTACTATCCCACTTCTATGCCTCCTTGAAAAAACGCTCCTAACGATGATGGAAGAGGATGTGGCACAGGAGGAGGAGGAAAAGGGATCATTTCGTAGGGTTTCCGGCCAGTCATTCCCAAGTGGCTCCGAGGGTGGGTTCCTGCACCCACAAACCCAAGGTACACAATTGTCCAGCTAGGGCACAGTTCATGAGGATGAGGAGGTGGAGGATGAGGAGGAGGAGATGCAGGAGGAGGAACCATGTTCACAGCAGGGTGGCACCCAGACCAGCTCATGGCCATCACTGGTGCCTGGATGGGGGGATACAGAGGACACAGACGATACACCTCTCACAGAGGACAGATTTTGGTTGCCTCTGGGCAGCCTTGCACACATGAGCGATTACATGCTGCAGTGTCTCCGCAACGACCGCAGAGTTTCCCACATTCTAACTTGTGCTGATTACTGGGTGGCCACGCTGCTGGATCCCTGTTACAAGGACAACGTACCATCCTTAATTCCGTCACTGGAGCGTGATCGTAAGATGAGCGAGTACAAGCGCACGCTGGTAGATGCGCTGCTGGTGGCATTCGCACCTGACAGCGGGGGCACAGTGTAAGCACAAGGCGAAGGCAGAGGAAGAGGTCGCCAACGCAGCTGGGGCACCGCCAGCACCTCAGAAGGCAGGGTTAGCATGGCCGACATGTGGAAAAGCTTTGTCAGCATGCCACAACAACCAGCACCACCAGCTAATATGGAACGTCTTAGCAGGAGGCAGCATTTCACCAACATGGTGGAGCATTATGTGTGCACACGCCTACACGTACTGAATGATGGGTCTGCCCCCTTCAGCTTCTGGGTCTCCAAATTGGCCACATGGCCTGAGCTTGCCCTTTACGCCTTGGAGGTGCTGGCCTGCCCTGCAGTCAGTGTATTATCTGAACGTGTGTTCAGCACGGCAGGGGGCGTCATCACAGACAAGCGCAGCCGCCTATCCACAGCCAACGTGGACAAGCTCACGTTCATTAAAATGAACGAGGATTGGATCCCACAAGACTTGTCTGTACCTTGTGCAGAATAGACATTTATACCACCATCAAACATACATTCTTGTACTCAAGTCAAGTGCAATGATTCTTTGTTTTCTTTCTTTTTTTTTTTCACAATATTTTGGGGGCTACCTACCCCAATAAAAAAATTAAAAAAACATTGTTGGCTACCTCCTCCTCCTCCATTGCTGCCTCCACCTACAACACCACATTCACCGCCTCCTCAACCTCTGACTCCATATCCACCTCCTTCTCTGAGTTGCAGGTTAATAATTTGTAATTTTTTGTTATTTTATTTCATTTTAAGTTATTTCCCTATCCACATTTGTTTGCAGAGCAGTTGCCATGCTCTTAAGCACATTTTACTGCCTTTTACATCCTTCTAGCCAAGGACTATTTTATAGCCATTTTAATGCAAAAAAGTGCCAATTTTAGTGCCCTAAATTGAAAAAAATCTTATTTTCAATTGTCGGGTGATATTTTACCATTTTTGGCGTGCCTGGTTGACAGGGGCCTAAATCTCTCAAAATCCTCTGTTCTATTGCTGGGTGACATGTACTCCCTTTTGCCGTGAATAAACCCCTGATGTGCCTGGGTGACAGGGGCCTAAATCTCTCAAAATCCTCTGATCTATTGCTGGGTGACATGAACCCCCTTTTGCCGTGAATGAAGCCCTGCTGTGCCTGGTTGACAGGGGCCTAAATCTCTCAAAATCCTCTGTTCTATTGCTAGGTGACATGAATCCCCTTTTGCCGTGAATAAACCCCTGATGTGCCTGGGTGACAGGGGCCTAAATCTCTCAAAATCCTCTTGTCACGAGTTGGAGGTCCCAGGAGAGACCACCGCGTCGTCAAGCAATAAACAAACAGAAATCAGGTACAGACACATAAGAGTTTATTGCACAAACAAAAACCAGGGAAGGCAGCACAGACAAAACATGAGCTCTATGTACCGTCAGCACAGTGGGAGAAAACCCCCACTGCGCCACTGTCTAGTAATACTCCAGAGGGGCGTGACTAAGCAACTCCTGGTATTCACTAGGGCCCCAGAAGGTAGGGTTAGGCTTTGCCGCAGGAAGTTGCCAGGGTCCACTCTGGAGCGTGAACTAGACAGTGACAGCAGGAACGAATGGACAACAGGTACCAGAAGGTACCGACGGCACATAGGCAAACATAACAGACAGGCAAATACAAAACAGGGCAACTAATAACACAAGCAGAAATACATAGCAAGGAAACAGGAGTGACAATGAGCAGAGAAGGACTTGCTCCACCAGTGGTATACTGCGTGGCCTTGCGCATAGCACTCTGCAGCTAGGCGCTTGCTGAACCGAGACATATGAATACACACAAAGTAACTAAAACATAACTGGCAGAACAGATAACAGAAAGACAGGAAAGAGGACGTCAATGAACAAGTAGGGAAACCCACAGAGCACAGACAGACACGGACCCCATGGGTCAGCAGCATGGGAGAGAGAGTACAAACCAGGAGCAGGACAGGACAAGACAACACACACCTGGAGAGCTGACCCAGAACTGAGGAAACCTCAGCCTTAGGCTTATTGCACACGACAGTATATTTTCACGGTCCGCAAAACGGGGTCCCGTTTTTCCGTGATCCGTGACCGTTTTTTCGTCCGTGGGTCTTCCTTGATTTTTGGAGGATCCACGGACATGAAAAAAAGTCGTTTTGGTGTCCGCCTGGCCGTGCGGAGCCAAACGGATCCGTCCTGAATTACAATGCAAGTCAATGGGGACGGATCCGTTTGACGTTGACACAATATGGTGCCATTTCAAACGGATCCGTCCCTATTGACTTTCAATGTAAAGTCTGGAGTCCCTTTTATACCATCGGATCGGAGTTTTCTCCAATCCGATGGTATATTTTAACTTGAAGCGTCCCCATCACCATGGGAACGCCTCTATGTTAGAATATACTGTCGGATATGAGTTAGATCGTGAAACCTCATTTCCGACAGTATATTCTAACACAGAGGCATTCCCATGGTGATGGGGACGCTTCTAGTTAGAATATACTACAAACTGTATACATGACTGCATCCGATCTCTTACAGGGGGCCGTGATCAGCACAATTAACCCCTCAGGTGCTGCACCTGAAGGGGTTAATTGTACTATCATATCCCCGTGTAAGAGATCAGGGCTGCCAGGCAGCAGGGGGCAGACCCCCCCCCTCCCCAGTTTGAATATCATTGGTGGCCAGTGCGGCCCCCCCCCTTCCTCCCTCTATTGTAATAATTCGTTGGTGGCACAGTGTGCGCCCCCCCCTTCCTCCCTCTATTGTAATAATTCGTTGGTGGCACAGTGTGCGCTCCCCCCCCTTCCTCCCTCTATTGTAATAATTCGTTGGTGGCACAGTGTGCGCCCCCCCTTCCTCCCTCTATTGTAATAATTCGTTGGTGGCACAGTGTGCGCCCCCCCCTTCCTCCCTCTATTGTAATAAATCGTTGGTGGCACAGTGTGCGCCCCCCATCGGCCCCCCCTCCCTCTATAGCATTAACAACATTGGTGGCCAGTGTGCGGCCTCCTATCTCCCCCCCCCCCCCGATCATTGGTGGCAGCGGGTTACTAGCAATAGTACAATAGTAAAAGATTCATACTTACCTGGGAGCTGCGATGTCTGTGTCCGGCCGGGAGCTCCTCCTACTGGTAAGTGACAGTTCATTTAGCAATGCGCCGCACAGACCTGTCACTTACCAGTAGGTGGAGCTCCCGGCCGGTCACGAACATCGCAGCAGCCACCAGCAGGTAAGTATGAATCTTCTACTATTGTACTATTGCTAAGTAACCATGGCAACCAGGACTGTAGTAGCGTCCTGGTTGCCATGGTTACCGATAGGAGCCCCAGCGATTAAACTGGGACTCCGATCGGAACTCCGCTGCCACCAATGATGGGGGGGGGGAGATGGGAGGCCGCACACTGGCCACCAATGTTGTTAATGCTATAGAGGGAGGGGGGGCCGATGGGGGGCGCACACTGTGCCACCAACGAATTATTACAATAGAGGGAGGGGGGGGGCGCACACTGTGCCACCAACGAATAATTACAATAGAGGGAGGGGGGGCGCACTGGCCACCAACCTATTATTACAATAGAGGGGGGGGGGGGCCGCACTGGCCACCAATGATATTCAAACTGGGGAGGGGGGGAGGGTCTGCCCCCTGCTGCCTGGCAGCCCTGATCTCTTACAGGGGGATATGATAGTACAATTAACCCCTTCAGGTGCCGCACCTGAAGGGGTTAATTGTGCTGATCACGGCCCCCTGTAAGAGATCGGGTGCTGCCAGGCAGCAGGGGGCAGTCTTGTACACAGTTTGTAGTGTATTCTAACTAGAAGCGTCCCCATCACCATGGGGACGCCTCTGTGTTAGAATATACTGTCGGTTCTGAGTTTTCACGAAGTGAAAACTCAGCTATGAAAAAGCTTTTATGCAGACGGATCTTCGGATCCGTCTGTATAAAAAGTAACCTACGGACACGGATGCCAATCTTGTGTGCATCCGTGTTCTTTCACGGACCCATTGACTTGGATGGGTCCGTGAACCGTTGGCCGTGAAAAAAATAGGACAGGTCATATTTTTTTCACGGCCAGGAAACACGGATCTCGGATGCGGCTGCAAAACGGTACATTTTCCGTTTTTTCCAAGGACCCATTGAAAGTCAATGGGTCCGGGAAAAAAAAAGGAAAACGGCACAACGGCCACAGGTGCACACAACGGTCGTGTGAAAGAGGCCTTATATACAGGTTCCATGGGTGCAGCAGAGAGACCACACCCATGGAGCAGACAGAGAGGATTAACTCCTAATAGACACACAGGGGAGTTAACCCATAAAGAACCACAAATGACACACAGGAACGGAGCTGCAGCGAGAGCATAGACAGAAGGTCACAGCCAGCGGTAATGACTGTGACACCTCTGTTCTATTGCTGGGTGACATGAACCCCCTTTTGCCGTGAATAAACCCCTGCTGTGCCTGGTTGACAGGGGCCTAAATCTCTCAAAATCCTCTGTTCTATTGCTGGGTGACATGATCCCCCTTTTGCCGTGAATGAACCCCTGCTGTGCCTGGGTGACAGGGGCCTAAATCTCTCAAAATCCTCTGTTCTATTACTGGGTGACATGATCCCCCTTTTGCCGTGAATGAACCCCTGCTGTGCCTGGGTGACAGGGGCCTAAATCTCTCCAAATCCTCTGTTCTATTGCTGGGTGACATGAACCCCCTTTTGCCGTGAATAAACCCCTGATGTGCCTGGGTGACAGGGGCCTAAATCTCTCAAAATCCTCTGTTCTATTGCTGGGTGACATGAATCCCCTTTTGCCGTGAATGAACCCCTGCTGTGCCTGGGTGACAGGGGCCTAAATCTCTCAAAATCCTCTGTTCTATTGCTGGGTGACATGAACCCCCTTTTGCCGTGAATAAACCCCTGATGTGCCTGGGTGACAGGGGCCTAAATCTCTCAAAATCCTCTGTTCTATTGCTGGGTGACATGAATCCCCTTTTGCCGTGAATGAACCCCTGCTGTGCCTGGGTGACAGGGGCCTAAATCTCTCAAAATCCTCTGTTCTGTTGCTGGGTGACATGAACCCCCTTTTGCCGTGAATGAACCCCTGCTGTGCCTGGGTGACAGGGGCCTAAATCTCTCCAAATCCTCTGTTCTATTGCTGGGTGACATAAACCCCCTTTCGCCATGAATAAACCCCTGCTGTGCCTGGGTGACAGGGGCCTAAATCTCTCAAAATCCTCTGTTCTATTGCTGGGTGACATGAACCCCCTTTTGCCGTGAATGAACCCCTGCTGTGCCTGGGTGACAGGGGCCTAAATCTCTCAAAATCCTCTGTTCTATTGCTGGGTGACATGAACCCCCTTTTGCCGTGAATGAACCCCTGCTGTGCCTGGGTGACAAGGGCCTAAATCTCTCAAAATCCTCTGTTCTATTGCTGGGTGACATGGACCCCCTTTTGCCGTGAATGAACCCCTGCTCTGCATTGCTGACAGGGGCCTAAATCTCTCAAAATCCTCTGTTCTATTGCTGGGTGACATGAAACCCCTTTTGCCGTGAATGAACCCCTGCTCTGCATTGCTGACAGGGGCCTAAATCTCTCAAAATCCTCTGTTCTATTGCTGGGTGACATGAACCCCCTTTTGCTGTGAATGAACCCCTGCTGTGCTTGGGGGACAGGGGCCTAAATCTCTCAAAATCCTCTGTTGTATTGCTGGGTGACATGAACCCCCATTTGCCGTGAATGAACCCCTGCTCTGCATTGCTGACAGGGAACTAAATTTAGTGAAAACATCTTTTACTGATCGGAAGATGCGCGACTACAAGCGCACGCTGATGATAGCATTCTTACCTGACAGCGGGGGCACAGTGGAAGCGCAAAGCGAAGGCAGAGGAGGAGGAAGAGGTCGCCAACGCAGCTGGGGCACCACCAGCACCTGAGAAGGCAGGGTTAGCATGGCCAAAATGTGGAAAAGCTTTGTCAGCCTTGGAGGTGCTGACCTGCACTGCAGCCAGTGTATGGTGTGAACGTGTGTTTAGCATGGCAGAGAGCATTATCACAGGCCACAGCCAATGTGGACAAGCTTACGTTTATTAAAATGAACCAGGCATGGATCCCACAGGACTTGTCCGTACCTTGTGCAGAATAGACATTTATACCAGCCTCAACCATCCATTCTTGTACTCAAGTGCACTTATTCTTTGTTTTATTTTGTTATATGTCCCAATATTTTGGGGGATACCCCAATTTAAAAATAAAAAATAACACAAATCAGTGTTGGCTACCTATTCCTCCTTCACCGCCGCTTCCACCTACACCGCCACGTCAACCTACACCGCGACATCCACCCATCCACTGCCTCCTCAACCTCCTACTCCTAGACCCAGATTGTTATTTTTAATTTTTCTGTATTTTATGTTATTTTAAGTCATTTCCCTATCCACATTTGTTTGCAGAACAGTTGCCATGCCTTTGATGCCTTTTGCAGCCCTCTAGCCCTTCCCGGGACTATTTTAAAGCCATTTTAGTGCCCAAAAGTTCGGGTCCCCATTGACTTCAAGTTCGGGTCAAGTTTCGGTCCCGAACCTGAACTTTTTTTTCACGTTCGGCCGAACTCGTCGAACCCGAACATCCAGGTGTCCGCTCAACTCTAGATATAACGCATAAAGAGATCGAAAATATACCTGAATTAGTATTTCTCTAAAGGTTCAATAGTCTATATAAAAGTAATTTAACACTGACAATGGATTATTAATGATAGACTCTCTTAAGGGGAATCTGTCACCAGTTTTAGGCTGCCCTAACTCCTAAATACAAACAGCTCCAGTGCAAACCGATGAGTTCTTATATTCATATTTAGTGTTGATCACGAATATTCAAATTTAGAATTTTTATCGCGAATATAGGTACTTCGAAAATTTGCGAATATTTCGAATATAGTGGTATATACCGTATTTTTTGCCCCATAAGACGCACTTTTTCCTCCCCAAAAATGGGAGGAAAATGCCCCTGCGTCTTATGGGGCGAATGCTGGCAGTTTAGCATCGCTGGACGCGATGTACGGAGCGGGGGCCGGGGGAGGGACTGGGAGGAGGAGCTGGGGGCCGGCAATAGCGGTGGGGCGGTGCGGTCACTGTACTTTAGCCCCGCCCCACCGTATATCCTAATTTCTCCTGTATAATGCCGGCAGGCAGGACGGGCGGGCGGCAGCGTAACTCCCTGATGTCACGTGCCTGCGCCGCCTGCTTTATGAATGAAGCAGGCGGCGCAGACAAGTGACGTCACTGAGGGACGCGCCGGCCGCCCGGCCCGCCTGCCGGCATTATACAGAAGAAATTCGGATATACGGTACTATTAGGAGTGAGGGGGGCATGTTTAATAACTTTTAATCCAATAATACATTTTATATTTGTATGCGGCGGCGGCGGCGGGGGGGGGGGCACACGGAATCTGTGGATGGCACAGTTAAGGGGTGGGGGTCTGTGGATGGCACTGTTATGGGCTGGGGGGGCACTGTGGATGGCACTGTTATGGGGTGGGGGGTCTGTGGATGGCACATATATAACAGTGCCATCCACAGATCCCCCCCCTGTAATAGTGCCAGCCACAGATCCCCCACCTGTAACAGTGTCCGTCATCCACAGATCCCCCCATAAGTGTCCGTCATCCACAGATCCCCCCCATTAGTGTCCGTCATCCACAGATCCCCCATAAGTGTCCGTCATCCACAGATCCCCCCATAAGTGTCTGTCATCCACAGATCCCCCCATAAGTGTCCATCATCCACAGATCCCCCCATAAGTGTCCGTCATCCACAGATCCCCCCCATAAGTGTCCGTCATCCACAGATCCCCCCCATAAGTGTCCGTCATCCACAGATCCCCCCCATAAGTGTCCGTCATCCACAGATCCCCCCCATAAGTGTCCGTCATCCACAGATCCCCCCATAAGTGTCCGTCATCCACAGATCCCCCCCATAAGTGTCCGTCATCCACAGATCCCCCCCATAAGTGTCCGTCATCCACAGATCCCCCCATACCAGTGTCCGTCATCCACAGATCCCCCCATAACAGTGTCCGTCATCCACAGATCCCCCCATAAGTGTCCGTCATCCACAAATCCCCCCATAAGTGTCCGTCATCCACAGATCCCCCCCAAAAGTGTCCGTCATCCACAGATCCCCCCATAAGTGTCCGTCATCCACAGATCCCTCCATAACAGTGTCCGTCATCCACAGATCCCCCCATAACAGTGTCCATCATCCACAGACCACCATTAGTTCCAAACCCACCAAAAGCATACCTTTTGGGTAAAAAAAAATTTTTTCTTATTTTCCTCCCCAAAAACCTAGGTGCGTCTTATGGGCCGGTGCCTCTTATAGGGCGAAAAATACGGTATAAAATTTTTTATTTTTTTATTTTTTTATATTCGATTTTTTTTTTTTTAATCAGTACACATGATCCCTCCCTGCTTCTAACTTGTGGGCCAATAAGAAGGCTGCAATATACTTGACTTTAGGAGTAGTGTTGTTTGCGAATTTTGCTCTATATTCTTTTTTTTTCGAATATTCGCTATATTGCTATATATTCTTGTTTTAGCAATATAGCGAATATTTTTAAAAAAAAACGAATATAGAGCAATTTAGCTAATATAGTGCTATAATCTTTTTTTTTATAGTTGTAATTTTTTTCCAATCTGAACTTCAGATGAAAAAAAAATTACAACTATTAGACAAAGAAGATTATAGCACTATATTAGCTAAATTGCTCTATATTCATTTTTTTCGAATATTCGTTATATTGCTATATATTCTTGTTTTAGAATATTACGAATATTCGAAAAAATGAAGTTATAGCAATATAGTAAATATTCGAGAGAAAAAACTAATATAGAGCAATTTAGCTAATATAGTGCTATAATATTCTTTGTCTAAAAGTTGAAAAATTCGCAATAAAAATTTGAAAATTCGCATATTACACGATCATTAATTTGCTGATTTTTGGAGTAAAAAAAATCATAGAATATAACGAATATTCGAATTTGCGAATATTCAACGAATATTCTACGAAATATTCGCGAAATATCGCGAATTCGAATATGACCCCTGCCGCTCATCACTATTCATATTCATGAGGCTCTTCCCCACTGTTGATTGACAGTTTCCCACTGCAATCCACGGACGGGGGTGCAGAGAGAATCATCAGCTCATGAATATTGTTATGGATCAGTGATTATGGACCCACTGTGCCAACCCTCCGGTTTGACTTTGGGCTAAACTTCAAAGGGTGTTATTCTGGTGCTCCCCTAGTATTCAACCTTTAAACTCTGTACAGGGATCTGGACTTATCTGTGGGGGAGCAACCAGACCGCTACCTCCTGGGATAGTCCCAGAGGGACTCTGGTGCAAGCATAAGGAGCTCAGCATACAGAAAACACAGCAAAACAGCAGGAAAACCAAACAAGCAGTAGGAACAGGCACCAAGGCGTGAATACAGGATTAGAGATCCAGATTGCAGTCTTGTAGCCTAGCTGGTAGGAGATATGCCATAAGCTGGCAGGCAGGGTGATAGTGGAGACACAGATGAGGTAAGAAAGCTGGATGCTTGACAAAAATACAGACAAGAAAGGCAGACATGGTTCAACTTAAACATGAATAGAGCTGAAACTGAAGCTGAAAGTGCAGGCAGCGCGGGTACAGGACTGGGGGACAAACAGAAACAAAGGAAGGAATAACACAGGATAAACACAGGTAAAACATAGGAGGATTGCACATGTATAAGACGTCAAACACCTTTGCTGATCACCAGGGAATCATAAAGTTCAAACACCTTCTCCCTGGAGAGGGTGCCTTATTTACCCAAGGGCCCCTAACCATTGGCTAGGGAAGGATTCTGAAGCACCCACAGTGGTCACTTACATAGTCTCTGTCACCAGGATCAACCCTATTAGGGCAGTCATGTACACAGTTCGTAGTATATTCTAACTAGAAGCGTCCCCATCACTATGGGAACGCCTCTGTGTTAGAATATACTGTCGGTTCTGAGTTTTCACGAAGTGAAAACTCAGCTCTGAAAAAGCTTTTATGCAGACGGATCTTCGGATCCGTCTGTATGAAAGTAACCTACGGCCACGGATCACGGACGCGGATGCCAATCTTGTGTGCATCCGTGTTCTTTCACGGACCCATTGACTTGAATGGGTCCGTGAACCGTTGTCCGTCAAAAAAAATAGGATAGGTCCTATTTTTTTGACGGACAGGAAACACGGATCACGGATGCGGTTGCATTTTCCGATTTTTCCACGGACCCATTGAAAGTCAATGGGTCCGCGAAAAAAAAAACGGAAAATGGCACAACGGCCACGGATGCACACAACGGGCGTGTGCATGAGGCCTAAGTAGCACGGATTCCATGTCCACAAAGGAAATCAGAACAGCAGCCGTCATGGACAGCTGTCCCAACAAATATCACCCCTCGTGCTTCGTGGTAGTGAATTGATTTTCCCTGAATGGCGGTAAAAATTATTTAAAACTCATACTTACCTCATCCATTTGAGACCGAAGAGACGGTTGCTGCCACCTTGATTAAAGATCTCGCACAAAATCCCTTGAGTGGTGAAGTATGATGTCACCACACCGGCTGACGTGATGACGTCATCAAGGGCTGAATGAGATTTTGTGCTAATTCTTCAATCAAGATGGTGGCAGCTGGCTCTTCGCGATCAGATAGATAAAGTAAGTATTATTTTTTTTGTTGATGTTACACTGTAATATTGCTGTCAGATGCCACGATCAGCTATGAACATGGCATCTGAGGGGTACAATGACGGGGGATGGGCGAAGTAATTCGTCACAAAGCAAATTTTTTTGTAAAATTCAGCAAAGTAGCCGAATAGAATTTTTTAATACTTCTCTTATCTTTACTTATTAGTATGTGCTGCAGCTGGTCAATACAAGATTTTAGCCAAAGATCGAGGTCAATTAAAGAAAGTGACATTTTACAAGGAAATTCTGGCACTAGTTTATGCTGCCCTTAGAAGGAACTCCAATGAACATTTTATTCTCTTAGAAAGGTAAATTATGTAAATTACAATAGAGGTAATCTTCTTACCGGTGGCTGTGAGTTATCTCCTCCCTTCTGACTCTCAACTGTGCCATGTGGGCAGGAAGTCAGTTTCTCTATTCATTCCTATGAGTAGGGGCGTTGCTAGGTTAAAACATTTGGGGCCTGGGCCCCTGATGTTTTGGCCAGGCCCCGAATGTACTGCCTGCCAGATAGATCCAACTGTATTGCCGTCCTCAGGACGGCAATACAATTGAATCTAATGCCTTGCAAGAGCTGAAGGACCTGTGATGACATCACAGTCCATGTGATCGGTCCTAAATGCAGTAGCTGAAAAGGACCTGCGTTGATGTCACCATCATGTGACCAGTGCAGCAGAGGATGGCTCAGCAGTGAAGAGAAGTCCTGGGAAGAAGCTGTGGTGAGGTCTGCTACATGAGGAGAGGTAAGTTAAGGAGTAGATTACTCAGTGTGAGAGGTAGAGCAATGTTGGGAGTTGTAGTTATTTAACTGGGACTGTATGTTAGGGCTGAAGTTATTTACGTGGGACAGTGGGGTGAAGAGATGTTAGTTATTTGGGACTGAATATTGAGTGGTGATGTTATTTACATGGGACTGTATGTTGAAGGGGGCTGGGAATGGGGTGATGTTATTTACGTGGGACTGTATTTTGGAGGGGGCTGTAGATAGAGAGTAATGTTATTTACATGGGACAGTATATTGGAGGGGGCTAAGAAGATGGTGTGATGGTATTTACATGGGACTCTATGGCGGAGGAGGGAAATAATATTATTTACTGTATGGTGGAGGGGCTAAGGAATTATATATTCTGAGGACAGTAAACTGAGGAATATAACTACAGGGGGCACTTCAGGGGGCATTATAAATACTGGGGGCACTGTGTGGGCATTATAACAGTAGGGGGCGATATAAATACTGGGGATCTTCAGGGTGAGCATTATAACAGTAGGGGGAATTATAAATACTAGGGGCACTGTGAGGACATTTTAAATCCAGGGGACATTAAGCGTTCTTAGTACTACTGGGGGCTCTATAGGAGAGACTTATACATCCACATTATTTCTATTAAGAGCATTGTGGGGGGCCTTATTACTACTGAGGGGTCTGTAGAGAGCTTTATTACCACTGGGATAACAATAGGGGGGCCTTATTTCTACTAGGGGCTCTGTAAGGACATTATTAATAGCAATATAGTGAATATTCAAAAAAAACACGAATTTAGAGCAATTTAGCTAATAGCTAATAGCTAATATAGTACTATAATCTTTTTTTTTTAATAGTTGTCATTTTTTTGACTGAACTTCAGATGAGAAAAAAATTACAACTATTAGACAAAGAAGATTATAGCACTATATTAGCTAAATTGCTCTAAATTCGTTTTTTTTTCGAATATTCACTATATTGCTATATATTCTTGTTTTAGAATATTACGAATATTCGAAAAAACAAAGTTATAGCCATATAGCAAATATTCGGAAAAAAAACGAATATAGAGCAATTTAGCTAATATAGTGCTATAATCTTCTTTGTCTAATAGTTGTAAGTTGAAAAAAATCGCAATAAAAATTTCGAAAATTCGCAAACAACACTACTCCTAAAGTCAAATATACTGCAGCCTTCTCATTGGCCCACAAGCTAGAAGCAGGGAGGGATCATGTGTACTGATTTAAAAAAAAATTGAATATTTGAAATTACGAATATATATCACTATATTCGAAATATTCGCGAATTTTCGAAGTACCTATATTCGCAATAAAAATTTGAAATTTGAATATTCGTGATCAACACTATTGGTCACATGACACAACTGAGAACCATAAGATTCATTAATTTTTATCTATCTTTAGTGCAAGACAATTTACCAAAATTACGCTACTTTCACGTTAGCGTTTTTTGCGTATCAATCATGGATCTGCAAAAACGCTTTTGTTACCATAATACAACCGCATGCATCCGTCATGAACGGTTCCGGTTGTATTATGTCTTCTATAGTCATGACGAATCCGTCTTAAACACCATTGAAAGTCAATGGGGACGGATCCGTTTTCTATTGACTAACATTGTGTGTAAGGACGGATCCATCTTGCTATGCACCACATCACGGACAGAAAACGCTGCTTGCAGCGTTTTTCTGTCCGTGATGGGGACGCTACAAAATGGAACAGAATGCATTTTGGTGCAATACGTTTCGTTCAGTTCAGTTTTGTCCCCATTGACAATGAATGGGGACAAAACTAAAGCGTTTTCTTCTGCTATTGAGATCCTATGACGGATCTCAATAGCAGAATTGAAAACGCTAGTGTGAAAGTAGCCTTAGACTAAAATGTACAGAACTTAAAGAGGACCTTTCACCAGAAGAAAGTATGTAAACTGACTATACAGACGTGTAGAGCGGCGCCCAGGGATCCCCCTGCACTTACTGTTATCCCCGGGCGCCGCTCCGTTCTCCGGTTATAGCCTCCGGTATGTTCGTAGTTAGGCTCCACCCAGTTGAGCCTGCCGCAGTCTCCTTCTCCTATGCTGTAGCGCTGGCCAATCGCAGCGCTCAGCTCATAGCCGGGCTATGGAGCCTAACTGGGTGGAGCCTAACTACGAACATACCGGAGGCTATAACCGGAGAACGGAGCGGCGCCCGGGGATAACAGTAAGTGCAGGGGGATCCCTGGGCGCCGCTCTACACGTCTGTATAGTCAGTTTACATACTTTCTTCTGGTGAAAGGTCCTCTTTAAAGAGGAGGTGAAGGTTTTCATTTTTAGAAACAGGTTGCACTTTGATATCAATGAAATACCTGTCAGTAATGAATAGGAAAAAAAAAATGCCAAGTCCTAATAAAAATAAGACATGAGCCTAGCCTTCAGTAGTTTTTTTTAATTCTGTTTATGTTCCTTTTTTTGCGTTCCGTATACGGAACCATTCATTTCAATGGATCCGCAAAAAACACTGAAGGAAATCCGTATGCCTTCCGTTTCCGTATTTCCGTTCCGTTCCATTCAAAGATAGAACATGACCTTATATTGTCCGCATAACGGACAAGGATAGTACTGTTCTATCAGGGGCCAGCTGTTCCGTTCAGCAAAATACTGAAAAAGCCATACGGTCGTGTGCAAGAGGACTGAGAGACATGTGACCCCAGAGTGAACTTCCTGTCTGCCAGAAGAACTGGGGACAAGGGCCTTGGTGGTGGAATAGAGTAGAACCCAATAAGGAAAAATTATATTTTTTTCCTCTCTTTCAGTTTTTCTGTCTTTATTAGATTTTTTGAGGTTGGAAACCCCTCAAAGGACCAAGATTTTTTTTTTGTTTTCCCTGCTTGCATTTCAAGACATTTTCCAGGGTTGTTATTTCCCCATCTGTTGCTGCACTCTCTCACAGAGCTTGTCACTAGTGTTGAACGAATCGAAGCTGATGAAGCAGAATTCAATACAAATTTCAGGAAAATTTTGATTTGCCGCGAAGCCTAATTTCCTCATGCTTCATGGTACCGAATCAATTTTCCCTGAAATAATGGTAAAAAAAAAATCTTCCTCATCCATTTCAGAGCAAAGAGGATGCTGCTGCCATCTTGCTTGAAGATCCCGCTCCAAATCTTGTGCACCGTGACGTATGACGTCACCACGCTGGCCGACGTGATGTCATCATGTGCAGTGCGAGCTTTCACGCTGGATCTTCAAGCAAGATGGCTGCGGCGCCCTCTTCACACTCAAATGGATGAGGGTAAGTATGATTTAATTATTTATTTATTTATTTTTTGCTGATCAACTCCTGAAAGGTCTTAATATTAATCTCAGATGCCGCTATCGATGATGAATGCGGCATCTGAGAGGTTCAAAGACGGGGGGCGGCACAATCACCGCTCCCTGTCATTGCACCCGCTATTTACAAAGAAATGCACTTCGTGGCGAAATAATTAATCACGAAGCAAACTTTTTTGTAAAATTCAGCAAAGCAGCCAAATCAAATTTTCTGAGAACTTTGCTCATCTCTAGTCACAGCACCTGTCCCTCACACTGACTCAGAGGCCTCCCAGCTAGAGGGGTAGAACCAGTCATGCCCAATTACTGTAACTAGGGCCCTTTCATTAACCCTCTACTCTCCTCTACACAACCCCTGAGTCACATTGCATTAACCCCTTTTGCAGTATGCTTCCAGGACACTGCATGGTGACTTACTGATTGGCAGTCCATCATGTACAGGTACATCATGGTGCACTAATGACTTAAAGGGGTTGCTTGCTTCCAAAAACCCTTTATTTATTTTTTTAAATCAGAAGGGATGTCATACTATAGTCAGCTGTAATATACTGTATAAGGAACTCTAACAGCAAGTGGTCAATGTCTCCTCAGTTTTTACGGATATGAAAGGTTTACAATACACAGATGAATTGGGGCTTTCTAAGTGAGAGATGCTCCTTGTAACTTCTTTCCATCTTGTCTAATATAAAAATGTGCATGCTTGAGAATTTAAAAAATGATCCTTCTTGTGTTGTAATGTGAAATAGTCCAGTTCCAAAATGCATTATTTGCCATAACAAAATAAAAAATTGGTCTTCAAAAAGATTACTGCCAGTAATTTGGGAGCTACTCCAGAAAAGATCAACTTTGTGTTTTTCAAAACCAGAACTAGTTTTGAGAAATAAGGTAATTAGATTGTAAGCCCCCGGGAGAGGGAGTCAGAGATTAACCTAAGTGACGGCGATCTCTGTACATTTCTGCAGAACGTGCTGGTGCATAATAAGCAAAAATAAAAGAGGACCTGTCACCACAAAATATAGTTCAATCTTCAGGCAGCATTTTATAGAGCAGGAGGAGCTGAGCAGATTAATATATGTTTTTATGGGAGAAAATTCTATAAAACTTGCGATTTATACATTGATATATCTGCTATTAAGTTAGTCCACCCCCGTGAACAACCCTCAGGACATATGGGAGATGTTATCAGTGATTGATAGCATTCTTTGTGTAAGTATGTATACAGAGATAGCTGTCAGTCACTGATAGCTATACACGGGACTGGTCTTAAGTTGAGAAAAGGTAGAGATATAAATGTATAAATCACAAGTTTTACTGAATCTTTTACAACAAAACTATATATCAATCTACTCACCTTCTTCTGCTCTATATCATACTGCACATTGCATTGTACTTTGAGGTCCTCTTTAACCCCTTAAAGACTGGGCCTATTTTCTTTTTTGCTTTTTTTATTTTTCCTACCCACGTTCCAATAGCCATAAGTTTTTTATTTTTCATTTCACATAGCCATATGAGGGCTTATTTTTTGTGGGGCAAGATGCATTTTTTAATGCCACCATTTAATTTAACATGTCTTGTATTGGAAAACAGGAAAAAAAAAATTGTGGGGTAAAATTGAAAACAAAAAACACATTTACAACAAGGTTTTTGGGGTTTTGACATCATGGTGTACATTGTGGTCTAAAAATGACATATATTCTGCAGCTCAATACAATTACGGCTTGTATAGTTTTTATTTTGTTTAATTTTTTTTTTTTTAAACTAAAAACCTTTGAAAAAAAATAAAAATTTTCTTTGGATCTAAAAATGACATATATTCTGCAGCTCAATACAATTACGGCTTGTATAGTTTTTATTTTGTTTAATTTTTTTTTTTTTAAACTAAAAACCTTTGAAAAAAAATAAAAATTTTCTTTGGATCAACATTTTCTGACAGCCATAACTTTTTTATTTATTTTTCAGTCCACAGAGCTGTATGAGTAACAAACTTTATTTTTTATTGGTACCATTTTTGTTGTATGTACGACTTTTTGATCAGCGTTATTCAATTTTTTGGGGAACAAGATGACTAAAAATTGGCAAATGGCGTGTTTTTCTTTTTTGTCCATTATGGAGTTCACCGCATAGGAAATTTTTTTAAATATTTTAATAGTTCTGACATTTTTGGACATTAGGATACCTAATATGTTTATTTTTTTTATTGTTCGTATTTTTATATACAAAATTGGGAAAAGGGGTGAGTTAAATTTTTTATATTTCAGTGTGGGGGTGTGAATAGGATTCTAACTCTCTCACTGCTGAGCTGTGTCTCATGCGCAGTGCTGCAAGGGAACTTACCATGGCTGGCTTGAAAGGCTTCAGCAGCATCCAGGCTGCCATGGTAACCGATCAGAGCCCCTCAATTTCACTGCGGGTGCTTCGATCAGAAGGCAGTGGGAGCCACATCCCTTTGCCTTACCTCACAGTTGCCACAATCGGCATTGAACGCGACATCTGAGGGGTTAAATGGCTCGGTTCAGCGGGTTTGCCACCTCTTGTCATTGCGGCCAGGTGCCTGTTGTATTATACAGCCAGCACCCGCCGCATATGGAGCTGGCTCACTGCAGTAGTCCACTCCATACAAATGGGAGCTCATAATGCTGTGTATATACAGCTTTATGCATTAATGGGTTAAGGTTATAGGCGGAGCCAATAGGATTGCTGGTTTGCAAACTAGTTGACATCTTTAAAGGGATCCTGTCATCAGGGGCTGGGTGGTAACAGCAATTTTTAACAGAATTGTCACCATGTCCCTGTTATTTTCCCTTGATTTTACTTTGTTTAGAAAAATAAATGTTATCCCTGTGTGTGATGAAAAATAAATGTGATACCTGGAGTGATGTGAGTGGGGCAAAAGCAATTCTTGTAGGCTTGCCTATGCCTTCTTGATTGACATACCCCTTGGTAGGATTCAAGAGCCATTACCACTGTTGTCAAAGGTGAGGGGGTATCAATTATTAGGAACACTTCATCACTGCCCACTTGACTCCTGATTTTGAGTTTTCTATACACCACAGAATTAAAATTATTTTTCCAAACAAAGGGAAATCAACAGGAAGTAACGGGCATACCCAAAAGCCTGATGACAGGTTCCCTTCAAGTAAAAAAAAAAAAAGTAAATGAAAAGTAGCAATAAGTAATAGAAAGTAGTACTTCTAAAGCCCCCTATAGACATAGAAAGCAATGATCTTGCCAATGACTGCAGACCAGGTGACTATATAGTGTGTATGGAGGGTCTCCTAGTTCCTCCTTCATTGATAATGTTGGGGAAAAGAAGGCATTTGGAATTTTTGCACCAATCCTTTTGTTTTCTGGGCAGATAAGCCACTGCCTTAGGTATCCTGCAGCGGATTACTCCCCTCCCCTCTTTGACAACACATTCACGCTCAGGCAAACTGAGTATTGATTTATATGGGTAGTCAGGAGAACCAACTGATGTTGAAGGTATATGGGTACCTTAACAGTAGAAATAAAAGTCGACCACATTCAGCTTTTAATATTTGATCAATATTTTTCATTAATCCAAATCAGGAGAACATTCCCAATTATATTTTCTCCTAATTTTTATTCCTGATTTTGAAGGATAAAAAAATACTGATTATATACTAGGTAAATAAGCTTGTATACAATTACACTTCTCTAAAAGTTCACCTATTTGAGAAGACCATTTCTTATCCCAATCAAATCTTTTCTACATCTATTGGCTTCTTCTTTGTGAAGTTCAGCCCCTTAAAAGACCATTCTTCAATGTAATTTTCAGATCTTTCACTGTATATCTGTTGATAGCACAAATACACTGCTGTTTTTTATTTTATTTTAGTGGGTAGATATTTTGTGCCATTTAGTGACACAATGCTCTAAATTCTTGTTGACCACTGAACAGTTGAGTATCTGGAGACAGCAGAATTTCTTCTCATTACAAGACTGTGCCCTGTTGCCTCCAGAGGTAGCCTGCATTTTATTGGCAGCAATTACGGTGACTGAGCAGCAGACCAGTGATCCTCTTTTACGTTACACTCAGTTAAACAGAGCAGTTCCATAAAAGAAACACAATAGGCAGACCAGTAAAGGCAATTCACTGTTTATGGTTTAGTGTGCTCTCTATGAAACCTGTCATCCTTTTGATCTATAAAGTTGGAGACAGGACCCGTTTCTCAGGGAGCTATGGGTGATTAAATTTATAGCAATATCATAAAGTTAATTCTCATAGCATAAACTAGCTATACTCTCGTCTCTATCGTTTACCATTTCACCAGCGAGCAAGTGGATTTAGACTTCTCCAGTGAAACCATAATTATACCCTCTAAATGAGCTGAGGAGCCAAACCTTGTTATTAACTTTCCTGACATCCATGGGCTGATGATGCTGCAAAATAAATTGTTCTGCAAGTCCTACTGTTGTATCTATGCAATTACAAGAGGTAAATGTATGTTATTACAAATTATTCTGCACCGGCACAGAGTCAGGTACTGTTGGTCCACTATACGTAGCCAAATCAGTAGGATGAAAAAAGTCCAGAAAGTGGGGTCTTCACAAAGAGATGTTACATTGTCTACTTGTCTAGAGGATATTTTTAAGACAAGGGCCTAGATCAGTGTTCTCCAACCTGTAGTTCTCTGTCTGCTACATAACAACGACTACCCTGACAGCTACATGCTGGGAGTTGTAGTTTTGCAACAGTTGGAGAGCCTCGGGTTGAGATGCAATGGTCTTAATAAGCATTTTTTTGATTGATAGTAAGGGCTCATGCACATGAACATATTTTATGTTCGTGTCCGTTTTATTTTCTTTGCGGCCCATATGGGGAACCATTCACTTCTATGGGGCCGCAAAAAAAAAGGAAATGATTCTGTGTGTATTCTGTGTCCATATGTCCGCATGGCCGTTCCACCAAAAAATAGAACATGTCCTATTATTGTCCACATTACATTCAAGGATAGAACTGTTCTATTAGGGCCCGGCTGTTCCGTTCCACAAAATGCAAAAATGAACACAACCGGTATCCGTGTTTTGCGGATCTGCAATTTGCGGACTGCAAAACACCAACAGTTGGGTGCTTGAGCCCTAAAAAGGAGTAGTTAGGGCTGACTGTATGTGGGTAAGTAACTGGCTCAGTGATGAAAAACAGATGGTGGTTAGTAATGGTACACACTCAGATTGGGTCACTGTCACAAATAGGGTACCACAGGGATCCGTATTGGGCCCTATTCTTTTCAATATATTTATTAATGATCTTGTAGAAGGCTTGCACAGTAAAATATCAATTTTTGCAGATGACACTAAACTGTGTAAAGTAATTAACGCGGAAGAGGACAGTATACTGCTATAAATAGATCTGGATAGATTGGACACTTGGGCAGATAAGTGGCAGATGAGGTTTAACACTAACAAATGTAAGGTTATGGGAAGGAATAATGCAATTCACCAGTACATACTAAATGGTAAACACTGGTTAACACTGACATGGAAAAGGATCTAGGAATTTTAGTGGACAGGAAAACTGTAGAAAAAAGTGTCAGGCAGCTGCTGCCAAGGCCAATAAGATAATAGGTTGCATCAAAAGGGGCATAGATGCCCGTGATGAGAACATAGTGTCACGGTAAGTGGAGATAAGAGGACCCCCAAATAAACAAACAGCAACAGGAAAACAGATTAGGCCCCAAAGCTAGGGAGGAGGGAATTGTAACCTCCTAACAATCCCTGAGCCTCTCCCTAAATGCTGACAGTATTAGCAAGTCCTGATGGTGAACAAATTCATATGTTGGAACCTAAGCCCTGCTGACACTGTCGTAAACCCTAACTAAGGGAGCGGGGAATAAGACAGCTGGTACCCTGAGACCTAGAAGCAACACACACACACACACACCAAGGAGAAAACAGGAGAACTTAGCTTGAGACGAGCAGGAAGTATAAGATCCACAAACAACCAGTATTGAACTCCAGAAGGAAAATATCAACCGCAAAGTCAGCAGTAAGAGGCAGACTAAAATAGAGCCTCTTAACAGCTAACGAGCAGAACCTGTGGAGAGGTAGGATCCTGCCCACAACAACAAACAGAAAGTAAACACAGAAAGACCTGTCAGATAGACTCACGTGCTGCAAGTCTATCCAATCTTCTCAAATCTCTCACAGGGCAGGCAGTGACACATAGTCCTGCCACTTTACAAATCACTAGTCAGACCACACATGGAGTACTGTGTACAGTTATGGGCTCCTGTGAACAAAGCAGACATTGCAGAGCTGAAGAGGGTTCAGAGGAGGGCAACTAAAGTAATAACTGGAATGGGTGGACTACAGTACTGAGGGGCAATTTAATAACCATGTATAAATATATCAGGGGTCAGTACAGAGATCTCTCCCATCATCTATTTAACCCCAGGACTGACGAGGAGACATCCTCTGCGTTGAAAGAAGGTTTGTACACAAACATAGAAGAGCATTCTTCATGGTAAGAGAAGTGAGACTGCTGATGCTGATGGTGAATTCACTAAGGCCCCTTTCACATGGGCGAGTATTCCACGCGGATGCGATGCGTGAGTTGAACGCATTGCACCCGCACTGAATACCGACCCATTCATTTCTATGGGGCTGTTCACATGAGCGGTGATTTTCACGCATCACTTGTGCGTTGCGTGAAAATCGCAGCATGCTCTATATTCAGCGTTTTTCACGCAACGCAGGCCCCATAGAAATGAATGGGGTTGCGTGAAAATCGCAAGCATCCGCAAGCAAGTGCGGATGCGGTGCGATTTTCACGCATGGTTGCTAGGAGACAATCGGGATGGAGACCCGATCATTATTATTTTCCCTTATAACATGGTTATAAGGGAAAATAATAGCATTCTAAATACAGAATGCTTAGTAAAACAGAGCTGGAGGGGTTAAAAAAAAATAAAAAATCATTTAACTCACCTTAATCCACTTGATCGCGTAGCCCGGCATCTGCTTCTTTCCCCTTTACTGAATCCCTTTACTGAATTACCATGGTAAAAGATCATGTGACGTACCATGTGATGACCGGAGTGATGTCATCACAGGTCCTTGAACTATAATTAATGCTCACCACAGGTCCTATTCAGTAAAGGGGAAAGAAGCAGATGCCGGGCTACGCGATCAAGTGGATTAAGGTGAGTTAAATGATTTTTAATTTTTTTTAACACCTCCAGCGCTGTTTTACTATGCATTCTGTATTTAGAATGCTATTATTTTCCCTTATAACCATGTTATAAGGGAAAATAATACAATTTACAGAACACCGATCCCAAGCCCGAACCTCTGTGAAGAGGTTTGGGTACCAAACATGTGCGATTTTTCTCACGCGAGTGCAAAACGCATTACAATGTTTTGCACTCGCGCGGAAAAATCGCGGGTGTTCCCGCAACGCACCCGCACATTTTCCCGCAACGCCCGTGTGAAAGGGGCCTAAAAGAGTTCAAGAGAGGCCTGGATGTATTTATGGAGAGTGATAATATTACAGGCTATAGTTAGATTAGATTTCTGGAGAAGGGTTGTTGATCCCGGGAGTTATTCTGATTGCCTGATTGGAATGTACGGAACTTATATCCCCTAAATTGAAGAATATTGGCTTCTACCTTATGGGGGGTTTGTCTTCCTCTGGATCAACTTTCAGGATAACAGGCTGAACTAGATGGAGAGATGTCTTTTTTTAGCCTAACAAATTATGTTACTATGTATTTGTATATGTAAAATTGTAAAAAAATATTTTTTTATTTAAAAAATGTTTTAATTCTCTTAGAGGATTTGAGCATGCAATCATTTGATTGCTTTTACCATAGACTGCAATAGTATACTATTCCAGTCTATCAGATTTCTGCTGGCTTAATAGGCAGCTTGCTATGGCAGACCTGGGAGCTTTCACATAACCCAGGCTGCCATAACAATTGATGGTTATCCTGTGATGTGACATGAGGGTGCCAAGCAGGGGGTATGAAGGAGCCTCCTCCATCTGACTAACTTTTCTGATGGTTACTATTGATCACAGCAGTGTAGGGGTTAAAGGACTGGGATCTTGGATGACAGGAGAGGAGCCCTGGAATTGACAGATCTGCAGATAAAGAGAATAAAAATAGGGCACCATGTAAGTGTTCTGTCTGTTCCCCAGCAAATATGTTTTGTTTTTTTCTTAAAATAGTTTTTTCATGACTTGCATTTTAGTCTTCTTTTTATCTAGGTAATTATGTACCCCCTGTAATGTAACTTCCCCCTTAGAGCAATAGGCAAAAATGCATAAAAGGTACACCAATTTGCCATAACATTAAAACCGACATAGTGAATATTAGCATTGATTATCTGATGACAATGGGGTATTTTGAGGGCTGGAATATATAAACCACTTGCCACTTGCCATACTGGGCTCTTCTAATGTGGCAGAGGGGCCTTTGGACCCCCTTAGAAACTACCATTGGATCAGACCGTTACCCCTGCAATCCCTATAGCTGCGCCCCCTGAGTGTAGCATCTACTGTAGCTACATTCAGCTTTGAATAAATGAATGTGTAATATGACAAGGTGAATTTACTACAAACCTTTACGGCCCATTAGTAATTTATGTTAACGACATAACTTACGGAGCAGGAAAACTGCTTTTCCACGAACCCAGTAATATTAAGCGAAAGATATATCTACAAGTTCAAAAAATAACACTAATAAAACATATCAGGAATCTAACACAGGCTTAGAGCGGTGAATGCTGGATGCGTGTGATATCTTCTTGACACTTTTATTTGGTTCAAAGATTTTCAAGTAAGTGTGTTAACCAAAATAGTGGCTGCTATCGTGTTACACAGTACAGGTCTGAAACTTTAGCTTATTCATACATTCAGTTAGGCCTGCAACCGCAGCGGTATCTACCTTCGATCTATACAAACATATCTTTAACATTCCAAACAAACAATTATCTGCAGTTTTATCTACACGCCATACTTGCTCACTTCATGAGAGACTTCATGTTATTTTAATTACTGGATTATACTATCCCGCCTTCCATATGTCATTAAGTGCAGTTTCTGCTCCACGATTTTGGCTATATCTTTATTTTGCATAAATTTTAACTCAATTTTTTCTTTTTTTTTTATCCCTGCCTTCCAAGAGCCACTTCATTTTTGTTTATACTTCAATGTAGCTGTATATTTATATATATTTTTTGTAAATAACTAGAGATGAGCGAATCGAATCCTACGAAGTGGAATTCAATCCGAATTTCAGGATAAATTAGATTCTCCTCGAAGCTGAATTTCCTCGTGCTTCGTTTTAGCAAATGGATTTAACCTGAAATAGTGTTAAAAAAAAATATATATATATATTTTGCGCCAGATCTTCAAGCAAGATGGCGGCGGCCGGCCCGTCGCAAGCAAATGGAGGCGTTAAGTTTGATTTAATTTTTTTATGTCAATTTTACACTGTTTTTAAACTCAGATGCTGTGATCATGTATGAATGAGGCATCTGAGGGGTACAACGACGGGGGCAGTGTTATCGCAGCTCCCTGTCATTGCACCCGCTACTTGCAAAAATTTGTAAAATTTGGCGAATCAGCCGAATCAAACTTTTCAATAATTCGCTTATCTCTATAAATAACACATTTATATTTTGTGTCTATATACTTACAAGTTTTATCTTTTAATGGCTCCACATATTGTTTTGAGAAACTTGGATAAATTTTTTGGGTGGAGGGGGTAATAAAACAGCAATTCTGCACATTTTTAGAGTCTTCCTTTTGAATTTTGTTTCATAGCATTTACAGTAAATAAGTTATTATTTTTATTTAAAATAACATGTTAATTTTATTCTGTGGATCACTATGTTTATGGAAGTGCCAAACATATAGAACTTTTTATGTTTTTCGACTTTCGCTAACCACTGAGCACACTGGGGTCCTGAGTTTAAATCCGACCAGGGACAACATCTGCATGGAGTTTGCCAAAACAATGAAGATGGCAGCTATTCTTCTGCACTGAAGTGCTGCCTTCTTTGTTGTTTTTGTGGAGTAGTGAGAATTTGGATCTGATCTCCCTGGAGGCGTGCATCCATTTTTCTATATCTTTGAAAGTTTTTTTCACAGTGCTGCTTCACATGTTGTTTGTTAATTTTATTCTGTGGATCATTATGTTTATGGAAGTGCCAAACATATAGAACTTTTTATGTTTTTTGACTTTTGCTAACCACTGAGCACACTGGGTTCCTGGGTTTAAATCCGACCAGGGACAACATCTGCATGGAGTTTGCCAAAACAATAAAGAAGGCAGCTATTCTTCTACACTGGAGTGCTGCCTTCTTTGTTGTTTTTGTGGAGTAGTGAGAATTTGGATCTGATCTCCCTGGAGGCGTGCATCCATTTTTCTATATCTTTGAAAGTTTTTTTCACAGTGCTGCTTCACGTGTTGTTTGTTACATGGAGTTTGTATGTTCTCCTTATGTTTGCGTGGCTTTCCCCTGGGTACTTTGGTTTCCTCCCTCACTCCAAAAACATGCAAATTCACTTCCTACTAAATTGACTCTGGTGTGCATTGGAAATTGTGTGCCTATATGGCTGCCACTGACTTCCCAGGTAGTTGCCACACAACTATCCCTGCACTTTGAGTCTTTTTTTTTTTTTTCAGGAAGAGTTGACATTTTTATTGATACTATTTTGGAGTTCATAAAACTTTTTGATAATTATTTTTTACATTTTTTCTGGGAGATGAAGAGACCAAAAAACATAGGAACTAATGTGCAGTAGCCTCTTATTACTCAGGAATACAAAAGATGCCTTACATACACTCCGGCTACCTCAATCCCGGTTTTTGTGCTCTCGGATGCCGTGGTCACATGTGACCATGAAATTTGAGGGGTTAAGCATATGCAATTGATATTATCATCGTTCACTTACATTAGTCCTGGGTGTCTGCTGTATAAAACAGCAGGCACCCAGCAGCTATGGCACCCCCATGCTCGCCAGTGGGTGCCTTCTTTAAAGTTTCAACGAGCACTGTACATGTATGGCGCTGGTCGGGAAGGGATTAAGATGCATCTCTTAACAGTTGTAGTGCATATTGGGTGCTCTGTGTGCCAGAACTGAAATCTACTGTAGCCAGAAGCTGAAGCAGACTTCTAGTGTAATATTGGTCATTTTTCTGGAGCATATGTTGCTAACCCCTTACTGACATCATTTGTAAATGTATCGTGGATATTGGCTCCCGATGGCACCTGCTCAGTGGCGTAGCGTGGGGGGTGATGGGGGGTCCTTTGCCCCAGGCGCAAAATTTTAAGGGGCACTTTTTACTGGCACATTTTTGGGTAGCACTATGGGGGCACTTCTTACTGGTACATTATTGGGGGCCTCTACTGAGGCCACAAAGAAGGAGTATTTTATATGGTGGGCTCTGTATAGGGGCATTTTATACTGGGACACATTATGGTGGGTACTATGGAGAAGGGGGAGAGGAGTACTATGGGGTCATCTTTGGGGCACTAAGAAGGGGTGTTTTATACTTGCAAATTATGGGGGAAACTGAGGGAATCTACTGGGGCACTATATATGGGGAATTTTATACTGGTACATTATTGGGGGCAAAAGAAGGAAGGGGGAGAGGAGCATTATGAGGGCATTTACTAGGGGCACTATATAGGGATATTTTATACTGGCACACTATGGGGGCACTATGGGGACATTAGCTCAACTGGGGAATTAAAAGGGGGTATTTTTTTGCACTGTCACATTATAAGGAGAATTATTACTACTGGGGGGCATTATGGTGGGCTTTATTACTACTGGGGGTCTAGGGGGAACATGATTACTAGTATGGGCACTATGGGAGCATTGTTACTTCTGGAGCACAGTGGGGACATGTTGGGGGCACTGTAGGAGCACTATTACTATCATGTGTGCTCTAGTAGAGAATTATTCCTATTGGTGGGACTTTTGGGAGCACTATTACTGTGGGGCCAGCTTGGCACAGTACAAGCTTACCACAATTATTTTTGGGGGACGTTATGTTTACACTATTATTGTTATTTTAGGGCACTGTGTGCCAATAATTATTGAAGGGCACTATCTGCATGGTACTAGTATTACCAGGAATTTAATCTGTTTCTGCAGTATAGTATTGGGGAGCACAGTAGGCAGAGTATTGGGGATGGTAGGATGATTTGTCCAGAAGATGGGAGGATGATAGAAAAGTAGTAAACTAAGATTTTTTTTTGTCAAACTGCAGAGATGAAAAATGGCTGAAAAATGGTGGTCTGCTCTGAAGGTCTGAAAGGAGAAGAAAAAAGAAAACCCATAAAACTGTGGCCGAATTATATTTTTATCCTATTCTACCCCATTTGGAATTTTCTTTTCTGCTTCCCAGTTGTGCTGGTCCAATCATGAAATGAAAGAGAGAACATTTTTGATGGAGAGCCATCGCCTTATAGGAATGGGCAGCCATAGCAATACCTAGGGATGACAATTTTCACAGGCATATAATAAGTCAGGCGCCATTCAGAACTTTCATAAGACAAATCCAACACAGCATTATAGCTTCCATCATAAATTGAAACCATAGCTGAGGGGAACAGGGATTACATTTACCATTAATTAACCATTGAGTATGCACACTGTATGCAAGGTAACAAACTGAGCTCTTTAATATTGACTAATTCAATTCTGCAACAACAACAAGAAATCCCCCATTGATCCCATGAACCACAAACGTTCATATGAAACAGTGAATATTTTATTGCAAAAGATACCAGATGATTTATTTTTTCATTTTAAATACCAGGCGGCATTTCTTTGTGAAGAGCAAAACCGTGAATAAGTCTATTTTGTTAAATATCGATGAATGATTCATTAAGAAAAGGAAAAGAGATCAAACAAAAACACACAATCAGTAACCCCAAATGAATCTATTACGTTAATACTTTAATGCTACCTGCAGTGGTAGTGCAATTAGTTGGGTACCTAATTATTTCGGTGATTACTTCGAAACTCTGGAATTACCGCTGTTACTTACAAAGAGCTCTCATTCAATGATTTTTTTTATTGCTGGATTAGAGCAGCGGCGATACAGCGAACATGACAGGTATTTAAAAAGAAATTGCTTTGTTAAAAAATAGTATAAAAAAGGAAAGCTGAATTCTTCGCGCTTGTACAAGAATAATTCTGTGTTTGTATTCGCGGCTGAAGTGAAAACTTGTTAATTAAAAATGGAACTGCATGAATGGGACACCAAAAAACACAAAATTATGCATAGACTTCCTTTTTCATTTTTTAGAGTTCGGTGCACTGGTCTGTCCCCTTGTGAAGAATGTGCCTGATTCTGGCAATACACTGTGGTAGGCTTCTCAAGTGTGTGGAGCATAATTCTATAGAAAGTATATTGGGCTTCCACACGCTCAAAAAAGCCAAGGAGAACTGATTAAAGTAGAAGGGAAAGAGAAGCACTTCTGCCCCATTTATTTTGTTTCAACAAACGTTTAATTACCCTTTACAACAAGGCCAGGTCTGGTCTGACTTGGTTAGTCTCTGTAGCTACATTTTTGAAGACATTTATGTGTGTTTAAAAAGGTTGTGAGAAGCTTCAAAAATACACCTCACATTGCCATACATTGAAGCAGTTGTGCAGCCAGTAATATTGGTCATATCAGGATAGGTCATCAATATCTGATCAGTGGGGCACAACACCTGATACCCATCAGCTGTATGGGTCATCATCAATATTTCTGGCTGCACACGTTTTACAACAGAAAACTGTGTTAAATTACCCTAGTGTCTTTTTGTTTGTTGGACCCTTTGGACTCTGTGGCATTTTTCCCAAACTTTTCATAAATTTGGAGCAGGTGCTCAGCACAAATCCAATCTAAAAACTAACCTAAAATACACTGCGTGCAGAATTATTAGGCAAATGAGTATTTTGACCACATCATCCTCTTTATGCATGTTGTCTTACTCCAAGCTGTATAGGCTCGAAAGCCTACTACCAATTAAGCATATTAGGTGATGTGCATCTCTGTAATGAGAAGGGGTGTGGTCTAATGACATCAACACCCTATATTAGGTGTGCATAATTATTAGGCAACTTCCTTTCCTTTGGCAAAATGGGTCAAAAGAAGGACTTGACAGGCTCAGAAAAGTCAAAAATAGTGAGATATCTTGCAGAGGGATGCAGCACTCTTAAAATTGCAAAGCTTCTGAAGCGTGATCATCGAACAATCAAGCGTTTCATTCAAAATAGTCAACAGGGTCGCAAGAAGCGTGTGGAAAAACCAAGGCGCAAAATATATGCCCATGAACTGAGAAAAGTCAAGCGTGCAGCTGCCAAGATGCCACTTGCCACCAGTTTGGCCATATTTCAGAGCTGCAACATCACTGGAGTGCCCAAAAGCACAAGGTGTGCAATACTCAGAGACATGGCCAAGGTAAGAAAGGCTGAAAGACGACCACCACTGAACAAGACACACAAGCTGAAACGTCAAGACTGGGCCAAGAAATATCTCAAGACTGATTTTTCTAAGGTTTTATGGACTGATGAAATGAGAGTGAGTCTTGATGGGCCAGATGGATGGGCCCGTGGCTGGATTGGTAAAGGGCAGAGAGCTCCAGTCCGACTCAGACGTCAGCAAGGTGGAGGTGGAGTACTGGTTTTGGCTGGTATCATCAAAGATGAGCTTGTGGGGCCTTTTCGGGTTGAGGATGGAGTCAAGCTCAACTCCCAGTCCTACTGCCAGTTTCTGGAAGACACCTTCTTCAAGCAGTGGTACAGGAAGAAGTCTGCATCGTTCAAGAAAAACATGATTTTCATGCAGGACAATGCTCCATCACACGCGTCCAAGTACTCCACAGCGTGGCTGGCAAGAAAGGGTATAAAAGAAGAAAATCGAATGACATGGCCTCCTTGTTCACTGATCTGAACCCCATTGAGAACCTGTGGTCCATCATCAAATGTGAGATTTACAAGGAGGGAAAACAGTACACCTCTCTGAACAGTGTCTGGGAGGCTGTGGTTGCTGCTGCACGCAATGTTGATGGTGAACAGATCAAAACACTGACAGAATCCATGGATAGCAGGCTTTTGAGTGTCCTTGCAAAGAAAGGTGGCTATCTTGGTCACTGATTTGTTTTTGTTTTGTTTTTGAATGTCAGAAATGTATATTTGTGAATGTTGAGATGTTATATTGGTTTCACTGGTAAAAATAAATAATTGAAATGGGTATATATTTGTTTTTTGTTAAGTTACCTAATAATTATGCACAGTAATAGTCACCTGCACACACAGATATCCCCCTAAAATAGCTAAAACTAAAAACTACTTCCAAAAATATTCAGCTTTGATATTAATGAGTTTTTTGGGTTCATTGAGAACATGGTTGTTGTTCAATAATAAAATTAATCCTCAAAAATACAACTTGCCTAATAATTCTGCACTCCCTGTATACCTACAATGATAAATTCCCCCCACAGTTTGCATATCTACATTTCATTCAATGAGCTGTCCATGTGTACATTTTGATCAAACAATTTTAACCAACTTGTCAATCTCTCAGAGACTTCTATCAAGTGGATCCCTGTGCTATTAGGTGCATCATGGTATGGTGACCACAGCTGCCACAACACAGCACCCACAAAGGGAGCATGCCTTAGCCCAAGAGCATCTCTGCTGCGAGGCTAAGGCCCTGTTCATAGGGCATCTTTTGCAATTGGATAGCTTGGATCAGGCACCAAAAGTCAGAATCTGCCTTGCATTGTTTTCAATGGGGGACAGTGCTGCTGTTCATGCATCCATAATTGACGGTGGCTTTTTGGTGTGGAAGCCACACCAAAATTCTGATGACAAAAGCCATAGTAAAAGAGGTCTAAGTCTTCTTGGCTTGGAACTGAAAAACATCCCACAGGCACAGCACCACAGCAACAGCTGCCATGCAGCACTGTACCATTTGAAGAGATCACAAAAGCTGAACTTTCCATGTGGTCCCAGACAGCAAAACAAGACCAAGTAGGTGTTAACACTTTGGGTGATTGCACGTGGTGAGGTAAACAAATCTGGGTTATCAAAAATGAGTGGGTTGCACCTGTACTTAAACCATTGAAAGTACAGATTCAGCCTAGCAAGTAACAGTAAACCACATGTGGTCACCCATGTTACACCCTTGGGCACCATTTCCTGCTAATTAAAAACATCTGAGCCAAAAGTGATGGCATGCTGGTACCAAGAAGTGAATAAAATGAGGTTCTTTTCTTAGTATACATTTTGGTCAAATTTTTTAGCCATAGACTTTCAGCAAAGACGCACTTCAAGTACTTTAAGGCAAAAAATGGAAATACAGTAACTTCAGGTTAAGTGCATTTCATTACTGAACCATATTGTGAAACATATTTAAAGGGGTTGTCTCGCTAAGACAACCCCTTTTCATATGTCCAAATAGGGCACAGATAGTGAAGAATTGTTCCTCTATGAGCCAGAGTGGAGAGACCAGGTGGAGCTGGATCATTTACCTATCACAAGAGTAGCTATTCAGATTCAATAACCACTTGGCAACAACCAATAAGGTCACTATCATCCCATATTTTTGGGGTATCTGGCTCAAAAATCCAAAGGTGAACTACAGTGGTGACCATAGTGGTTGTCCCCTAGATTTCTTAGTAGGCCATATAGGTTTGATCAGAACTGAATAATACATAATTATTTTTACAATTTGACAATTCTTTTTTTATTTAAAGAGAAATAAATTTAAAACGCTTAAAAAAAATATAAGATTTAGATTCACCTGGAGTTTTCTATGTAATAGTACATGCCGCAAGTTTTCATAACTTTTTATTTGTGACATTTTGTTCCTTTTGTCTATGATTTTTTTTTATCTCTAAACATATTCACTCACAGATGCTTCTTACTGACCTCACACTATGTTTAAATTGTAATTGTAAATCTTGCACTTATTTAGAAGTCCCAGTATATTTTTCACTTTTGTTCCACTTTTCTATCACAGGTTGGGAACTTCTATCTGGAAGATTTAACCTCAATTTATTTATTGGTAACTTCATATTTTCTAATTTTTCCCCCCTTTATAAGATGTGAAAACATTTGGGAAACATTTATTATGATATTTATGCCACTATTATACACTATTGTGGTGTAAAAAAAGTCTCAAAATCTGTTAAGGGTGGGAGGGCGCAGCACCAGCAGGCCAAGCATATTTAATATTTATCTGCATTCACGCCAGTTTCTGCCATGAATTAAGACATAAATCTATAGCACTTAGGAGGCTGCCATAGATTCGGTCTGTCATATGAAGAGGCCTGCACGTCTCAATAAATTTGGTGCATCCTTTGTCTGTAAAGGGGAAATCAAGAGGGGAATCAAGACCAACCATAAAAACACAGGTCTTGATAAATGTCCCCTTTAGGGTTTTTAACTCTCAGATTTCTGCCTGCCATGTTGGCCTCAGATGATCTTCTTACATCGCTGTAACTTAGGGACATAATTTAGGAACATAAAATCAACCATTTTGTTGGGAAGAGGAAGTACAGGTTTCCTGTAAGGATAATCAGGTGTGGCTAATTATGAAACACATTTGTGGATTTTCAATATACTGTAACTTTAATAGCTTGATGTAAAATATCATGAATATTAATGAACATCAGTTAAAATGATATGTTTAGTAGAGTTGAAGAGTTTAAATGAGCAAAAAATACTAAACTATAAAGTAATCTTATATTTTATATTCAAAATGTAAAATAATTATATTAACTGGAAAGAAAAATTTAAGACAGAATCAGAGTTCATCTTTCTGATGAAAATATTGGTTTGTGAAAGTGTAGGCTACTAGGCTAGATGACTTTTACTACATTATAGTCCAAAGCAAAAGCAAGGATTGCAGAAGTAGCATTCATATTCATGCCCTGGATGTCAAGGGGGTCTACAGGTGCCTTTGCTAACTAGAAAGAGAACATTATTATAAATGGCACATGGTAGGTAGTGGCCCTGCTAAATAAGAAGACACCCGTGTCATAAATGACACATGGTAGGTGGGTAGGCGCTTCCAATCATTGGTACCCAAGAGATTTAAATCACACCTCTGGGAAAGGGCTATTACCAGAGATGGACTAATTATTCTGTATTTTCCATTTCCCACAGTTGACAGGGCTCTATCAATAATAATGGGGAATATACCCAACACAACATCTCACCATCCCAGTTGGGGAGCAATGCGATACAATACATTTAGGAGATTTTCAAAGCAACTTTAGAGATAAATCCCTTGCTCATTCCAAGCTTTCATCTGCCTCCTATATTTTCAATTCTGCAGAAATAGATATTATGTTCAATGGCATTTAGTCTTTTATTTGTAACAGAATTAGTCAGTCTAATTGTAAAATCCATGTGCTGCTAAATGAAACCAATGAGTTGTCTGTCATCATATAGATAATTGTCCTACAGGCAGACCTGGGATCGGCTAGAGAAGGATTGTAGTTACCACAAACATAGTTAAGGAGCACTTAAGTTGAGTTTGAGACTTCAGCTAATTATCCAGTGATTGCTATGTTGAATTTTTACAAAAGGCACAGGTTGTTGCGGTGACAAATTGTTTAAGCTAAGGTGACCAGACTTGCTCTTTTAATGCGGTGAGCTTACAGCAAAGCACATTACTTATGGGAGTACTTTTCTTGAAATTCTTTTCCTAATCATGAAACATTGCAAAAACACAATGGAAAAATGTTAACAATGGTGATTAAAAGGCACCCATAGACAAAGCATAATAAAACAAGCTATGTTTGTATTTAGCTAAAAATAACTTCATGAATAAATGTGTAAATAACTAAATAAAATTATAAAATAATAGAGTTGAGCGAACCCGAACTGTAAAGTTCGGGTTCGTACTGAACTTTAGGGTTTTTGGCACCCGGACCCGAACCCGAACATTTCCGTAAAAGTTTGGGTTCGGGTTAGGTGTTCGGCGATTTTTATGGCGCTTTTTGAAGGGCTGCAAAGCAGCCAATCAACAAGCGTCATACTACTTGCCCCAAAAGGCCATCACAGCCATGCCTACTATTGGCATGGCTGTGATTGGCCAACTGCAGCATGTGACCCAGCCTCTATTTAAGCTGGAGTCACGTAGCGCCGCCCGTCACTCTGCTCGGATTAGTGTAGGGAGAGGCTGCAGCTGCTGTGAGGGAGAGATCAGGGAGAAATCTCATCAAGAACTGGTTTATGTACTCAGCGATCTACAGAAAAAGTGTTTTGTGGGTGCAGTGCACCATTTTTTTAAGCCTGCACTGAGCCAACTACTGCTGAAAACGAACTTTTTTTTCTTCAGTTAGTCAATATCAATACATGATCGGCAGCCATTTTATGCAACGATAGTGCACCAGCATAGGCTATCTGCAAGTCCAGAAATACAGCTTTGGCATACTGGGGTGAAAAAACCCTCTAATATACTGCACATCTGGGATTAGACAAGCATAAGTGACTGTCACATTTAGGCCATAAATACGGCTTTTTGGTTAGGGTGAAAAAACCCTCTAATATACTGCACATCTAGGATTACACGTGCATAAGTGACTGTCACATTTAGGCCATAAATACGGCTTTTTGGTTAGGGTGAAAAAACCCTCTAATATACTGCACATCTGGGATTACACGTGCATAAGTGACTGTCACATTTAGGCCATAAATACGACTTTTTGGGTACTGGGGTGAAAAAATCCTCTAATATATTGCACATCTGGGATTACACGTGCATAAGTGACTGTCACATTTAGGACAGAAATACAGCTTTTTGGTTAGGGTGAAAAAACCCTCTAATATACTGCACATCTGGTATTAGACAAGCATAAGTGACTGTCACATTTAGGCCATAAATACGGCTTTTTGGTTACTGGGGTGAAAAAAGCCTCTAATATACTGCACATCTGGAATTACACATGCATAAGTGACTGTCACATTTAGCCCATAAATATAGCTTTTTGGTTACTGGGGTGAAAAAAGCCTCTGATATACTGCACATCTGGGATAAGACATGCATATGTGAGTGTCACATTCAGGACACAAATACTGCTGTCATATAGAGTTAAAAAAAAATAGAGTGCAGTACCCTACATCAGGGTTTATATTTGCGGTTAATTATTTTTAACATACTTAACCTTTTTTTTACTTTGCTTTGTGAATGCTAACTATGAGGCAAACATCTAATAAGGGACGCGGTCATGGTCGTGGTGGTGGTGTTGGTGGAGCCTCTGGTGCAGGGAGAGGACGTGGCCGTTCCTCCACAGCTACACGTCCTACTGAACCTACTACCTCAGGTCCCAGTAGCCGCCAGAATCTACAGCGATATTTGTTCGGGCCTAATGCCGTTCTAAGGATGGTAAAGCCTGAGCAAGTACAGGCGCTAGTCAATTGGGTGGCCGACAGTGGATCCAGCACGTTCACATTATCTCCCACCAGGTCTTCTGCAGAAAGTGCACATGTGGCGTCTGAAACCTATGCCCATCAGTCTGTCACATCACCCCCGTGCATATCGGGGAACCTGTCTGAGCCTCAAGTCATGCAGCAGTCTCTTATGCTGTTTGAAGACTCTGCTGGCAGGGTTTCCCAAGGGCATCCACCTAGCCCTTCCCCAGGGGTGGAAGACATAGAATGCACTGACGCACAAGCACTTATGTTTCCTGATGAGGACATGGGAATACCACCTCAGCACGTCTCTGATGATGACGAAACACAGGTGCCAACTGCTGCATCTTTCTGCAGTGTGCAGACCAAAAAGGAGGTCAGGGAGGAAGACTGGGTTGAAGACGATGCAGGAAACGATGAGGTCCTAGACCCCACATGGAATGAAGGTCGTGCCAGTGACTTTCAGAGTTCGGAGGAAGAGGCAGTGGTGAGACCGAGCCAACAGCGTAGCAAAAGTGGGAGCAGGGTGCAAAAGCAGAGCAGCCGTCGCCAAAACAGTTCGCCTGCTACTGGCCACTGTCACCAGGGACCGAGCACACCAAAGGCAGCTTCAAGGAGTTCCCTGGCATGGCACTTCTTCACACAATCTGCTGACGACGAGACCCGAGTGGTTTGCACGCTGTGCCATCAGAGCCTGAAGCGAGGCATTAACGTTCTGAATCTTAGCACAACCTGCATGGCCAGGCATCTACAGGGTGGGCCATTTATATGGATACACCTTAATAAAATGGGAATGGTTGGTGATATTAACTTCCTGTTTGTGGCACATTAGTATATGTGAGGGGGGAAACTTTTCAAGATGGATGGTGACCATGGTGGCCATTTTAAAGTCGGACATTTTGAATTCAACTTTAGTTTTTTCAATAGGAAGAGGGTCATGTGACACATCAAACTTATTGGGAATTGCACAATGGTGTGCTTGGTTTTAACGTAACTTTATTATTTTTTGAGTTATTTACAAGTTTCTGACCACTTATAAAATGTGTTCAATGTGCTGCCCATTGTGTTGGATTATCAATGTAACCCTCTTCTCCCACTCTTCACAGACTGATAGCAACACCGCAGGAGAAATGCTAGCACAGGCTTCCAGTATCCGTAGTTTCAGGTGCTGCACATCTAGTATATTCACAGCATAGACGATTGCCTTCCGATGATACAAGATGTGCAGCACCTGAAACTACGGATACTGGAAGCCACTGCTAGCATTTCTCCTGCGGTGTTGCTATCAGTCTGTGAAGAGTGGGAGAAGAGGGTTGCATTGACAATCCAACACAATGGGCAGCACATTGAACACATTTTATAAGTGGTCAGAAATGACCCTCTTCCTATTGAAAAAACAAAAGTTGGATTCAAAATGGCCGACTTCAAAATGGCCACCATGGTCACCACCCTTCTTGAAAAGTTTCCCCCCTCACATATACTAATGTGCCACAAACAGGAAGTTAATATCACCAACCATTCCCATTTTATTAAGGTGTATCCATATAAATGGCCCACCCTGTACATGCGAGACACGGGCTGCAGTGGTGTAAGCACCTTCAAAACCAAGAAAGGGCTCAGGCCCCTCCTGCTCCCTCTTCTGCTGCGGCCTTGGCCTCTTCCTCCGCCTCTGGAGGAACGTTGGTACCTGCCGCCCAGCAAACAAAGGATGTGCCACCAACAACACCCCCTCCGTCACCAAGCATCTCCACCATGTCACACGGAAGCGTTCAGCTCTCCATCTCACAAACATTTGAGAGAAAGTGTAAATTCCCACCTAGCCACCCTTGATCCCTGGCCCTGAATGCCAGAATTTCTAAACTGCTGGCCTTTGAAATGCTGTCATTCAGGCTGGTGGAGACGGACAGCTTGAAACAGCTCATGTCACTTGCTGTCCCACAGTACGTCGTTCCCAGCCGCCACTACTTTTCCAGGAGAGCCGTGCCCTCCCTGCACAACCAAGTATCGGATAAAATCAAGTGTGCACTGCGCAACGCCATCTGTGGCAAGGTCCACCTAACCACAGATATGTGGACCAGTAAGCACGGCCAGGGACGCTATATCTCCCTAACTGCACACTGGGTAAATGTAGTGGCGGCTGGGCCCCAGGCGGAGAGCTGTTTGGCGCACGTCCTTCCGCCGCCAAGGATCGCAGGGCATCATTCTTTGCCTCCTGTTGCCTCCTCTTCCTACTCGGCTTCCTCCTCCTCTTCTACCACCTCCTCATCCGGTCAGCGACAGACCTTCACCACCAACTTTAGCACAGCCAGGGGTAAACGTCAGCAGGCCATTCTGAAACTGATGTGTTTGGGGGACAGGCCCCAGACCGCGTAGGAGTTGTGGCGGGGTATAGAACAACAGACCAACGAGTGGTTGCTGCCAGTGGACCTTAAGCCCGGCCTGGTGGTGTGCGATAATGGGCGAAATCTCGTTGCAGCTCTGGGACTAGCTGGTTTGACGCACATCCCATGCCTGGCGCATGTGCTGAATTTGGTGGTGCAGAAATTCATTCACAACTACCCCAACATGTCTAAGCTGCTGCATAAAGTGCGGGCCGTCTGTGCGCGCTTCCAGCGCTCTCATCCTGCCGCCGCTCGGCTGTCTGCTCTACAGCGTAACTTCTGCCTTCCCGCTCACCGCCTCATATGCGACGTGCCCACCAGGTGGAACTCCACCTTGCACATGCTGGAGAGACTGTGCGAGCAGCAGCAAGTTATAGTGGAGTTTCAGCTGCAGAACGCACGGGTGAGTCGCACTGCGGAACAGCACCACTTCATCACCAATGACTGGGCCTCCATGCGAGACCTGTGTGCCCTGTTGCGCTTCGAGTACTCCACCAACATGGCCAGTGGCGATGACGCCGTTATCAGCGTTACAATCAGGGCCGTCTTTACCAAGGGGCAAAAGGGGCAGCTGCCCCGTGCCCAGTTGCTCCTGGGGGGCCCAAGGCAGCTGCCTCTTGAGTCCTGCTAGCCACTGCCCCGGGTGTCAGGCTGTCAGCTGTGATCTAAGACCTTAGCTGTGATCTAGGACCTTAGATGACATCATCACCATGTGACCAGTAACCTAGCAATATTACTGGTCACATGGCTATGAGGTCATCAAGGTCCTATCAGGAGTGTTGCAGGAGAAGTTTGCCTTAACTGTGGAGCTTTTTTGTGAAGATTACATCAGAAAAAGGTGACAGGGGCTGTTATGCTAATATACAGTAAACTACTGTATAGTGGGGTGCTGTATACTGTGGGGGGCTGTATACTGTGTGGGGCTGTATACTGTGGGGGGCCTGTATACTGTGGGGGGCCTTAATACTGTTGGGGAGCCTGTATACTGTGGGGGTGATGTATACTGTGGTGAGCCTGTATAGTGTGGGGGGCCTGTATAGTGTGGGGGGCCTGTATACTGTGGGGGGGGGCTGTATACTGTGGGGAGGGCTGAATACTGTGTGGGGGGGCTGTATACTGTGTGGGGGGGCTGTATACTATGTGGGAGGGGATGTATACTGTGTGGGGGGACTGTATACTGTGTGGGGGGGCTGTATACTGTGTGGGGGGGCTGTATACTGTGTGGGGGCCTGTATACTGTAGGGGCTTGTATACAGTGTGGGGGCCTGTATAGTGTGGGGGGCTGTATAGTGTGGGGGGCTGTATACTGTATACTGTGGGTGCTGTATAGTGTGGAGTGCTATACTGCTGTACTGTATAGTGTGGGGGGCTGTATAGTGTGGGGTGCTGTATCGTGTATAGTTCGGGGTGCTGTATACGGTGAGGTGCTATACTGCTCTACTGTATACTGTGAGGTGTTGTATACTGTGGGGTGCTGTATACTGTGGACTGCTATACTGTTCTACTATATACTGTGGGGTACTGTATAGTGTAAGGTGCTATACTGCATACTGTGTGGTGCTGTATACTATAGGGTGCTATACTGCACACTGTGGGTTGCTGTATACTATAGGGTGCTATACTGCATACTGTGGGGTGCTGGGGTGCACTGTAACATTAGGGTGAGCTGAGCCCTGGTCTCCTTCCTGCAGAGCGGTGCCCACTTCCAGCCTGAGCCCAGCTGCCCAGAGCACTGATCCTGAGCTGCTGGAGTCTTCAGAACTGGAAGTATTTACAGTCATGTGTGGATTTTTTCTGTGTGTGTTGTGGTGGAGTGCGTGATTGCCTGCTAAGGTGTGGGAAGGCGGGATCCAGGGGGCCCAAGTAAATTTTTGCCCGGGGTCCAATCAATATTAAAGACGGCCCTGGTTACAATACCACTTCTATGTCTCCTTGAGAAAACACTTAGGGCGATGATGGAAGAGGCTGTGGCCCAGGATGAGGAGGAGGAAGAGGGGTCATCTCTAACACTTTCAGGCCAGTCTTTTAGAAGTGGCTCAGAAAGAGGATTTTTGCAACAGCAGAGGCCAGGTAAAAATTTGGCCAGCCAGGGCCCACTACTGAAGGACGAGGAGGAGGCGAATGAGGAGGAGGAGGAGGATGGGATGAAGCATGTTCACAGTGGGGTGGTATCCAACGCAGCTCGGGCCCATCACTGGTGCGTGTCTGGGGGGATACGGAGGACGCAGACGATATGCCTCCCACAGAGGACAGCTTGTCCTTACCTCTGGGCAGCCTGGCACACATGAGTGACTACATGCTGCAGTGCCTGCGCAACGACTGCAGAGTTGCCCACATTTTAACGTGTGGTGACTACTGGGTGGCCATCCTGCTGGATCCCCGTTACAAAGACAATGTGCCATCCTTAATTCCCTCACTGGAGCGTGATCAGAAGATGCGCGACTACAGGCGCACGCTGGTAGACGCACTCCTAAGAGCATTCCTGACTGACGCCGGGGGACAAGTGGAATCACAAGGTGAGGGCAGGGGAGGAGGAAGAGGTCGCCAACGCAGCTGTGTCAGCGCCAGCACCTCAGAAGGCAGGGTTAGCATGGCCGACATGTGGAAAAGCTTTGTCACCTCGCCGCAACAACCAGCCCCAACTGCTGATGTGGAGCGTGTTAGCAGGAGGCAGCATTTGAACAACATGGCGGAACAGTACCTGTGCACAGGCCTACACGTACTGACTGATGGTTCTGCCCCATTCAACTTCTGGGTCTCCAAATTGTCCACATGGGCAGAGTTTGCTCTGCATGCCTTGGAGGTGCTGGCCTGCCCTTCAGCCAGTGTACTCTCTGAACGTGTATTTAGCACGGCAGGAGGCGTCATTACAGACAGACGCAGCTGCCTGTCCACAGCCAACGTGGACAAGCTCACGTTCATTAAAATGAACCAGGCTTGGATCCCACAAGACTTGTCTGTACCTTGTGCAGAATAGACATTTATACCACCATCAAACATACATTCTTGTACTCAAGTCAAGTGCAATGATTCTTTGTTTTAATTTTTTTTAATTTGTCCCAAAATTTTGGGGGCTACCTACCCCAATAGAAAATAAAAAAAAACATTGTTGGCTACCTGTTCCTCCTCCATTGCTGCCTCCACCTACAACACCACATTCACCGCCTCCTCAACCTCCGACTCCATATCCACCTCCTTCTCTGAGTTGCAGGTTAATAATTTGTAATTTTTAGTTATTTTATTTCATTTTAAGTTATTTCCCTATCTACATTTGTTTGCAGAGCAGTTGCCATGCTCTTAAGCACATTTTACTGCCTTTTACATCCCTCTAGCCTTTTCAAGGACTATTTTAGAGCCATTTTAATAAAAAAAAAGTGCCAATTTTAGTGCCCTAAATTGAAAAAATTCTTATTTTCAATTGTCGGGTGACATTTTACCATTTTTGGCGTAAACAAACCCCTGCTGTGCCTGGGTGACAGGGGCCTAAATCTCTCAAAATCCTCTGTTCTATTGCTGGGTGACAAGATCTCCCTTTTGCCGTGAATGAACCCCTGCTGTGCCTGGATGACAGGGGCCTAAATCTCTCAAAATCCACTGTTCTATTGCTGGGTGACATGAACCCCGTTTTGCCGTGAATGAACCCCTGCTCTGCATTGCTGACAGGGGCTTAAATCTCTCAAAAACCTCAGTTCTATTGCTGGGTGACATGAACCCCCCTTTGCCGTGAATGAACCCCTGCTCTGCATTGCTGACAGGGGCCTAAATCTCTCAAAATCCTCTGTTCTATTGCTGGGTGACATGAACCCCCTTTTGCCGTGAATGAACCCCTGCTCTGCATTGCTGACAGGGGCCTAAATCTCTCAAAATCCTCTGTTCTATTGCTGGGTGACATGATCCCCCTTTTGCCGTGAATGAACCCCTGCTGTGCCTGGGTGACAGGGGCCTAAATCTCTTAAAATCGTCTGTTCTATTGCTGGGTGACATGGACCCCCTTTCGCCGTGAATGAACCCCTGCTCTGCATTGCTGACAGGGGCCTAAATCTCTCAAAATCCTCTGTTCTATTGCTGGGTGACATGAACCCCCTTTTGCCGTGAATGAACCCCTGCTGTGCCTGGGTGACAGGGGCCTAAATCTCTCAAATGCCTCTATTGTATTGCTGGGTGACATGAACCCCCTTTTGCCGTGAATGAACCCCTGCTGTGCCTGGGTGACAGGGGCCTAAATCTCTCAAAATCGTCTGTTCTATTGCTGGGTGACATGGACCCCCTTTTGCCGTGAATGAACCCCTGCTCTGCATTGCTGACAGGGGCCTAAATCTCTCAAAATCCTCTGTTCTATTGCTGGGTGACATGAACCCCCTTTTGCCGTGAATGAACCCCTGCTGTGCCTGGGTGACAGGGGCCTAAATCTCTCAAAATCCTCTGTTCTATTGCTGGGTGACATGAACCCCCTTTTGCCGTGAATGAACCCCTGCTCTGCATTGCTGACAGGGAACTAAATTTAGTGAAAACATCTGTTACTGATCAGAAGATGCGCGACTACAAGCGCACGCTGATGATAGCATTCCCATCTGACAGCGGGGGCACAGTGGAAGCACAAGGTGAAGGCAGAGGAGGAGGGAGAGGTCGCCAACGCAGCTGGGGCACCACCAGCACCTGAGAAGACAGGGTTAGCATGGCCAAAATGTGGAAAAGCTATGTCAGCCTTGGAGGTGCTGACCTGCCCTGCAGCCAGTGTATTGTGTGAACGTGTGTTTAGCATGGCAGAGAGCATTATCACAGGCCGCAGCCAATGTGGACAAGCTTACGTTTATTAAAATGCACCAGGCATGGATCCCACAGGACTTGTCCGTACCTTGTGCAGAATAGACATTTATACCAGCCTCAACCATCCATTCTTGTACTCAAGTGGACTTATTCTTTGTTTTAAAAATAAAAAATAACAAAAATCAGTGTTGGCTACCTACTCCTCCTTCACCGCCGCTTCCACCTACATCGCCACATCAACCTACACCGCCACATCCACCCATCCACCGCCTCCTCAACCTCCTACTCCTATATCCAGATTGTTATTTTTTTTCTTCTGTATTTTATGTTATTTTAAGTCATTTCCCTATCCACATTTGTTTGCAGAACAGTTGTCATGCTCTTAAGCACATTTTGATGCCTTTTGCAGCCCTCTAGCCCTTTCCAGGACTATTTTAGTGCCATTTTAGTGCTTAAAAGTTCGGGTCCCCATTGACTTCAATGGTGTTCAGGTTTGGGGTGAAGTTCGGGTCAAGTTCGGGTCCCGAACCCGAACTTTTTTTTCAAGTTCGGCCGAACCTGCCAAACCCAAACATCCAGGTGTCCGCTCAACTGTATTAAATAAATAAAGTTACATTAAAGGAGTTGCGCACCTTTGGTGGGGTTTTTGAACCCACCATCCTCCTGGGCAGACCTGCAAAGAGAATCATAGTTAACTGTTTCCCGAGGCCAGCTCCCAGCATCTTTACTTCCCAGCTTTGGCTGCTCCACTGCTCCAATGAATGCTTCAATTTAAACTTCCTGTTTGACGCCTCTGCATCCAATTGCTGGGATGACTAGCTATCCTTATGTCACATGATCATTTGTCATAATGCAAGGGGCACAGATCACTGCTGAAGACAGTTATTGAGATCCCAACAGAGAAGCAGAGGTCAAGTAGGGAAGGAACTGGGGGCCATTGCTGGGCAGGTTGGTATGCTTCACTTGAAGGTCTGCTCAGCTTCTGTGGTCCAGTATTTGAGCCTTGTTAAATCAAAATTGTCCTATGTTTGAGCCTTGTTTAATCAAAATTTCCAACTAAAGAAATTAAAAACTTGACAAAAATTTGACAGACAGATTTTTTGGTACATAATTTGTATAGAATTTTCAGCATAAAAGTTGCAAGTAGATGACTTGACAAATAAATAAAACAGGTATTGGTATAGCGATCTCATGTATTACTCATCTTCATAAAACATATGAACCAGTAAAGAACTTTCAAAAAGGGGATAACCAGGAAAACTTTATGTGAAAACAAGAAAAAGTGCAGCCATATTGACTGTTACTTTTGAATTAGCCTTTGAGAAACTGAAATGTATGATTTACTGACAATATCTGTAAGCAAAAAATACATAATGGTTACTGGTACCAGGTACCAGGGTGCACTCCTAAGGCCTGAAGCAACTATACATGTGTACTGCACACTGAAGACCTTTAGGAGGGACTAGGAGGAGACTAGAAGCTAGAAAACATCTAGGCATTTAACAAAGAGGTTATCTCCACTGATGTCAATGATCAGGTAAGATGTCTTGTTATTACCACCTTTTTTTGTACCATTTGAGCTTCAGCCAGATGCCATGTTGGAAACTGGGCTATGGGGAGCTCGCTCATTTGTTCTCAGCATAGGTAACCATTACTTACTTTACTATATATATATATATATATATACACTGCTCAAAAAAATAAAGGGAACACTTAAACAACATAATGTAACTACAAGTCAATCACACTTCTGTGAAATCAAACTGTCCACTTAGGAAAAAACACTGAGTGACAATCAATTTCACATGCTGGTGTGCAAATGGGATAGACAACAGGTGGAAACTATAGGCAAATAGCAAGACACCCTCAATAAAGGAGTAGTTCTGCAGGCGGTGACCACAGACCACTTCTCAGTTCCTATGCTTCCTGGCTGATGTTTTGGTCACTTTTGAATGCTGGCGGCGCTTTCACTCTAGTGGTAGCATGAGACGGAGTCTACAACCCACACAAGTGGCTCAGGTAGTGCAGCTTATCCAGGATGGCACATCAATGCGAGCTGTGGCAAGAAGGTTTGCTGTGTCTGTCAGCGTAGTGTCCAGAGCATGGAGGCGCTACCAGGAGACATGCCAGTACATCAGGAGATGTGGAGGAGGCCCTAGGAGGGCAATAACCCAGCAGCAGGACCGCTACTTCTGCCTTTGTGCAAGGAGGAACAGGAGGAGCACTGCCAGAGCCCTGCAAAATGACCTCCAGCAGGCCACAAATGTGCATGTGTCTGCTCAAATGGTCAGAAACAGACTCCATGAGGGTGGTATGAGGGCCCGACGTCCACAGGTGGGGGTTGTGCTTACAGCCCAACACTGTGCAGGACGTTTGGCATTTGCCAGAGAACACCAAGATTGGCAAATTCGCCACTGGCGCCCCGTGCTCTTCACAGATGAAAGCAGGTTCACACTGAGCACATGTGACAGACGTGACAGAGTCTTGAGACACCGTGGAGAACGTTCTGCTGCCTGCAACATCCTCCAGCATGACCGGTTTGGCATTGGGTCAGTAATGGTGTGGGGTGGCATTTCTTTGGAGGGCCGCACAGCCCTCCATGTGCTCACCAGAGGTAGCCTGACTGCCATTAGGTACCGAGATGAGATCCTGAGACCCCTTGTGAGACCATATGCTGGTGCGGTTGGCCCTGGGCGCCAGGCTCCGTAAAGGGGGGCTCGTTCAGGGCCGGCCTTTGGGGTGTGCGAATTTCTTCTGTATAATGCCGGCAGGCAGGCGGGCGGCCGGCGCGTCCCTCAGTGATGTCACGTGCCTGCGCCGCCTGCTTTATGAATGAAGCAGGCGGCGCAGACAAGTGACGTCACTGAGGGACGCGCCGGCCGCCTGGCCCGCCTGCCGGCATTATACAGAAGAAATTCGGATATACGGTACTATTAGGAGTGAGGGGGGCATGTTTAATAACTTTAAATGGCGGCGGCGGGCATACGGAATCTGTGGATGGCACAGTTAAGGGGTGGGTGTCTGTGGATGGCACTGTTATGGGCTGGGGGGGCACTGTGGATGGCACTGTTATGGGGTGGGGGGTCTGTGGATGGACATATATAACAGTGCAGTGGCGTTGCTAGGGCTGGTGTCACCCGGTGCGGTAGAAAATGGTGTCACCCCAACCTGCCCCGCAGCTCACCTGGTGTCACCCCAACCTGCCAACCGCAGCTCACCTGGTCCTGGTTCTGTCTGCAGCAGCTGTCTTCTCCTCTGTGTGGTCCTGATATCTTCTCTCTGCTTCAATCTGGTTTGAGGACTGTACTTTTCGCCCTATAAGATGCACATAGGTTTTAGAGGAGTATAATAAGAAACAAAATTTTCCATTATACCTCAGGTCAGACCCCCATATCAGCCGTCAGCACCCCATCCATCATGCCCATGTCAGCCGTCAGCACCCCATCATGCCCATGTCAGCCCCCATCCATCATTACCCCCCATGTCAGCCATCAGCCCCCCATGTCAGCCATCATGCCCCCCATGTCAGCCATCATGCCCCCATGTCAGCCGTCAGCACCCCATCCATCATGCCCATGTCAGCCGTCAGCCACCATCCATCATGCCCCCCATGTCAGCCATCATGACCTTATGTCAGCCGTCAGCACCCCATGTCAGCAGTCAGCCATCAGCCCCCCATGTCAGCACCCCATCCATCATGCCCATGTCAGCCGTCAGCACCCATCCATCATTACTCCCATGTCAGCCATCAGCCCCCCATGTCAGCCATCATGCCCCCCATGACAGCCGTCAGCCCCCATCCATTATGCTCCCTAATGGGGGACAATGTTGGAGTCTGCACCATCAGGGGGGGGTGACATGATGAGGGACAATGTTGGAGTCGGTGGCACAGACATTTCTTCTCTTCCCCTCCAGGCTCCATGGCACAGACATGTTTGTACATTTTGTCCCCCATCTCCCCCTCTCTGTTACAATTACAATACATTTACAGTGTCAGTACCTGATATATCACTGGGGTCTGGCTGGAGTGGGGTCAGTCTGGTCCTGGCTCCAATCTCAGCTGGCTCTGCCTTAAGGTGTCTTCTCCAACAGTCGTGCCACTGTGTTCTTCTGCTGCCAGCCTGGAGGGGCAGCTTTTACAGGCCACAGCAGACAGAGGCAGAGCAGCTCCGCCTCCTCTCCTCCCTCCGCCGCGGCCCCACTGACAGTCAGTGACGCCTCCTTTGGCCTGAGCCGGCACACATGTAGGCAGGATAGCCGCAGGCCCGCTGCCGCTGCCCGCACTGTAAGTAAAATTTAAATAGTATGTAAGGCCCCCGGACTTACTGCCGAAGTGCAATTTCAATGTGTTACACAAGCATGTCAAACTCAAAGGCTAACATGGGCCAAAAAAACAAAATTTTAGTTTATGTGGGCCGCATAAAAAAAATAATAATTTTTTTTTACAATATAATGCAGACGGATCCGTTCTGAACGGATCCACCGTCTGCATTATATGAGCGGATCCGTCTCAGACGGATCCGCTTTGAACGCAAGTGTGAAAGTAGCCTTAGGGGCGAGAACCTGGGATCTTTCATCCCTTGTCCTATTCAGCTCTATCAGGGTGAATAGGACTTCACACTGTCCCTGCTGCTCTGTGCCTTGTGCACACAGCATCAGGGATGTTACCATGGCAACCAGGGCTTCTGTAGCGTCCTGGCTGCCATGGTAACTGATCGGAGCCCCAGGCTTACACAGCTGGGGCTCCGATCAGAAGCTGCCACTGCACCACCAATGAGGGGGAGGGGAGAGGTCCCTGTGGCCACTGCCACCAATGATTTTAATACTGGGGGGGGGGGGGTTGAGAGGGGCTGGCGCACTGTGCCACCAATGATTTTAATGGGATGGGGGGTTGAGGGGGGGGGGGCACACTGCACCACCAATGATAAATTACCCCTTTATACAGGAGGCTGGTACTGGCAGATCAGCAGTTAACCCCTCAGGTGCGGCACCTAAGGGGTTAACTGCCTCTGATCGCAGCTCCCTGTCAGCGGAAGGGTGCCGGCAATGCGATTCTGCTGCCGGCACCCGCCTCCTGTATTGTGTTAAAGACTGACTTTCACTATCAGGCCACACAGAGCGGTGCCCAGCGATGTCTCAGCACTCACCATTAGTCCTGGGCGCCGCTCCGTTCGCCTTCAGTGCTCCATTACTGTCTCCTCTCCTGCTCCACATGCTGCTGATTACTATCGGAGCGATGGGAGGAGACATCAGCTTCACTAGTGGGCGTTCCTTCTTCCTGGCTGTAGCGCTGTCCAATCGCAGCGCAGGGAGAAGGAACGCCCACTAGTGAAGCTGATGTCTCCTCCCATCGCTCCGATAGTAATCAGCAGCATGTGGAGCAGGAGAGGAGACAGTAATGGAGCACTGCAGGCGAACGGAGCGGCGCCCAGGACTAATGGTGAGTGCTGAGACATCGCTGGGCGCCGCTCTGTGTGGGAAATGGGAATAGTCCTATCATTGGTGGCTCAGTGCGCCCGCCCCTCCTCCCCCCCCTCTCTTCTCATTGGTGGCAGCGGCAGCAGCACAGGGGGAGGGAGGACAGCTTCCTTCTCCCCGTGCTGCTGAGAGAACATGAGCGCGCCGATAGTAGCGCGCTCATGTTCAGAGATACTAGACTGCCGGGCCGCAAAGATATTCATTGCGGGCCGCATGTTTGACACCCATGGCAGCCAGACCTACCAAGGTGATTAATGAAATGATGTAACACATTGAAATTGCACTTCGGCAGTAAGTCAGTCCGGGCCTCAGGCGGCCGGGTGACACCCCATCAGACTGGTGTCACCCGGTGCGGCCCGCACCCCCCTTGCAACGCCACTGTATAACAGTGCCAGCCACAGATCCCCCCTCATAAGTGTCCGTCATCCACAGATCCCCCCATAAGTGTCCGTCATCCACAGATCCCCCCATAAGTGTCCGTCATCCACAGATCCCCCCATAAGTGTCCGTCATCCACAGATCCCCCCATAAGTGTCCGTCATCCACAGATCCCCCATAAGTGTCCGTCATCCACAGATCCCCCCATAAGTGTGTGTCCGATCCACATTTCTTTCTTTTTTTATTCTCTTATACGTTAATAAGGATACAGTGTTATGCAGAGGTGTACTTATAACAATTTTATAGACAAATGATGCTATTTACAGTCGCGCGGGGGGCGCGAAATGTTTTCTTCTTCCTAGGGGGGGCATGACAGAAAATAATTGAGAAGCACTGTCCTAATGCAAGACAATGCTAGACCTCATGTGGCTGGAGTGTGTCAGCAGTTCCTGCAAGACGAAGGCATTGATGCTATGGACTGGCCCGCCCGTTCCCCAGACCTGAATCCAATTGAGCACATCTGGGACATCATGTCTCGCTCTATCCACCAAAATGACATTCACACAGAAATGAAGTGGCAATTCTAGAGGAGCTGCTCAGCCCCTGACACTGTGGCGTGTCTTTTATTGGGGGAGCAGCCCCACCGCATGTGGACCGCAATAATCGACTAACCCCAGCAAAATATGCATACAATGGAGGATGTCGACGCGGTCCACATGCACCACAAGATTCGTCATATTCGCTAATTCTACCAAGCCAACCATAGTAAACCAGGTCCAAGTTGAAATAGCAATTCGATTAATTCAAGTTATAATAATCAAATTTCGATTTTAACTTAGCACTGCTATATTCCATATTCGTTAATTCTAGCCTAATATGGAATATAGCAGTGCTAAGTTAAAATCGAAATTCGATTATTATAACTTGAATTAATCGAATTGCTATTTCAATTTGGACCTGGTTTACTATGGTTGGCTTGGTAGAATTAGCGAATATGACGAATGTATTCGTCATATTCCTCAAAACGAAGTTAACAAAGTATTCTACATCTTCGTTTTAGCTACCTATTCGTCAACTTCGCTAATTCTAGCAATCAAATAGGAAGGTTGACTATAGAGACAGCTGTGTTTAATTCGCTATGCGATTATATTACTTTGCTTTTTTTTATTTTTTATAAATAGAATCATTATAATAATCAAGTATTTAACTATTCAATAAAAAAAAGCAAAGTAATATAATCGCATAGCGAATTAAACTTAGCTGTCTCTATAGTCAACTTTCCTATTTGATTGCTAGAATTAGCGAAGTTGACGAATAGGTAGCTAAAACGAAGATGTAGAATACTTCGTTATCTTCGTTTTGAGGAATATGACGAATACATTCGTCATATTCGTCATCTTCGCTAATTCTAGATATCAAACCAATAGGAAAGTAGACTTAAGTTAAAATCGCAATACGCGATTATTTAAATCGCATAATAATCGCGATAACTAGAATAATGACGAATATTCGATTTCGACGAATATTAAAACTAATATTCTAACGAATATTCGCGAATTTCGTCGAAATCGAATATGGCACCTGCCTCTCATCACTATACATAACAAACAAGTGTGAAACAACTGAAAATATGTCATATTCTAGGTTCTTCAAAGTAGCCACCTTTTGCTTTGATTACTGCTTTGCACACTCTTGGCATTCTCTTGATGAGCTTCAAGAGGTAGTCCCCTGAAATGGTTTTCACTTCACAGGTGTGCCCTGTCAGGTTTAATAAGTTGGATTTCTTGCCTTATAAATGGGGTTGGGAACATCAGTTGTGTTGAGGAGAAGTCAGGTGGATACACAGCTGATAGTCCTACTGAATAGACTGTTAGAATTGGTATTATGGCAAGAAAAAAGCAGCTAAGTAAAGAAAAACGAGTGGCCATCATTACTTTAAGAAATGAAGGTCAGTTAGTCAGCCGAAAAATTGGGAAAACTTTGAAAGTAAGGGCTATTTGACCATGAAGGAGAGTGATGGGGTGCTGCGCCAGATGACCTGGCCTCCACAGTCACCGGACCTGAACCCAATCGAGATGGTTTGGGGTGAGCTGGACCGCAGAGTGAAGGCAAAAGGGCCAACAAGTGCTAAGCATCTCTGGGAACTCCTTCAAGACTGTTGGAAGACCATTTCAGGTGACTACCTCTTGAAGCTCATCAAGAGAATGCCAAGAGTGTGCAAAGCAGTAATCAAAGCAAAAGGTGGCTACTTTGAAGAACCTAGAATATGACATATTTTCAGTTGTTTCACACTTGTTTGTGGGTTCAGGTCCGGTGACTGTGGAGGCCAGGTCATCTGGCGCAGCACCCCATCACTCTCCTTCATGGTCAAATAGCCCTTACTTTCAAAGTTTTCCCAATTTTTCGGCTGACTAACTGACCTTCATTTCTTAAAGTAATGATGGCCACTCGTTTTTCTTTACTTAGCTGCTTTTTTCTTGCCATAATACAAATTCTAACAGTCTAGTCAGTAGGACTATCAGCTGTGTATCCACCTGACTTCTCCTCAACACAACTGATGGTCCCAACCCCATTTATAAGGCAAGAAATCCAACTTATTAAACCTGACAGGGCACACCTGTGAAGTGAAAAACATTTCAGGGGACTACCTCTTGAAGCTCATCAAGAGAATGCCAAGAGTGTGCAAAGCAGTAATCAAAGCAAAAGGTGGCTACTTTGAAGAACCTAGAATATGACATATTTTCAGTTGTTTCACACTTGTTTGTTATGTATATAATTCCACATGTGTTGATTCATAGTTTTGATGCCTTCATAGTCATGAAAATAACGAAAACTCTTTGAATGAGAAGGTGTGTCCAAACTTTTGGTCTGTACTGTATATTTTATGTATTTTATCATAGTGTAGTAACGTTTTTATGCACTTAAGCCTTGTCAAGCCTATTTTATTCCTGGATCTCAGAATTAATTGTAAAACAATAACCTTTATAGGCTGATCTCTACAGCCATCTATCTATATCCATCTATCTATTCTCACATTCACATACCTAGCAGCTATAAACCACTGACAAAGATATAGAAATAAAATAAAATAAATGTATCTACAGACTTTAAGGTGCTTTCATGTCTATGACATTTGTTATGCCTATTGGTGTCATAAACACCTTGAGACCAATTGTCCTCAGGGAAAACCATGATTGTCCAATAAGTGATTTACTTTTGGCCAAACACCAAACGATTAAAGGGGTTCTGCACTTTGTTTAAAGTGATGATCTATCCTCTGGATAGATCATCAGCATCTGATCGGCGGGGGTCCAACACCTGGGACCCCCGCTGATCAGCTGTTGGAGAAGGCAGCGGCGCTCCAGCAGCGCCGCAGCCTTCTGACTGTTTACCGCAGGCCCAGTGACGTCACGACTAGTATCACTGGCCTGGGCGGGGCTAAGCTCCATCTAAGTGAACAGTGAGAAGGCAGCAGCACTGCTGGAGTGCCGCTGCCTTCTCAAACAGCTGATCGGCGGGGGTCCCGAGTGTCGGACCCCCGCCGATCAGATGCTGATGATCTATCCAGAGGATAGATCATCACTTTAAACAAAGTGCAGAACCCCTTTAATGAAACATTAATGTTCAAGAGCTCTTTCACTATGCACACCTGCATAGACCTGAAAATGTATGTTCATGCTTATGGTTGGAGCATGGAGCATATAGAGACCACTAATGGATGCGACTGATCACATAGTCCTCAAATAGAAACCATCAAGAGCAAGTAGGTAACACAGACATGCAAGCAAACATAAATAAGTCTTTCATTGATTTGTCATTTTTAATGGATTAAATAAATGCTCACGATTTTAGCAGCTGGATTTGGACTTTACTTGTTATTGTCATTGTTATTGATTTATTGTCATAAATCAATCTTATTAAGCCATCGAACATTGTCACCAATGGTTTAATTATGCCTATTACTAGTTGCATATTTGTGCACCAAATATAGGCATTTTAGTGCTTATTACAAATTTAGAAAGCCCCTACCAGGGCTGGAATGACCAGTGGAAGTGGCAGTAAGATTAAAATAAAATACAATAAAATGGAATCCACTGGGGTCGTGGTGAAGAGTAGTGATGAGCGGCAGGGGCAATATTCGAATTCGCGATATTTCGCGAATATTTGAGTGAATATTCGCCATATATTCGAGAATTTGCGAATTTGTGAAAATTCGCATAAAATTAGCATAAACATTTTCGCATAAAAATTCACATTAACTGGTATTTAAAAAAAAAAAAGAATATTCGCAATTACGAATATATTTTGCAATATTCTAAATATTCGCGAATTCTCGAAGTGCCGATATTCGCAATTAAAATTCGCAATTCGAATATTCGTGAACAACACTAGTGAAGAGGACTTTTCTGGTAACCCCACAGATGTTACCTTTGTCAGAGGTTTTATACCAATTAAGGAACACACAAGGATGGAATTACTGCCACAGCAGCCATAGCGACTGCTATGGAGTCTGCAGTGGCAGGGGGCCCCAAGCCTTAATGGATGTCTGTCATCCATTACAGCCTGGGAAGGGGCATAGCTATAAGGGAAGTAGGGAAAGCGGCTGTTTTTGGGCCTGAACTTAGAAGGGGCTCACCCAGAAGGAGGACTAAAAGACTTTAACTTCAGTATTATAAAATTACATTATATATAGTGTTGAGCATGAATATTGTAATCGCAGATTTTTATCGCGAATATCAGCACTTCGAGAATATGTGCGAAGATCTAGAATATATTGCTATATCTTCATAAAAGCAAATATTCTAGATTTTTTTATCACTAGATAAACCTATAATCTTTTATCACTTATTGTATATAACTACTCTTAAATCTTTATTTTTATTTTTTTTTACATATCATCAATTAACTTTTATTATAAGTATTTTCCGACCTATCATTAATAATTGTATTTTTTTATAGGTGCTATATTATTTTAAAAATAAATAATTACCTATAACTCGCAATAAAAAACATTTAACAGACAATTACACAAAGGCTGTATGCCAAAAGCCAGGTATGTGCAAGCCAACAACCTATTCATAAGACAGGTACAGTCAACATACATTACAATGGCAGCCTTGTGTGCAATGAGACATTCAAAACAAGCTTCTTTTTTTTGTCTTCAGAACATTGCTTGATTTTTGTTGGATGGCTTGGGGGCCTGCGCACCTAGATCATTATCATTAGGGTGACAAAAAAATTATATATATTTTTTTTAATGCAAGCTAACTTTTCTTTCACTGCTTAGGAGGGCTTCATAAAAATTTTCAGTTTTCTAATTGTCCTAACATTTATATTCAATAACCTTTCCATACTGTTTTGTCATGTAAACTCATTTGCATAAACATGGGAATATGGGAAAGACATGCAAATAGTGTTTCAGCCGGAAAACAAGGCAGATTCTGCAAATTTGCATGTCTTTCCCATATGCCCATGTTTATGTAAATGAGTTTACATGATAAAACAGTATAGAAAGGTTATTGAATATAAATGTTAGGACAATTAGAAAACTGAAATTTTTTTATGCAGCCCTCCTAAGCAGTGAGAGAAGAGTTAGCTGGCATCCCAATTTTTTATTTTTTTTGTCACCCTAATTATAATGATCTAGGTGCACAGGTCCCCCAAGCCATCCAACAAAAGTCAAGTAACTTTGAGGCTCATTGGCTCTCAAGTCTGTGTGAATAGAGTGTTGGTCTTGAATGTGTCATGGATAGGTTGTCAGCTTGCACAAACCCAGCTTTTGGCATATAGCCTTTGTATGATTGTTTGTTATAGGTACTGAAATTGCAATACGTGAATATAACTTTGGCAATTTTTGCAATTGCAAATTTATGGAATATTGCCTATGCTGCTCATCACTAATTATATACAGTGACACTGTAGGAAACGGACAGAGCAGCTGACGGGCCTTGTCTGAGAGAGCTATCTTGACTAGCCACAAGAGTGGGGGTTGCATGGGAGGAGGAGGTTGCCAAGAAGTTGCTTGGGGGGAGGACAGTTCAAAAATCTGCCATGGGACCCAGTCATTTCTAGCTACACCACTGGGCATGGGCCTTATTCTCCATCCATGTTTTTCCCAGCAGGCACAATGCAGTGACATAAGTGCACTTGCTTTGCTACCAGGGACAGGCTGGGGAATTATCTTTGCCCCATGCACTCTTCTATTTATTACCTGATCTTTCGCCGGCCCATCTGGTCTCTCAGCACAGAAAATGCAATGACATCACTGCATCACGCCTGCAGGTGAGAGTGGAATGTTCTCTGTTCAGGGGCAAGGTGAGTTTTTATTTTATTTTATTAATATAAATGGGGCAGAACTACTGTAAGGGGGGCACTAAGGGAGAGCATTACTGTGTGGGGGCACTAAATGAGGCCAAGCTACTGTGAAGGGGGCAGTAAGTGGACAAAACTGCTGTGAAGGGGACACTAATTGGGAATGCTACTGTGAAGGGGGCATCACTACTTATGGGCACACTAAGGGGCATAACTATGGTGAAGGGGCACTAAGCGGGCAAAACTACGGTGAAAGGGCAAAACTGCTGTTAAGGGGGCAAGCTACTGAGAAGGGGATACCAAGGGGAACATTACTACTGTGTTGGGGAACTAAGGTGGCAAAGCTACTGTGAAGGGAGCAGTAAGTGGACAAAACTACTGTGAAGGGGACACTAATGGGGAATGCTACTGTGAAGGGGGCATCACTACTTATGGGCACACTAAGGGGCATAACTATGGTGAAGGGGCACTAAGGGGGAAAAACTACGGTGAAAGGGCAAAAATGCTGTTAAGGGGGCAAGCTACTGTGAAGGATACCAAGGGGGACATTACTACTGTGTTGGGGAACTAAGGGGGCAAAGCTACTGTAAAGAGGGCACTAAGGAAGCATAACTACTGTGAATAGGCACTAAGGGGGCATTACTACTATGAAGGGGCACTAAGGGGGCTTCATTACTTTGTGCATGCAGTAGGGGGGCATAACTACTGTGAATGGGCACTAAGGTGCATAGCTACTGTGAAGAAGGCACTAAGGGGACATAACTATTGTGTGGGGACACAAAAGCAGCATGACTACTGTGTGGAGGCACTAATAGGACATAACTGCTGTGAAGGGGGCACTATGAGGGCAAAGCTACTGTGAAGGGGCACTAAGGTGGCATAACTGCTGTAAAGGGGGCAGTAAAAAGCATAACTACTGTGAACGTTCAGCACAGTGGCTCGCACTGGTGCCTTGCAGCACTGGGGTCCTAGGTTCAATTCCGCCCAAGGACAACATCTGCATGGAGTTTGTATGTTCTCCCCATGTTTGCTATGGTTTCCACCAGGCACTCTGGTTTCCTCCCAAACTTCAAAGACATAGTGATAGGGAACTTAGATTGTGATGAGGACAGCTTAATGCTAATGTCTGTAAGGAGTTACGAAATATAGTAGCGCTATATAAGTGAGCTGAATAAATAGCTACTGTAAGAGGGCATAAAGAGGGCATAACTACTGTGTGCAAGCACTAAGGGAGCATAACTACTGTAAAGGGAGCACCAAGGTGTCATCACTAGTGTTGATCACGAATATTCAAATTGCGATATTTTATCGCGAATATCGGAACTTCGAGAATTCATAAATATTTAGAATATAGTGATATATATTCGTAATTTCGAATATTCGAGATTTTTTTTTAATCAGTACACATTATCCCTCCCTGCTTTTAGCTTGTGGGCCAATGAGAAGGCTGCAATAACTTTGACTTTAGGAGTAGTGTTGATTGCGAATTTTCGTAATGGCGAATTTTCGTAATGAGAATTTTCGGAATGCGAATTTGCGGAATGAAAATCAATGAGTTTGTGAAAACTCAGATCGGATGGTATATTCTAACCCCCAGGCGTTCCCATGGTGACGGGGACTCTTGTCGTGGATGAGTATGTCAAAGTGGAACAACTGTACAGTTTTTTCTTTAAAAGACGAATATTCTAGAAAACGAATATATTTGTTTTTTAGAATATTCGTAATATTCAAAAATAAGAATATATAGCAATATAGCGAATATTCGAAAAAAAACGAATATAGAGCAATTTAGCTAATATACTGCTATAATCTTTGTCTAATAGTTGTAATTTTTTCCTCATCTGAAGTTCAGATTGGAAAAAAATTACAACTATTAAAAAAAATGATTATAGCACTATATTAGCTAAATTGTTCTACATTCGTTTTTTTTTTATATTCGCTATATTGCTATATATTCTTGTTTTAGAATATTATGAATATTCGAAAAAACGAATATATAGCACTATATCGAATATACAAAACGGATTACAAAAAAGTTGGGACACTAAACAAATTGTGAATAAAAACTGAATGCAATGATGTGGAGATGGCAAATGTCAATATTTTATTTGTAATAGAACGTAGATGACAGATCAAACGTTTAATCCGAGTAAATGTATCATTTTAAAGGAAAAATACGTTGATTCAAAATTTCACGGTGTCAACAAATCCCAAAAAAGTTGGGACAAGTAGTAATAAGAGGCTGGAAAAAGTGAATTTGAGCATAACGAAGAGCTGGAAGACCAATTAACACTAATTAGGTCAATTGGCAACATGATTGGGTATAAAAAGAGCTTCTCAGAGTGGCAGTGTCTCTAAGAAGCCAAGATGGGTAGAGGATCACCAATTCCCACAATGTTGCGCAGAAAGATAGTGGAGCAATATCAGAAAGGTGTTACCCAGCGAAAAATTGCAAAGACTTTGCATCTATTATCATCAACTGTGCATAACATCATCCGAAGATTCAGAGAATCTGGAACAATCTCTGTGCGTAAGGGTCAAGGCCGTAAAACCATACTGGATGCCCGTGATCTCCGGGCCCTTAAACGACACTGCACCACAAACAGGAATGCTACTGTAAAGGAAATCACAGAATGGGCTCAGGAATACTTCCAGAAACCATTGTCAGTGAACACAATCCACCGTGCCATCCGCAGTTGCCAGCTGAAACTCTACAGTGCAAAGAAGAAGCCATTTCTAAGCAAGATCCACAAGCTCAGGCGTTTTCACTGCGCCAGGGATCATTTAAAATGGAGTGTGGCAAAATGGAAGACTGTTCTGTGGTCAGACGAGTCACGATTCAAAGTTCTTTTTGGAAATCTGGGGCGCCATGTCATCCGGACCAAAGAGGACAAGGACAACTCAAGTTGTTATCAACGCTCAGTTCAGAAGCCTGCATCTCTGATGGTATGGGGTTGCATGAGTGCATGTGGCATGGGCAGCTTGCATGTCTGGAAAGGTACCATCAATGCAGAAAAATATATTCAGGTTCTAGAACAACATATGCTCCCATCCAGACGTCATCTCTTTCAGGGAAGACCCTGCATTTTTCAACAAGATAATGCCAGACCACATTCTGCATCAATCACAACATCATGGCTGAGTAGGAGAAGGATCCGGGTACTGAAATGGCCAGTCTGCAGTCCAGATCTTTCACCTATAGAGAACATTTGGCGCATCATAAAGAGGAAAGTGCAACAAAGAAGGCCCAAGACAATTGAACAGTTAGAGGCCTGTATTAGACAAGAATGGGAGAGCATTCCTATTTCTAAACTTGAGAAACTGGTCTCCTCGGTCCCCAGACGTCTGTTGAGTGTTGTAAGAAGAAGGGGAGATGCCACACAGTGGTGAAAATGGCCTTGTCCCAACTTTTTGGGGATTTGTTGACACCATGAAATTCTGATTCAACATATTTTTCCCTTAAAATGGTACATTTTCTCAGTTTAAACTTTTGTTCCGTGATTTATGTTCTATTCTGTATAAAATATTAGAAGTTGGCACCTCCACATCATTGCATTCAGTTTTTATTCACGATTTGTATAGTGTCCCAACTTTTTTGGAATCCGGTTTGTATTAGTTTTTTAGAATATTCGTCTTTTTTTGATCCAAGCAGGGAGGAATCATGACTTCAGATGGAAAAAAAGACAAATATCCTAAAAAATGAATATATTTGATATAGTGCAATATATTCGTTTTTCGAATATTCGTAATATTCTGAATTGAATTTTCACAATGTCATTGATTCTCATTACGAAAATTCTCATTACAAAAATTTGCATTACGAAAATTCGCAATCAGCACTACTCCTAACGAATATTCTAATTTGCGAATATTCGACGAATGTTCTACAAAATATTGCGAATTCGAATATGACCCCTGCCGCTCATCACTAGTCATCACTACTGTGTGTGGTAGTAAGGGGGCATAACTACTGTGTGGGGTTGTATGGAGGCGGTTGCGGCGGTCTTGACTAGTCGGGGAGAGTGCAGGGAAGTTACTAGACATGGGGTATAAACACTACAAAATAAATTATTTGCATTTTCAGCTGGAGTATTCCTCTAAACGAATTAAAGGGTTTCTATCACTTCGTTTCACCTATTTAGCTTTCAGACACTAGCGATCCGCTAGTGTCTGCTTTATCTAACCATCCTAATATAAGAGCTTATTGTCCTGCCGTTTAGCTAAAAAAATAACTTATATAGATATGCAAATGAGCCTCTAGGTGCTATGGGGGCGTGATTAGCACCTAGAGGCTCCGTCTACCTTAACAAACTGCCGCCGCCCAGCGCGTCCCTCCAGCCCGCCTATCTCCTCCGGAATGCGATGCTCCTCGTATTCGGCGCATGCGCAGTGAATGTCTGATCGCTTCCCTGCTCAGACATCTCCACTGCGCCTGCGCCGATGACGTCATAGTGCTCCGAGGAACAGGCGCAGTGGAGATGTCTGAGCAGGGAAGCGATCAGACATTCACTGCGCATGCGCAGAACAGAGACGCGCACGGAGAGGATCGCTTCAGCTGGAGATGGGCGGGCTGGAGGGACGCGCTGGGCGGCGGCAGTTTGTTAAGGTAGACGGAGCCTCTAGGTGCTAATCACGCCCCCATAGCACCTAGAGGCTCATTTGCATATCTATATAAGTTATTTTTTTAGCTAAACGGCAGGACAATAAGCTCTTATATTAGGATGGTTAGATAAAGCAGACACTAGCGGATCGCTAGTGTCTGAAAGCTAAATAGGTGAAACAAAGTGATAGAAACCCTTTAACAAAATTATTCCTCATTCCCTAATTAAAATGTTGCAAAAAAATATTTCACATCCCTCTATAGAGCTTAACAACCTGATAGGCTGAACTGGAAAGCAAGTTGGTCTGGTACATAAAATGTCTTCTTTCACTCCATGATAGTGTTATTTTAATTTATAATATTATAAAGTGAATATTCTGTTATTTTGCCATACCATGTTTAAACGTCTAGTAGAAAAACAAATGACGGCATCTCTGTTATATCCTGTGCATTAACAGTCATGTTATTGGGGGAAAATGAAGTTCCTTACATAGTTTAGGTAGAAATAAAGTGGAGGATTAAAGATTTTACTTGGTTACAGTCTAGAATAAACTTAGGTCCAGAAATAAAACTAGACCTGTGGATGGCTGCCAAAAAGTTGTGGTTGAGGTAAAAGTAAGGTTATCACACCATAAAATTTATAGAGAAAGAGCAACCGCTCTCATCTGCTACACATTACAGAAAAAAATAAAAATTAATAATTGTGTTTTCTAATATATTTACATAATTGTAATAAAAATGCATTACAATAATATTAAACAAATTATATAATTATTACATTTAGAAATAAATGTAACAGATTTACAGAAAAATTTACATAATTTGCACTATATTTATTATTACTATTATTATTATTATATTAATTATTATCATTTTAATCTACAAAGTATTTATACAGCACCAGAATATTCATTTTACAGAGATTGCTCTCACTTACTTTGGTACTTTCAGTATTGGGGCTCACAACCTAACCTAAATTAATCCTATCAGTATGTTTTGGAGTGTGGGAGGAAACGAGTTCCTAGAGGAAACCCACGCAAATACAGGGAGAACATACAGTCCATACAGATGTTTTATTTGGTTGGTGACCAAAAGTGCCAATTTGGACCATTTTCTGCTAATTGTTGGTACCTTCACATGACACAAACATAGATATTTGTGGAAACCTCCAAAATCTTGTTGGATTTATCAGTCATTGCCAAAATTGATGGTTCATTCATGAAAAGCAACAGATTACACCTTGGAGTATGCTCAAGTCAACTGCGTCATGGACCAGGTCACGCTGCAAAGCCCAGACTGAACTTCAAATAATAAGTGATATGTTATTGTACATTATGGCATTGTCATCCAGTGGTATTGCAACAGTCCCATTTAAGTGACTGAGTACCTAAATGCTAATTGGTTGTAGCTCTGACCTTATGTCTGATCATATTTTCATGGACCGACCCAAAGTTAGGCCATCAATATTGAAGCCCTTTCATAAAGTTCTAAAGTTAAGACTGTGAAGTTCGGGTTCAGACTGAACTTTAGAATTTCAGTAAAAGTTTGGGTTCAGGTTCGGTGTTCGCCGCTTTCTTGGTGCTTTTTGAAAGGCTGCAGAGCAGCCAATCAACAAGCGGTTAACTGTCTGACCTTAGAAGCCATCACAGCCATGCCTACTAATGGCATGGCTGTGATTGGCCAGTGTAGCATGTGACCCAGCCTCTACAGTATATAAGCTGGAGTCACGTAGCGCTGCACGTCACTCTGCTGTGCTTAGTGTAGGCGAGGATGCTGCTAGTGATTTCAGGGAGAGAATAGGAGAGAGTCTTTGCTCAAAATCTGAATCTAACTCAGCGATATTCATATATTGTGTTTTGTGGGTGCAGGGCACACATTTTTTATCCTGCCCTGAGCCCAGTGACCGAAAAAAAAAAAACTTTAATAAGTCAGTTAGGTGGGCGGCAGCAGCGGCCATTTTATGCAAGCTCAGTGCACCAGCACTGCATCTGAGCTTTTGGGACATTGAAAATCCCAATTTTTTGGGCAATTTACAACATCTGGTGCATTTGCAGGCTTAGTCAGTGTGCAATTTAAGCTAGAAATACAGACATCATTTTCTGGGGTTTTAAAAACACACTTTTTTTTGCCAAAAAACACTATTTTCCTGATCTGCAAGTGTTAAATTCAAGTTTAATATATACAGCTTTCATATTCTGTTACCAAAAAAACACTTTTTTGGCAATATACAACATCTGGATTAGTCAGTGTGCAATTTAAGCTAGAAATACAGGCATCATTTTCTGGAGTTTTAAAAACACTTTTTTGCCAATAAACAATATTTTCCTGATCTGCAAGTGTTAAATTCAAGTTTAATATATACAGCTTTCATATTCTGTTACCAAAAAAATACTTTTTGGCAATATACAACATCTGGATTAGTCAGTGTGCAATTTAAGCTAGAAATACAGCCATCATTTTCTGGGGTATTAAAAACACACTTCTTTGCCAAAAAACACTATTTTCCTGATCTGCAAGTGTTAAATTCAAGTTTAATATGTACAGCTTTCATATTCTGGTACCAAAAAAACACTTTTTTGGCAATATACAACATCTTGATTAGTCAGTGTGCAATTTAAGCTAGAAATACAGCCATCATTTTCTGGGGTTTTAAAAACACACTTTTTTTTTGCCAAAAAACACTATTTTCCTGATCTGCAAGTGTTAAATTCAAGTGTAATATATACAGCTTTCATATTCTGTTAAAAAAAAAAACTTTTTGGGCAATATGCAACATCTGGATTAGTCAGTGTGAAATTTAACCTAGAAATACAGCCATCATTTTCTGGGGTTTTAAAAACACACTTTTTTGCCAAAAACCAAAATTTTCAGGCCTTGCAGCATCAGCACGAGTAAAATTACAGGCTTATATACTGCTGTCAAATTCGGTAATTAAACAAACACCCGTTTGGGCAAAAAAAATGTAGTTGCCAGCCTTTGATGCAGATGTCATTGTAAGATACACCCTTTATACATTTGGGTTAGATTCAGATATTTGAAATACCGCCATTTGGTGCACAAATCTTTAATTGAGGCCTACTGTGGGTCAGGCCGTGTGAGATACACCATGTATATACAGGGCTTATATTCTATCATTAATAAAACACCCTTTTTGGGGCAAAATACACAATATTTCAGGCCTTGCAGCATCTTGACGTTTGAAATTCCTGGTTTATATACTGCTGCCATATTGAGTTATTAAACAAACACCCGTTTGGGCAAAAAAAGTTTATTTGTCAGCCTTTGCTGCATATATCATTGGGAGATACACCCTTTATACATTTGGGTTATATTCAGATATTTGAAATACCGCCATTTGGTGCACAAATCTTTAATTCAGGCCTACTGTGGGTCAGGCCGTGTGAGATAAACCCTTTACATACAGGGGTTTGATTCAGGTATTTGAAATACATCCATTTTGGGCAAAGAAATCTTTAATTGAGGCCTACTGTGGGTCAGGCCGTGTGAGATACACGCTTTAAATACAGGGGTTTGATTCAGGTATTTGAAATACAGCCATTCTGGGCAAACAAATGTTTAATTGAGGCCTAATGTGGGCCAGGCCGTGTGAGATACACCCTTTACATACTAAGGTTTGATTCAGGTATTTGAATTACAGCCATTTTGGGCAAAAAAATCTTTAATTGAGGCCTACTGTGGGTCAGGCCGTGTGAGATACACCCTTTACATACAGGGGTTTGATTCAGGTATTTGAAATACAGCCATTTTGTGCAAAGCAATCTTTAATTGAGGCCTACTGTGGGTCAAGCCGTGTGAGATACACCCTTTACATACAGGGGTTTGATTCAGGTATTTAAAATACAGCCATTTTGGGCAAAGAAATCTTTAATTGAGGCCTACTGTGGGTCAGGCCTTGTGAGATACACCCTTCAAATACAGGGGTTTGATTCAGGTATTGAAAATACATCCATTTTGGGCAAAGAAATCTTTAATTGAGGCCTACTGTGGGTCAGGCCGTGTGAGATACACCCTTTAAATACAGGGTTTTAATTCAGGTATTTGAAATACAGCCATTTTGGGCAAAAACATCTTTAATTGAGGCCTACTGTGGGTCAGGCCGTGTGAGATACACGCTTTAAAAACAGGGGTTTGATTCAGGTATTTGAAATACAGCCATTTTGGGCAAACAAATGTTTAATTGAGGCCTAATGTGGGCCAGGCCGTGTGAGATACACCCTTTACATACTGGGGTTTGATTCAGGTATTTGAATTACAGCCATTTTGGGCAAAGAAATCTTTAATTGAGGCCTACTGTGGGTCAGGCCGTGTGAGATACACGCTTTAAATACAGGGGTTTGATTCAGGTATTTGAAATACAGCCATTTTGGGCAAACAAATGTTTAATTGAGGCCTAATGTGGGCCAGGCCGTGTGAGATACACCCTTTACATACTAAGGTTTGATTCAGGTATTTGAATTACAGCCATTTTGGGTAAAAAAAATCTTTAATTGAGGCCTACTGTGGGTCAGGCCGTGTGAGATACACCCTTTACATACAGGGGTTTGATTCAGGTATTTGAAATACAGCCATTTTGTGCAAAGCAATCTTTAATTGAGGCCTACTGTGGGTCAAGCCGTGTGAGATACACCCTTTACATACAGGGGTTTGATTCAGGTATTTAAAATACAGCCATTTTGGGCAAAGAAATCTTTAATTGAGGCCTACTGTGGGTCAGGCCTTGTGAGATACACCCTTCAAATACAGGGGTTTGATTCAGGTATTTAAAATACATCCATTTTGGGCAAAGAAATCTTTAATTGAGGCCTACTGTGGGTCAGGCCGTGTGAGATACACCCTTTAAATACAGGGTTTTAATTCAGGTATTTGAAATACAGCCATTTTGGGCAAAAACATTTTTAATTGAGGCCTACTGTGGGTCAGGCCGTGTGAGATACACACTTTAAAAACAGGGGTTTGATTCAGGTATTTGAAATACAGCCATTTTGGGCAAACAAATGTTTAATTGAGGCCTAATGTGGGCCAGGCCGTGTGAGATACACCCTTTACATACTGGGGTTTGATTCAGGTATTTGAATTACAGCCATTTTGGGCAAATAAATCTTTAATTGAGGCCTACTGTGGGTCAGGCCGTGTGAGATACACCCTTTACATACAGGGGTTTGATTCAGGTATTTGAAATACAGCCATTTTGTGCAAGGCAATCTTTAATTGAGGCCTACTGTGGGTCAAGCCGTGTGAGATACACCCTTTACATACAGGGGTTTGATTCAGGTATTTAAAATACAGCCATTTTGGGAAAAGAAATCTTTAATTGAGGCCTACTGTGGGTCAGGCCTTGTGAGATACACCCTTCAAATACAGGGGTTTGATTCAGGTATTTATAATACAGCCATTTTGGGCAAACAAATCTTTAATTGAGGCCTACTGTGGGTCAGGTCGTGTGAGATACAACCTTTAAATACAGGGGTTTGATTCAGGTATTTGGAAAACAGCCATTTTGGGCAAAGAAATCTTTAATTGAGGCCTACTGTGGGTCAGGCCGTGTGAGATACACCCTTTAAATACAGGGGTTTGATTCAGGTATTTGAAATACAGCCATTTTGGGCAAACAAATGTTTAATTGAGGCCTAATGTGGGCCAGGCCGTGTGAGATACACCATTTACATACTGGGGTTTGATTCAGGTATTTGAATTACAGCCATTTTGGGCAAAAAAATCTTTAATTGAGGCCTACTGTGGGTCAGGCCGTGTGAGATACACACTTTACATACAGGGGTTTGATTCAGGTATTTGAAATACAGCCATTTTGGGCAAACAAATGTTTAATTGAGGCCTACTGTGGGTCAGGCCTTGTGAGATACACCCTTCAAATACAGGGGTTTGATTCAGGTATTTGAAATACAGCCATTTTGTGCAAAAAAATCTTTAATTTAGGCCTACTGTGGGTCAGGCCGTGTGAGATACAACCTTTAAATACAGGGGTTTGATTCAGGTATTTGGAATACAGCCATTTTGGGCAAACAAAAGTTTAATTGAGGCCTACTGTGGGTCAGGCCTTGTGAGATACACCCTTTAAATACAGGGGTTTGATTTAGGTATTTGAAATACAGCCATTTTGGGCAAAGAAATCTTTAATTCAGGCCTACTGTGGGTCAGTCCGTGTGAGATACACCCTTTACATACTGTCGTTATATTCTACTATTAATTAAACACCTATTTTGGGCAAGATCCTAAATTCGAGAAATATAAGGAGAGCGTCAAATATGGGACGTGGCCCAGGTCGTGGTGTTGCTGGTGGAGCTTCTGTTGCAGGAGAGGACGTGGTCGTTCTGTGCCAACTACACGCACAAGTGAAAACCCTAGCTCAGGTGCGAGTAGGCGACAGAACCTGCAGCGGTATTTAGTCGGGCCTAATGCGTCTCTACGAATGGTGAGGCCTGAACAAGTACAGGCGATAGTAGATTGGGTTGCTGACAGTGGATCCAGTTCCTTCACATTGTCTTCCACCCAGTCTCCTGCTGAAAGACCACAGTTGGCACCTGCAGCCGATGTCCATCAGTCTTTTACCTCACCCCCTTGCAAATCAGCCAAGCAGTCTGAGCCCCAAGTCATGCAGCAGTCTCTTCTGCTTTTTGATGACTCTGTTAGCAGGGTTTCCCAGGGCCATCCACCTAGCCCTGCCCCAGAAGTGGAAGAGATTGAGTGCACCGATGCCCAACCACTAATTTTTTAAGATGAGTACATGGGAGGACCATCGCAGCACGTCTCGGATGATGACGAAACACAGGTGCCAACTTCTGGGGCTTTTGAAAGTGTGAAGACCGACAATGAAGGCAGGGGTGAAGACTGGGTGGAAGATGATGTAGGGGACGATGAGGTCCTCGACCCCACATGGAATCAAGGTCATGCGAGTGACCTATGTAGTTCAGAGGAAGAGGCGGTGGTCGCACAGAGCCACTAGCACAGCAGAAGAGGGAGCAGGGTGCAAAAGCGGAGCGTCCGTCCTCTAGACAGTTTGCCTGCTACTGCCGACCGCAGCACGGGACCGAGCACACCAAAGCCAGCTCCAAGGAGTTCCCTGCCGTGGCGGTTCTGTAGTCAATGTGCTGACGACAAGACAGAGTGGTTTGCATGCTGTGCAATCAGAGCCTGAAGCGAGGCATAAACGTTCTCAACCTGAGCACAACCTGCATGACCAGGCATTTAAGTGCAAAGCACAAGCTGCAGTGGAGTAGACACCTCAAAAACCAAGAAAGGTCTCTTTTTCCTCCTGCTTCCTCTTGTGCTGCAGTCTCGGCCTCTTCATCCACCTCTGGAGTGACAGTGCCACCTGCCACTCTGAAAACAGAGGATCTGCCAGCAACACCAACACCTGGGTCACCAAGTATCTCCACAATGCTCCACGGAAGCGTTCAGCCCGCCATCTCCCAAACGCTGGAGAGGAAGAGGAAGTTCCCTTCTACTCACCTGCGATCCCTAGCCCTGAATGCCAGCATTTCTAAATTACTGGCCTTTGAAATGCTGTCATTCCGTCTAGTGGAGACGGATAATTTCAAAGGCCTTATGGCAGTGGCTACCCCACAGTACGTTGTGCCCAGCCGCTACTACTTTTCCAGGAGAGCCATCCCTTCCCTGCACAACCAAGTAGGGGACAAAATCAGGTGTGCACTGTGCAACGCCATCTGTGGCAAGGTGCACCTCACTACGGACACGTGGACCAGTAAGCACGGTCAGGGACATTATATATCTCCATAACAGCACCCTGGGTAAATGCAGTGGCGGCTGGGCCTGAGGCGGATAGCAGTTTGGCGCATGTCCTTCCACCACCGAGGATTGCAGGGCGCTTCAGTTTGCCTCCTGTTGCTTGCTCCTCCTAATCTGCTTCCTCATCCTCTACCAGCTCCTCATCCGGTCAGCGTAACAGCTTCACCACCAACCTCAGCACAGCCAGGGGTAAACGACAGCAGGCAGTTTTAAAACTTATCTGTTTGGGGGACAAACCCCACACCACGCAGGAGCTGTGGACGGGCCTTGAACAACAGACCGATTAGTGGTTTGTGACAGTCAGCCTCAAGCCTGGCCTGGTGGTGTGCTATAATGGGCAAAATCTCGTAGCAGCTCTGGGACTAGCCGGTTTGACGCACATCCCTTGCCTGGCGCATGTGCTGAATTTGGTGGTGCAGAGATTCCTTAAAAATTACCCTGATATGTCAGAGCTGCTGCATAAAGTGCGTGCCGTCTGTGCGCGGTTTCGGCGTTCTCACTCTGCTGATGCTCGCCTGTCAGTGCTGCAGCGTAACTTCGGCCTTCCCGCTCACCGCCTCATATGCGACGTGCCCACAAGGTGGAACTCCACCTTGCACATGCTGGCCAGACTGTGCGAGCAGCAGCAGGCGATAGTGGCGTTTCAGCTGCAGCACGCACAGGTGAGTCGCTCGGCGGAACAGCACCACTTCACCATCAATGACTGGGCCTCCATGCGAGACCTGTGTTCCTTGTTGCACTGTTTTGAGTACTCCACCAACATGGCCATTGCCGATAATGACGTTCTCAGCCTAACCATCCCACTTCTATGCCTCCTTGAAAAAACGCTGCTGGCGAGGATGGAAGAGGATGTGGCACAGGAGGAGGAAGAGGGATAATTTCATAAGGTTTCCGGCCAGTCATTCCCAAGTGGCTCGGAGGGGTGGTTCCTGCACCCACAAACTCCAGGTACACAATTGTCCAGCCAGGGCACAGTTCTGGAGGATGAGGAGAAGGAGATGGAGGAGGAGGAACCATGTTCACAGCAGGCTGGCACCCAGACCAGCTCATGGCCATCATTGTTGCGTGGATAGGGGGATACAGAGGACACAGACGATACACTTCCCACAGAGGACAGCTTTTCGTTGCCTCTGGGGAGCCTGGCACACATGAGCGATGTAAAATTTGTCTGATACATTTTTGGGTGAAATTCACAAATTTTTGGTTGTAACATACCCCTCCTCTACCTAGTTGACAGCTTAATAAATTTCAATAATTTTTTTTTACATTTTAGGGTAACAATAAACTAATTTTTTTCTGTCATAGAACCCTACTCTACCAAGTAGACAGGTTAATACATTTCTGTAATTTTTCTGTTACATTCTTGGGTTGACATTATACAATTTTTGACGTGAATAAACCCCTGCTCGGCATAGGTGACAGGGAATAAAATTTCTGAAATGCTTCTTTAATTGATGCGCGCCACCTCCTCCTCAACCTCCTACTCCATATGGACCTCGTCCTCCTAGATTATTATTTTTTATTTTTACGTACAGTACAGACCAAAAGTTTGGACACACCTTCTCATTCAAAGAGTTTTCTTTATTTTCATGACTTCACACCTGTAAAATGAAAACCATTTCAGGGGACTACCTCTTGAAGCTCATCAAGAGAATGCCAAGAGTGTGCAAAGCAGTAATCAAAGCAAAAGGGGGCTACTTTAAAGAACCTTGAATATTACATATTTTCAGTTGTTTCACACTTGTTTGTTATGTATATAATTCCACATGTGTTAATTCATAGTTTTGATGCCTTCATAGTCATGAAAATAAAGAAAACTCTTTGAATGAGAAGGTGTGTCCAAACTTTTGGTCTGTACTGTATTTTATGTTATTTAAAGTCATTTCCCTATCCACATTTGTTTGCAGAGCACTTGCCATGCTCTTAACCACATTTTGATGCCATTTGCAGCCCTCTAGCCCTTTCCATGACATTTTTACAGCCATTTTAGTGCTCAAAAGTTCGGGTCCCCATTGACTTCAGTCTGGTTCAGGTTCGGGGTCAAGTTCGGGTCCCGAACTCGAACTTTTTTTTGAAGTTCGGCCGAACCCATCGAACCCGAACATCCAGGTGTCCGCTTAACTCTACTGGTGATCTATCCTCTGGAAAGATCATCAGCATCTGATCGGCGGGCTTCCGACACCTGGCGACCCCCGCCGCTCAGCTGTTTGAGAAGTCAGCGGCGCTCCAGCAGCGCCGTGGCCTTCTCACTGTTTACCGCTGGCCCAGTGACGTTACGACTAGTATCAACTGGCCTGGGCGGGGCTAAGCTCCATTCAAGTGAACGGAGCTTGGCCGCGCACAGGCCAGTGATACTAGTCGTGACGGTAAACAGTGAGAAGGCCGCGCCGCTGCTGGAGCGCCGCTGACTTCTCAAACAGCTGAGTGGCGGGTGTCCCAGGTGTCGGACCCCCGCCAATCAGATGCTGATGATCTATTCAGAGGATAGATCATCAGTTTAAACAAACTGCAGAACCCCTTTAAAGATGGCGCCTACTCCAGAATGGAATGGGCACCATAGCATCCAGGTGCCTGCTATTTCATACAACAGAAACCCATGGCTAATGTCTGTAACCGGCAGTAATGCCGATCGCAGACAATTTAACTCTAAAATGCCTTGGTCAAACCTGATCACGGCATCTGATAGTGTGAAAACTTCCAGGTTTGATCCAGCTCCCCCATGTGGCAATCGTAGGAGCCGGAGCATGTATGCGGCAACCCCTGTCATTCAGAATGACAGTAAGCTGCTGCATAGTAGTTTCTATGGAGCCCCTGCCTGTTGCAGGACTCCATAGAAACATATTAAATTTCTCTAATGCATTGGAGTCTATGAGAATAACAATTCAATGATTGCCTGTTATAGTTCCTTATGGAACGGATAGTGTATTACCCCCCTTTCCCCAAAAAGAAAATAAGAAAAAATGAAAAAAAAGCATCATGGGTATTGCCGCATGCGAAAAACGCCTGTACTATAAAAATAAAATATATATTTATCCCATACAGAAAAAGGCAAAATGAGAGAAAGTGTCAAAATGGACAATTTGCTGTTTTTCCTCCCACAAAAATTTAAATAATAAGTGATCAGAAAGTTGGACGCACCCCAGAATGTTATAAATGAAAACTACAAAAAAAGTTATAGGGTTAGAAAATGACAATGAAAACAAAATCATAAAAAGGTATTGTCTCATCTAAGGCATTAGTGCCATATTGCTAGGATATGCTACCAAGATCAGGTTTGGTTCCCACTATCTTCAGAATGGGACCCCCAAAGTGAGCAGAGAGCAGCCATGCATTCGCTGCCGCTCTCCATTCATTTCTATGGTACTGCTAAAATGAACTGAGCGCCAGCACAGCTATCTTTGGCAGTCCCATAGAAGAAAATGGAATGGTGGCCTCGCTTGCGCATTGTTCTCTTCATTTATTTTTATGGGACTTCCAAAAATAGCAGAGTGCATTCGGAATTAAATAAATGGAGAGCACACCACACAGAAATGAATGAAGAGCATGCCGTGAATGTACGGTTTCCTCTCCATCTATTTCGGGAGCCATTCTGGAGATAGTTGCAGATCTCAGAGGTAGAACCTGCACATACAGTACTGATCAAAAGTTTAAAACCACTTGAAAAATGGCAAAAAATCATATTTTACATTGTTGGATCTTAACAAGGTTCCAAGTAGAGCTTCAACGTGCAACAAGAAGAAATGAGAGTGAGACAAAACATTTTTTGAGCATTCAATTAACTTAAAATAACGATTAAACTGAAACAGGCTGTTTTTCAGCTGATCCAAATTTTAGGACCACATGCCTTTAAAAGGCCAAATCTGTGCAAAGATGTGTATTTATTGTCATTCTCTGTCAGGTAGTCACACGTTGTGATGGCAAAGGCAAAAAAACTTTCCCTTTTTAAACGTGGTTGTTGAACTGCATAAGCAGGGTCTCTCACAGCGCGCCATCGCTGCTGAGGTGGGACGCAGTAAGACAGTCATTTGGAATTTCTTAAATGATCCTGAGGGTTATGGAACAAAAAAGTCAAGTGGAAGACCCAAAACAATTTCATCAGCACTGAGCCGGAGGATTCAATTGGCTGTCCGTCAAGACACGGGACCTCGACCCAAATGAAGGCCCTTACTGGTGTTGACTGCAGCCCCATAACCATCAGACGGCATCTGAGACTGAAGGGCTTCAAAAACAAAAAACTTCTTCAAAGACCTCGTCTCCTACCACTTCTGCAGGAAGGCTATTCCATGCACCCACTACTCTCTCAGTAAAGTAATACTTCCTGATATTACTTTTAAACCTTTGCCCCTCTAATTTAAAACTATGTCCTCTTGAAGAAGTTTTTCTTCTTTTAAATATTCTCTCCTCTTTTACCTTGTTGATTCCCTTTATGTATTTAAAATTTTCTATCATATCCCCTCTGTCTCGTCTTTCTTCCAAGCTATACATGTTAAGGTCCTTTAATCTTTCCTGGTAAGTTTTATCCTGCAATCCATGTACTAGTTTAGTAGCTCTTCTCTGAACTTTCTCCAAAGTATCAATATCCTTCTGGAGATATAGTCTCCAGTACTGAGCACAATACTCCAAATGAGGTCTCACTAGTGCTCTGTAGAGCAGCATGAGCACCTCCCTCTTTCTACTGGTAATGCCTCTCCCTATACACCCAAGCATTCTGCTAGCATTTCCTGCTGCTCTATGACATTGTCTGCCTACCTTTAAGTCTTCTGAAATAATGACCCCTAAATCCCTTTCCTCAGATACTGAGGTTAGGACTGTATCACTGATTTTATATTCTGCTCTTGGGTTTTTACGCCCCAGGTGCATTATTTTGCACTTATCCACATTAAATTTTAGTTGCCAGATTTTTGACCATTCCTCTAGTTTTCCTAAATCCTTTTCCATTTGGTGTATCCCTCCAGGAACATCAACCCTGTTACAAATCTTTGTGTCATCAGCAAAAAGACACACCTTACCATCGAGGCCTTCTGCAATTTCGCTGATAAAGATATTAAACAATATGGGTCCCAGAACAGATCCCTGAGGTACCCCACTGGTAACAAGACCTTGGTCTGAATATACTCCATTGACTACAACCCTCTGTTGCCTGTCCCTCAGCCACTGCCTAATCCATTCAACATTACGTGCCTGTCCCTACGCGCCACAGTGGAGGGGGTGCCATAATGGTCTGGGGTGCTTTTTCCTTCAGTGGAACAATGGAGCTTCAGGAAGTGCAGGGGCGTCAAACGGCCACTGGTCATGTTCAGATGTTGCAGAGAGCATTTCTCATGACTGAGGGCCCTCGTCTGTGTGGTAACGACTTGGTTTTTCAACAGGACAACGCTACAGTACACAATATATGCAAACAAGAGTAGAATACGGCGGCACTGCATATATCTGGTAATCAAAGCGGTCCTGGGTACTGGCTCAAATAGCGGCACTGCAGCAAACATGTACTTCATACGTGGTGCTCAGCATGAAAAGGAGAAGCTGGATCAGATGCAACAATGTAGAGATAACAAAAAAAGTATGCGGCACTCACCGAAGTATCAAACATGTTGCTCTTTATTAATCCTGCATTCAGGACAGATGAGTGGGGTGCTGGGGTGGACGGGCTCCTGCAGATGACCAAAGCCACTGGCGCGGCAGGACTGAACGATAGGAACGACATGTCCGTGTTCCTTTAAGAGTGGGATGTCAAGAAACTCAGTCTTAGGTGTGAGCCAGCTTTTTTGATAATAGGCCTTAGGTCCCTTTAAGAGATTATCCCCTTCACGCCCTGTTCTCCTCTTCTCAGCCCCGTATTGAATAAGATTGTTAATATATGAATATTGCATGTTGAATAGCTGCTCTGCCAGCGTGATTAACCCAACCTCTGTTGCTTATCCATATGTCTGTGTGTTTCGCTTGTCTCCCCTCTGTCATGTGTATGTTTTTAAGTCACTCACTGGCGGCGCACAGCTGCTGCACATGATGCCGGCTGTAGGGCGTCGCCTATATATGGCACAGTATTGCGCTTTGACGAGTAGAGCGGCCAGAAGAAGCGCAATATACTGCGCGAAACGGCCGTAGCCGCCAATCATCTGCAGAAGCCCGTCCGCCCCAGCACCCCACTCATCTGTCCTGAATGAAGGATTAATAAAGAGCAACATTTTTGATACTTCGGTGAGTGCCGCATACTTTTTTTTGTTATCTCTACATTGTTGCATCTGCTACAGTACACAATGCCCGCAGGACAAGAGACTTCTTCCAGGAGAATAACATCACTCTTTTGGCCCATCCTGCGTGTTCCCGTGATCTAAATCCAATTGAGAACCTTTGGGGATGGATGGCAAGGGAAGTTTACAGCCTGTTTCAGTTTATTCATTGTTTTCATTAAATTTAATGCTCAAAAAATGTTTTGTCTCACTCCCATTTCTTCTTGTTGCATGTTGAAGCTTTACTTGGAACCTTGTTAAGATCCAGCCATGCTAAATATGATTTTTGAGTGGTCTTAAACTTTTGATCAGGACTGTATCTGACTTTGATAGCATATCCTAATGATATGCTATCAAAGCTTGAGATGACACAACCCCTTTAATTGTGTTTTTTTTGTAGTTTTATTTATGCAATTTTTTTAAGGTATGTTCATAATTTATAATACAGTTTCCACATGATACTTATGTTCCAGACTAGAGATGAGCGAATCGAAGTTGACGAAGTGGAATTCAATCCAAATTTCAGGAAAAAATTAAATTTGCAATAAATTCAAATTTCCTCACGCTTCGTGGTAACGAATCACATTTTTCCTAAAATGGCTGCTGCACATGTTAGGACATGGAGCAAAGAACTCTGGGAACGAGGGATCACCCACAATGCCATGCATGCAGCCAATCAGCAGCCAGCCAGCTCTGTGATGTCACAGCTCTATAAATAGCCTCAGCCATCTTGGATTTAGCCATTTTCCAGAGTACTTAGTGCAGGGAGAGACGTCAGCAGGCACTAGGGACAGAGCTAGGAAAGACTTAATTGTGCTGAAAAAATGATTTACAAGTTCAGGGAAAGATTAGTCAATATGTAGGGAAAGGATAGGGAGGCATCATCTACACTATAATAGGAGAACAGGGTGCAATAAGATAGTGTACAGCCTGGGTAATAGAAGCGATTCTATTACACCTTGCTGCACTTATTGGGGATCCAAAGTGCTTTTAGGATGTTTGTACTATATGATGCATCACTAATTCTAGCAAACCTTGCTTGGTATTGGGGTGCAAGTTCTGTTATACAGTCATTTACGGGGTGTATTAATAGGAAAGATATGTACGTCCTATTAGCCGGTCTACGTTGATTTTACATTGTTTTACTTTTTTGGGGGGGTGGGTGTATTAATAGTTTGGCATGGAAGTTACATTGTACTACAACCATTTACGTAGTGTATTAATATGGAAGATACTTACGTCCCATTAGCCATTCTGCGTTGATTTCACATAGCTTTTTTTGGGGGGGTGTATTAATCGGAAAAAAGGGAAAACTATATGTCATAATTGGCATTGAGCGGTGAAGTTACATTGTACTGAAGACATTTACGTGGTGTAGAAAAATTAAATATACAGTGCCTTGCAAGAGTATTCACCCCCTTCACTTTTTTCGTGTTTTGATGCCTCACAACCTGGAATTAACATGGATTGTTTAAGGATTTGCATCATTTAATTTACAGAACTTGCCCACAATTTTAAAGATGTTTTTTTTTTTTTATTGTGAAGCAAACAACAAATACGACAAAATAACATAAAAAGTCAATGTGCATAACTATTTACCCCCCTAAAGTCAATACTTTGTAGAGCCACCTTTTGCAGCAATAACACCTCCAAGTCGCTTTGGATAAGTCTCTATGAGCTTGCCACATCTTACCACTGGGATTTTTGCCCATTCCTCCTTGCAAAACTGCTCAAGCTCCTTCAAGTTGGATGGTTTGTACTTGTGAACAGTAATCTTTAAGCCTGACCACAGATTTTCTATTGGATTGAGATCTGGGCTTTGACTAGGCCATTCCAACACATTTACATGTTTCCCTTAAACCCCTGTGTTTGGGGTCATTGTCCTGCTGGAAGGTGAACCTCCATCCCAGCCTGAAATCACTCACAGAGTGCTACAGGTTTTGCTCAAGAATATACCTGTATTTAGCACCATCCATCTTTCCCTCAACTCTGACCAGTTTCTCAGTCCCGGCTGCTGAAAAACATCCCCACAGCCTGATGCTGCCACCACCATGTTTCACTATGGGGATGGTGATCTTTGGGTGATGTGATGTTTTGGGTTTGCGCCAGACATAGCGTTTTCTTTGATGGCCGAAATGTTCAATTTTAGTCTCATTAGTCCAGAACACCTTCCTCCATACATTTTGGGAGTCTACCACATGCCTTTTCGCAAACTCACAACGTGCCTTTTTGTTTTTTGCTAAAAGTAATGGCTTTCTTCTGGCCACTCTGCCATAAAGCCCAACTCTATGGAGTGTACCGCTTATTATCGTCCTAGGTACAGATACTCCAGTCGCTGCTGTGGAACTCTGCAGCTCCTCCAGGGTTACCTTAGGTCTCTGTGCTGCCTCTCTGATTAATGCACTTCTTGCCCGGTCCGTGAGTTTTGGTGGGCGGCCGTCTCTTGGCAGGTTTGCTGTTGTGCCATCTTCTTTCTATTTGGTTATGATAGATTTGATGGTGCTCCTGAGGATCATCAAAGATTTGGATATTTTTTTATAACCTAACCCTGACTTGTACTTCTCAACAACATTGTCCCTTACTAGTTTGGATAGTTCCTTGGTCTTCATGGCAGTGTTTGGTTAGTGATGCCTCTTGCTTAGGTGTTGCAGCCTCTGGGGCCTTTCAAAAAAAGGTGTGTATACAGGTATGTAATGACAGATTATGTGAAACTTAGACTGCACACAGGTGGACATCATTTCACTAATTGTTTGACTTCTGAAGGTAATTGGTTGCCCCAGAGCTTTTTATTTGCTTCCTAACAAAGGGGGTGAATGCATACGCACATGCAAATTTTCTGTTTTCTATTTTTAAACAATAGTTTTATTTATATATTTTTCTCATTTTGCTTCACCAACTTAGACTATTGTGTTCTGATCCATCACATAAAATTCAGATTAACAAAACATTGAACTTAAGGCTGTAATGTAACAAAACGCGAAAAAAGTCAAGGGGGTGAATTATTTTGCAAGGCACTGTACGTACGTCCCATCATTCGTTCTGCAGTGAATTGTGATTGTTATTTTTTTTGTGTTGTAGAAGTAGGGGAAAAAAAGGAGAAAATATATATCATAATTGCAGTTCAGCGGTAAAGTAACACTGTACTATAGCCATTTATGTGGTGTAGAAAAATAAAATATAAATACGTCCCATCGCCCGTTCTGCGGTAAATTGTGATTATTTATTGTTTTTGCAGTGTAGAAATAGCAAAAAAAGGAGCAAATATATGTCATAATTGGCATTCAGCTGTGAAGTTACATTGTACTACAGCCATTTACGTTGTGTAGAAAAAAATATATACGTACGTCCCATCACCCGTTCTGCGGTGAATTGTGATTGTTATATGTCTTTTTTTGGGGTGTAGAAATAGGGAAAAAAAGGAGAAAATATATGTCATAATTGCCTTTCAGCGGTGAAGTAAAATTGTACTATAGCCATTTACGTGGTGTAGAAAAAGAAAATATACGTACGTCCTATCACACGTTCTGCAGTGAATAGTGATTGTTATATGTCTTATTTTGGGGTTTAGAAATAGGAAAAATAATATGTCTTAATTGCCATTCAGCAGTGAAGTTATATTGTACTACAGCAATTTAAGTGGTGTAGAAAAAGGAAATAAAGGTACGTCTCATTAGCCGTTCTGTGGTGAATTGTGATTGTTATATTTCTTTTTCTGGAGTGTAGAAATAGGAAAAAGAATACATCTTCATTGCTGTTTGGGGTGAATTGTGATTATTATTTTTTTTTGGGCGGGTCATTAATCAGAAAAAATATATATATATACAGTGTATATAAAAAGTCTACACACCCCTGTTAAAATGTCAGGTTTCTGTGCTGTCCAAAAAATGAGACAAAGATAAATCATATCAGAACTTTTTCCACCTTTAATGTGATCTATGATCTGTACCACTCAATTGAAAAACAAACTGAAATCTATTAGGTTGAGGAAAGAAAACAAAAAAAACCTCAAATAACGTGGTTGCATAAGTGTGCACACCCTCTTATAACTGGGGATGTAGCTGTGTTCAGAATTAAGCAATTGCATTCAAAATCATGTTAAATAGGAGTCAGCATAAACCTGCCATCATTTAAAGTGCCTCTGATTAACCCCAAATAAAGTTCAGCTGCTCTAGTTGGTCTTTCCTGAAATTTTCTTAGTCGCATCCCACAGCAAAAGCCATGGTCCACAGAGAGCTTCCAAAGCATCAGAGGGATCCTTTTGTTAAAAGGTATCAGTCAGAAGAAGGGTAAAAAAGAATTTCCAAGGCATTAGATATACCATGGAACACAGTGAAGACTGTGAACTTCATCTTTCAGCATGACAACGACCCAAAGCATACATCCAAATCAAAAAATGAATGGCTTCACTAGAAGAAGATCAAAGTTTTGGAATGGCCCAGCCAGAGCCCAGAGCTGAATCCGATTGAAAATCTGTGGGGTGATCTGAAGAGGGCTGTGCACAGGAGATGCCCTCGCAATCTGACAGATTTGGAGTGTTTTTGCAAAGAAGAGTGGGTAAATCTTCCCAAGTCAAAATGTGCCATGATAGACTCATACCCAAAAAGACTGAGTGCTGTAATAAAATCAAAAGGTGCTTCAACAAAGTATTAGTTTAAGGATATGCACACTTATGCAACCATATTATTTTATTTTTATATTTTTTCTTCCCTCTACTAAAATATTTCAGTTTGTTTTTCAATTGAGTTGTACAGTTTATAGATGACATTAAAGGTGGAAAAAGTTCTGAAATGATTTGTCTTTGTCTCACTTTTTTTTACATCACAGAAACCTGCCATTTAAACAGGGGTGTGTAGACTTTTTATATACACTGTATATATGCCTTAAATGCCTTTCAGCAGTGAAGTAACATTGTACTCCAGCCTTTTTTGGGGGATATTATTTTATTTTAATTCTTTTATTATACAGTTTGTCAGACAGACAGGTTACTAGCCCTTCAAAGGGAACAGGAAGAGGCCAAAATGTTTCTGTCGCAGGCAGCAGAAGAAGGGGGGGTGGCAGCAGGAGTTGCAGTGAGAGGCCTGAGCTCCCAGTATCATCAAGCATTTTGTGTCTTGACCAGCAACCCAGCGGTGCTTGAATAGTTAACTCTGTCTTCGACTTCGTCGCCAGTGACATGAATGGAGAGCATCCTCTGACATGACGCTTAGTTGGCATTGCACAGGAGCAGGCCCTGTGCCCCCACCTGTCTTGAACCTTCCTCTGTCATTTTCAGTTCCCTCACCGCAAGAAGTATTATATGCCGTAGGCTCGGCTCCACTTTTCAGTGAGGATGGGGTACTAAAGGACAGTCATCAGCTACTGCCCAGCCAAAATCTGGAGGAGACATCCGCCGTGGCAATTTTTTGTTAGGCAGCCGGGGGAAGGTGAACATGGCCATTTGCCGAATTTGTGAGCAGAAGGTGAAGCATTGCCAAGGTGCCAATGTTGGCAACACGGCCCTGCGTCAACACATGCAGAGTCACCATAAAGTGGCCTGGGAGAACCGTGGCCTCGATGTGGTAGTCCAGCCTGCCACAGCAACCGCTGCATCACTGTCACGGCTGATGCTGGGGGAAACCCTCAGCCGTGCGATGCCAGAAGATGATGGTCGCTACTAGGCCAGGACAGGAATCAGGGAGCAGGTCACCTCCTATTACGTCCCTAATTCTGACCCTGACTCCTAGCTGTATGAGCCGACCCTGATGGTAGGAGGGCTCATACTCCGGAACCTTGGGGTCCCTACTAGCCCTCAGGGTGGCCCTGAACTAGGAGCAGGGTAAGACGACCTGTTCCTCCTAGGCACAGACGAACAGGAGTCTCACTGGCCAAGCTGCAAGGAGAAGGGGAACATAAACAGACATATGGATATGACAGCTGAACCAAGCAGTTCCACACTAGCCTGCCACAGCCTTGCTGACTGGAACCCGTGCTCAAATGCGCTGTCCACACAAACACTAGGGAGACAGCACACACATCAAAACACACAGGTAACCAGGACATCCATAGCTGCAATAAATATCAAGAGCATAAAAACATCAACTTAACATCAGACATTCTTAGTATGACCGCAATGGCTCCTTACTTGGATCCTACCTTCGGAAGAGGGTGCAGCATGCATCGCCATCAGTTTTGGGGTGCATGCGCGTTCTCCGGAGGGAGAGAGTTTTAGGGATCACTGTTAACGGCGCGGTTGGTGGCTTTTTCCCCGCCACCTTACCTTCCGTGTCCGTGTTGGTGATCCCTTGTCCCTCTCTATGTTCCTATCTCTGGTCGTCTGCTGGCAGCATTCCGTTAGTGTTCCGGCTTTGTGCTGGTTTGTAGTGTCTGTTGGCAGTGATTGGAGTGGGAACGTTAGTAGAGAGTAGTGATGAGCGGGAGGTGCCATATTCGATTTCGCGATATTTCGCGAATATTCGAATGAATATTCGTATTATTTTCGTCGAAATCGAATATTCGTCATTATTTTATTTTTCACGAATAATATGCGATTAAATTAATCGTACGATTTTATTTTTATTTTTTCCTGTATAAGGCAACGTTCCTATGACTATGGCTAGGCTATGTGTATTTTACGAAATTTCTTAATATTGCTCTAACTTCGTCTTTTAGAATATTCGTAATATTCTAAAAGACGGAGTTAGAGCAATATTACGAATATTCTAAAAGATGAAGTTAGAGCAATATTAAGAAATTTCGTAAAATACACATATAGATTGTAATTTAGCTAATATACTGCTAAAGTAATTTTTTTAATAGTGTACATATTTTCCAAAACTGAAGTTCAGAAGAGGCAAAAAAAAATTGACAAAAAAAAAAGGATTATAGCACTATATTAGCTAAATTACAATCTATGTGTATTATACAAAATTTCTTAATATTGCTCTAACTTCGTCTTTTAGAATATTCGTAATATTGCTCTAACTCCGTCTTTTAGAATATTACGAATATTCTAAAAGACGAAGTTAGAGCAATATTAAGAAATTTCGTAAAATACGAAGTTAGAGGAATAATATTCCACTTTGGCATACTGCTCCCCGACAAGCATCCCCGTCACCATAGGAACGCCTGTGGGTTAGAATATACCATCGGATCTGAGGTTTTACGATCTCAGGGAAAACTCTAATCCGATGGTATTTTCTAACCCACAGGCGTTCCCATGGTGATGGGGACGCTTGTCAGGGTGTTTGTTGTATGCTGAAGTTGATTAAATAACGATTTTGTCATGCGCTCGGGCACACATATTAACCATTACGATTTTTCTGTTGTAATATTCGTGAACTCGAATATTATAACCGAGATTATTGGTTTCGATTAGAATAGGACGGATATTCAAAAATTGAATATACAGCAATATATTCTTTATATCTGAAAACGTGATTCCTTCCAGCTTCAATTCAGTTGCTTGTGGGCTCATTGACCCACAAGCAAGAAGCAGGGAGGAATCATATATTTTCAGATGAAAAAAATAAATAAAATATATACGAATATTCGATTTCGCGAATATATGGAACTATATTCAAAATATTCGCGAAATCTCGAAATTGCGATATTCGAGAAAAAAATTCGAAAATCGAATATTCGCGCTCAACACTAGTAGAGAGTGGATGCAGTGTCAGAGCCTGGCAGTCGGATCCATGGTTCCTGTGTGTTGCTCCAGGGTCCGGCAGCAGTCCTGGGGAGACTCGCATTTACTGGCGCTGATTCCCCAATTTTTTTCCTTCTCCCATACCTTTTTTGAGTTCTTCATTTGTTTCCCCTTTTTTTTTTGGTGGGGGGCTTTGAGGGGTGGGAGTGTCACGCCGATGTTTATGGTCGTGACTCCTGATCCGCATGCTGTTGCCTGCGGTTTGGTTTTATTGTCAACCACATGGTGAGGGCTGCTTGTATGTTGCCTCACGTGTGGTTGCCGCTGGCAATATGATTGTACTTAGCAGTATAGCAACCTGAGCTGTTGCTAGGCAGCTTGCTGTCAAATGCATGCGGTTACACCTGGTTGGGTGTGTGTGTGTGTATGTATGCACTTTCTATGTCTGGTGTGCACGAGTTTTATTTATGTGTGCACTGTGACACTTCCCTTTACTTGTGGCTGCCCGTGGCAATGTGTGGTATTGTGTACATGTGGTGACAGTGTCTCTGCCTTCTGGCTGACTCCCAGGACATGGTTGCCACGCATGTCGTTGCCTGCAGTAACAGCTGCAGTGTAATTGTTTATTGTACACTTCCCCTTTAAGTGGCTTTCTTCCCTTGCCTGGTGTAGGAAGGGTTAACTCCCTTCCTTGTGTGTGAACACTGGGTGTGTCTGTGTGTGGATGTGGCCACTTGGGGCTATTTAGCTCCTGCTGGAAGCCATAAGTCTGAGGGGTACTTCAGCCATGGTTAGCTGGAGTCATCCTCCTGATTAGTGTATATACCATCTGCCAGTGAGGGCCACCCTTGTGGTCATAAGTTTATGTATGATGTTTTGAAGATGTTTCTGTGGTCTCTTTGTTTATTGCAGCTATGGTTTCCTGGGTTCCTGTGTGATGTTGGTGTGTGCTGCGTCCGTTTGTGTTGTTGTGGACAGCAGCACTTGTACATGGGTTCCAGGCTGTGTGTCTGTGGCAGGTAGGTGTTGTACTTGTTTCATTTACCTGCCATTGCCATATGCTGTTTATGTTCCCCTTCCTTTGCAGTCTGGCCAGTGAGATTCCTGTTCGTCCGTGTCTTGGAGGAACAGGTCGTCTTACCCTGCTCCTAGTCCAGGGCCACCCTGAGGGCTAGTAGGGATTATAGGTTCCGGAGTATGAGCCCCCCTACCATCAGGGTCGGCTCATACAGCTAGGAGTCAGGGTTAGAATTAGGGACGTAATAGGAGGTGACCTGCTCCCTGATTCCTGTCCTGGCCTAGCAGCGACCATCATCTTCAGGCATCGCACGGCTGAGGGTTTCCCCCATCCTCAGCCGTAGTGTTGAGCGCGAATATTCGAATTGCGAATTTTTTTCTCGAATATCGCAATTTCGAGATTTCGCGAATATTTAGAATATCGTTCTATATATTCGCGAAATAGAATATTCGTTTTTTTTTCTTCTTTTTTTTTATTATATTTTTTTCTTTCCCACTTCCCTAAAGTTGTTCTTACCTGTCCTTTGGATTCCTGGCTTCCTGGCTGCTCCAGTCAGTGGCGTTTTCAACTTACTGCTATATTCCATATTAGCTAAATTACAATCTAATCTATATGTGTATTTTACGAAATTTTGCAATAGTCGCAATTGCGATGCGAGTAATATAACACGAAATATTCGCATGAAGATTTCAACTTAGCACTGCTATACTCCATATTCTAGCCTAATATGGAATATAGCTGTGCTAAGTTAGCACTGCTATATTCCATATTAGGCTAGAATATGGAGTATAGCTGTGCTAAGTTGAAATCTTCATGCGAATATTTCGTGTTATATTAGTCGCATCGCAATTTTGACTTTTTCAAATGTTCTTAATATTGCTCTAACTTCGTCTTTTAGAAATTTCGTAATATTGCTCTAACTTCGTCTCTTAGAATATTACGAATATTCTAAAAGACGAAGTTAGAGCAATATTACGAAATTTCGTAAAATACACATATAGATTGTAATTTAGCTAATATAGTGCTATAATCCCTTTTTTTTCCTGTAATTTTTTTTGCCTCTTCTGAACTTAAGTTTTGTAAAATATGTACACTATTAAAAATTATTACTATAGCAGTATATTAGCTTAAATACAATCTATGTGTATTTTACGAAATTTCGTAATATTGCTCTAACTTCATCTTTTAGAATATTCCGAATATTCTAAAAGACGAAGTTAGAGCAATATTAAGAACATTTGCAAAAGTCGAAATTGCGATGCGAGTAATATAACACGAAATAGTCGCATGAAGATTTCAACTTAGCACAGCTATATTCCATATTCTAGCCTAATATGGAATATAGCAGTGCTAACTTAACACAGCTATATTCCATATTAGGCTAGAATATGGAATATAGCAGTGCTAAGTTTAAATCTTCATGCGACTATTTCGTGTTATATTACTCGCATCGCAATTTCGACTTTTGCAAATGTTCTTAATATTGCTCTAACTTCGTCTTTTAGAATATTCGTAATATTCTAAGAGACGAAGTTAGAGCAATATTACGAAATTTCGTAATATACACATATTAGCCTAGCCATAGTCATTAGCATAGGAACGTTGCCTTATACTATCAAGATAAATTTTCGCAATATGCGAAAAATAATTTCGCGATAATTGGAATAATTGCGAATATTCGATTTCGACGAATATAACACGAATATTCATGCGAATATTCGCGAAATATCGCGAAACCGAATATGGCACCTCCCGCTCATCACTACTCAGCCGTGACAATCACCCAGTGGCATGCACCGAATTTCATGCAGGCAAGGCTCCACCACCTCAGCTGAAGGTCGCTGTCTGTCCTTCCCAACATCTGCTGGTTCTGATGCTCCTGCTCCTCCTCCTCTTCGTCAGTCATTCTGTCAGCAATAGTGATGTGTGTCAGGAGCAATATTCGAATTCACGATATTTCGCGAATATTCATCATAAATTTTCAAATTGGAGAATTTGCCATTATTTTCTTGATTGCGAAAATCGGCAATGTAATATGCGCCTATTGCGTGCGCAATACAGGCGTGGGTCACTTTTGCTAAATTTTTCAAGCTGCTAGAAGTTTCCTGAGACTGGAGAAAATAGTTGGCATGGCAGAACATTACAATAGCTTTATATGAAGATAGAGTGCTCCAATATATTAGCAATTGCGTAAATCGGCAATTAATAATGCGCATATTTTTGCGCAATACGTGCAACTTCACATTTTAGCAGATCTGACTACATATTACTGATTGGTGCACTAAGTATTGTTGTGAACTTGTGACATTTAGGGTTGAGCGAACCCGAACTGTAAAGTTCGGGTTCGTACCAAACTTTACGGTGTTCGGCACCCGATCCCGAACATTTCAGTAAAATATTAATATTAATATACATATATTAATATACCATCAGATCAGAGTTTTCTCCAATCCGATGGTATATTTTAACTTGAAGCATCCCCATCACCATGGGAACGCCTCTATGTTAGAATATACTATCAGATTTGAGTTAGATCGTGAAAACTCAGATCCGACAGTATATTCTAACACAGAGGCGTTCCCATAGTGATGGGGATGCTTCAAGTTAGAATATACTGAGAACTGTGGACATAACGGCCCCCTGCTGCCTGGCAGCACCTGATCACTTACAGAGGGCTGTGATCCGCACAATTAACCCCTCAGGTGCCGCACCGGAGGGGTTAATTGTGCAGATCACAGCCCTCTGTAAGAGATCAGGTGCTGCCAGGCAGCAGGGGCCAGACCCCCCTCCCTCCTCAGTATTAAAATCATTGGTGGCTAGTGCGGCCCCCCCTCCCTCCCCAGTATTAAAATCATTGGTGGCCAGTGCGGCCCCCCACTCTCTCCCTATTAAAATCATTGGTGGCTAGTGCGGCCCCCCCCGCTGGCACTCCGATCGGAACTGCAGCTCCGCTGCCACCAATGATGGGGGGGGGAGGGGGGTTGTTAACCAAAGATTTTAATTAGGCGGGGGAGAGGGGAGGCTGCACTGGACACCAATGATTTTAATAGGGGGGGCCGCACTAACCACCAATGATTTTAATAGGGGGCGAGGGGATGGGGGGGCCGCACTGGCCACAATGATTTTAATACTGGGGAGGGAGGGAGGGAGGAGGAGGGCCACACTGGCCACCAATGATTTTAATACTGGGGAGGGAGAGGGTCTCCCTGTAAGAGATTGGGTGCTGCCACTCAGCAGGGGGCAGTTATGTACACAGTTCTTAGTATATTCTAACTTGAAGTGTTCCCATCACCATGGGAACGCCTCTGTGTTAGAATATACTGTCGGATCTGAGTTTTCACGATCGTGAAAACTCAGATCTGAAAAAGCTAATACTATTATTTTCCGTTATAACCATGTTATAACGGAAAATAATAAAGTGAAGTTCGGGTCCCCATTGACTTCAATGGGGTTCGGGTCCAAGTTCGGATCAAGTTCTGGTCCCGAACCCAAACTTTTTTTTAAAGTTCGGCCGAACTCCCCCAACATCTAGGTGTTCGCTCAACTCTAGTCACATTACAGCACTATGTCTGTAGCATGTACTGTATGTATGGACAGCAAAACCACTACCTAACACCCTGCACTGGAACCTATCAGCTACACTATATCACTATCTAACCTACACTGACTATCTCCCACTAACTATCTGTATTATATATATAAGCTAACTAACTAACTATCTCCTGTAATGACACAGTAATGACACTGCTGTCTATCTCAGAACTGCAAAAAACTGCAGAAAATGGCTGCTGGGGAGGTTCTTATATAGTAAGGGGTAGGCAACTTTCCTATTGGTTGCCAGGGATGTTGCTAAGCTCAGACAAAGACATTGCAGCCTTCTAATTGGCCCACAAGCAAGAGGCAGGGAGGGATCATGGGTTCAGATGAAAAAAAATCTAGAATATTCGCGAATATGAATATATAGCACTATATTCTAAATCTTCGCGAATTCTCAAAGTAGCGATATTCGTGATTAAAATTTGTGATTCAAATATTCGCGCCCAACACTATTGGTTTCTTGGGATGTTGCTAAGCTCAGACAAATACATTGCAGCCTTCTCATTGGCCCACAAGCAAGAAGCAGAGAGGGATCATGGATTCAGATGAAAAAAATATCTAGAATATTCCCAAATACGAATATATAGCACTATATACAAAATCTTCCCGAATTTTCAAAGTGGCAATATTCGTGATTAAATTTGCGATTCGAATATTCGTGCCCAACACTAATCAGCAATCGATCACCGAAGTGATTGCCAATAGACAACAGTATGCGTGCACTCATCCAATGGTGCAGAAGCTGAACGTGCTCCTGGCCAAGTTGCTGGTGCTGCAGTGCTTTCAGAGAACTGATGGCTTGTGCCGAGCCGAGGTTGAGAGTCCCAAACCGTAATTTCTTTGCGAAAAAGGCAGTACCAGCCCTGCAAACATACGTAGAACAGAAGGTGGGCCAGTCCTTGAGCCTGTCGGTGTCTTCCAAAGTACACGGCAGAGCCGACGTGTGGAGCTGTAAGTAGTAGCAAGTATAATATATGTCCTTTACGGCCCACTAGGTAAATGTGGTTCCTGCCCAGCCACACCAGCAACTTGGCCAGGTGACTCCGCTTCCGCCTCTGTGTTCTTATGTCGTTGGTCCTGCGACAATGTCTGTCTCTACCCAGGGCCGTCTTTAATATTGATTGGACCCTGGGCAAGAATTTACTTGGGCCCCCTGGATCCCGCCTTCCCACACCTTAAAAAAAAGCGAAAATCTTATACTCACCTGTTTCCTTTCACTGGCGCTCACTAGCTGCTGGTACGGCGAGGGATGGTGCAACGCAGACGCGCACACCTCACCGCGTCCTGGCACAGGCGGGCGTGATGACATCATCACGCCTGCCTGCGCTGGGATTTCACTACCAAATAGACCTCAGGCCTGTAGTCTATGACAAGTCTTGTCGCCATCTGCAAATTTTAAGGCACATTGGCAACCATTTTGCTCGCCATCTGGAGCGCTGTATTGCATCAGTGACATGAACACTCTCCACATATAATGTTATATTACATCAGTGACATCACCGCTCTCCACATATAAGTGATATATTACATCAGTGACATTACCGCTGTCCACATATAGGCGATATATTACATCAGTGACATCACCGCTCTCCACATATATGTGATGAGCGGTGATGTCACTGATGTAATATATTACTTACTGGTATATGTGGACAGCAGTGATGTCACTGATGTAATATATTACTTATGTGTGGAGAGTGGTGATGTCACTGATGTAATATATCACTTATAAGTAATATATTACATCAGTGACATCACCGCTGTCCATATATAGGTGATATATTACATCTGTGACATCACCGCTCTCCACATATAAGAGGCATATTACATCAGTGACGTCATCCCTTGGTGCTGGGGTGCGCAGCCAGGGCCGGCCTTAGGTGTTCAGGCGCCCTGTGCGAGCTAACCTTGTGGTAGTGTTACCTGCAGTCCTATGTAAAACCACAGATAACACTAGTGCTAAATAATGTAGTAGTGTTACCTGCAGTCCTATGTAAAACCACAGATAACACTAGTGCAGATCATGTGGTAGTGTTACCTGCAGTCCTATGTAAAACCACAGATAACACTAGTGTAGATCATGTGGAAGTGTTACCTTCGTCCTTAGTGTGCATCCCTGTGTCTATCGCACGGACTCCATGCTGGCGCTGCCTCCTCTTCCATCTTCTTCCTCTTGTCCCGCACAGAACGTTCTGAAGCAGCTGCGTCAAGACATAGGAACACTGTGGGCATGGTGATACACACAGGGAGAGACACACACAGGGACGGACACACACACACACACACACAGGGACAGACACACACACACAGGGACGGACACACACACACAAGGACGGGCACACACACAGGGACGGACACACACACACACACAGGGACGGACACACACACACACACACACACAAGGACGGACACACACACACAGGGACGGACACACACACAGGGACGGACACACACATGGCCGGACACACACACTGGCACACTCAACATCAGCATCAAGGAGTTAAAGTCCAACCCTTAATGCCCCCAAGATCCCGGGGGGGGGGGGGGTTGATGTAGTAGCAGGAAAGCACACACTGTCCCCCTGTCCTATATGAGCCCCCCCCTGTCCTATATGAGCCCCCCCCCCATCCTATATGAGCCCCCCTGTCCTATATGAGCCCCCCCTGTCCTATATGAGCCCCCCCCTGTCCTATATGAGCCCCCCTGTCCTATATGAGCCCCCCCTGTCCTATATGAGCCCCCCCCTGTCCTATATGAGCCCCCCCATGGCTACCACATACCTGTAAGTTCTGTTAGTTGAACTTGCTTGGCTGGCTCAGGCTGTGTCTGTTGTGGCTGCCGGCTGGGGCTCCGCCTCCTTCTTCTCTCTGCCTGTGCGGCAGCTGCGTCATGCTCCAGCAGCCACTGGTCTGCTCTGTTAAAGAGACAGGCAGGCCAGGCAGCAGAGCGGAGCACAGAGCGGCCCCGGGCCCCGCCCCCTCCTCACTCTCTCTTTCTATAGTCCGGACCATGACTTTATTATGTTACAGGGCCGGCGGGCGGCGGCGGCGGCAACAAAATATAGGGGGCCCAAGTAAAATCCAAGTAAAATGCTGCTTGGGCCCCCCAGGAGCAACTGGGCCCGGGGCAGCTGCCCCTTTTGCCCTGCGGTAAAGACGGCCCTGTCTCTACCTCCTCATCCACCACCGTGTCCTCAGCCTCCACTGCTGGGACAATTCACAGTGCCCCTCCAGCATACCACATGTGCAGGGCTGTTCTGCACCTGGTTTACTTGGGCGAATGGAATCACACAGGGGAGGAACTGCTCCGCCTCCTTCATCAAGAAATCGAATCCTGGCTTTCTCCTCGACAACTCAAAATCGGAACCATGGTGACCGACAATGGGAAGAACATGGTGTCGGCGCCGCGTCAAGGAGGGCTGAGCCATGTTCAATCTGGTTGTAAGGCGGTTCCTGAAGTCTTCTGCCCACCTGCAAGACATCCCGCAAAACTTTGAGTAACAGCAGCTGCTGTGCGCCGCTGTTCCCCTGCTTACCACAGTGGTCCCGTGCGCCTCGTTCTGCAGTGATCTGCTGCCAGTGTTTCCTTTCAGCCCTGGCCACTGCATGCTTGCTGCTTGCTTCCTTCAGCATTTCCTTAACGGCCAGGGCACGTCACTTCCTGTGTTCCCATCACTACCAATCCTCGCCCTCCTGCACATATATAAGTGGTTCAGTGTCAAGGTCCTTTTGTCCTGCTAAGGTTCCTTATATCCCCTTTTGTTCCTGTGTTCCTTACTCGTACTTGTGTTCCTGGACTCTGCTACCTGTTTGATCCCTGCCTGCTTGCCTTGACTCTCCTGTTGCCGATCCGGATTGCCCGACCTGTATCTGTGCTGCCTGCCCTGACCTATTGCTTGTCTGACTTATCCTCTGCCTTATCCTTTTTGTCCAGCACTGTTGCTCCTGGTAGCGACCTGGTGTTCCTCTCGGGAAAGTCTATCGCCACCATCAGCGGTACTGTGAAGATTAAGGGGTTCACTTAGACAATGTCCTTAGAGGAGGTGGGACACGTGGCACAGTGGGTTCACACCCGCTGGTTCGTGACACTTTGCATGCACTTCAGCTACTCATACAACGCAAAGCACACACTCCTTGAGATGCAGTGGAATTCCCCAACATAGGCTGATATGCGACATTTCCACCCATTGGAATTCCACCCTTCATATGTTGGACTGATTATATGAACATAAACGATTTCTTGATGATACAGGCGGACAGAGGTACTCCCCTGTGTAACTTTGATGATAGCCAGTGGCAGCTCATGCGTGACACCTTCCGTTTGCTCGGGCCTTTTGAGGAGGCCACTTTATTTGTCAGTCGCCAGGACTATGGAATGAACAACATCATTCCACTGATTCATCTCCTGGAACATATGTTTTTAAATCTGGCTGGCCAGGGGACAGAAGACATGGTGACTATATCTCAAGGCCATGTGAGCCTTGTGGGGGCTGAACTAGAGGAGGAGGACATTCAAGCACAGGCAATGTGTAGAGAAATGGGTGGTTATTTTACAGAGGGGACAGGAGAGGAGGAGCAGGAGCAGCCAGAGGAGCTACAGGGCGATGAGCACGTTGAGGCAGAGGACCCAGACACACTGTGGCAGTATGCAGTGGAGATGGAGACAGGGTGTCCCTTCGAGTCACTTGCGCAAATGGCCCGATGCATGCTCACTTGCTTGCGTAGTGACAGCTGAATTGTCACCATTTGGCAGAGGGATGACTACTGGCTCTCCACCATGTTAGATCCTTGGTACCGGTCCAAAATGGGGGGCTTTTTTACACCTGCTGAGAGGGAGGACAAACTGAACTACTATAGAGACATCCTATGTAGTCAGTTGGCCGCTGCCTATGAGCGCCATCGCCCATCCTCACGCAGGTCTGCCCAGGGGGCCATATGTACTTAAATTCCACTGCCATGGATGCTGTAGGGGGGCAGGCGCAGTACCGACTCCATCAGCTAAGTCTGGAGTTGCTGATGAGCAGTATTCTACACCCGCCTACTGAAGAAACTACTCACCAGCAGCAGCAGCTAGAAATTGAGCAGAACCTGAACCAGCAGTTTGTGGCATACTTGGAGTGCACCCCCATGTGGCATCAGAGTGGGTGTTTAGTACGGCATGGGCCATAGTTAACCCAAGGAGAGCTTGCCTGTCCACCCAAAATGTGGAGAAACTGACCTTTGCGAAAATGAATCAGGCATGATTTTCAAACACCAGTGCCTGATGCATCAGACTAGATCATCCATGGTGCCACACAAACACTTTAACAAAAGAGACCTGTTTCTTCTGGCTACCTACTTTAGCTATTCTGATGCTTCCACCCGCCTGATGCCACCCCTGCTGCCAGGTGCTCCTACTGCCAGCCACCATCTTCAGCTGGTACTGGTATTGCCCCCCACCTCCCCACTCTGTCACTGGGCTACTCTGTGGTCTCCCCATGCTGCTGCTGCTATCTCAACCCTATGTCAATGGGCCACTCTGTGGTCTCCTCATGCTGCTGCTACCTCAACACTATGTCACTGAGCCACTCTGTGTTTTCCTCATGCGGCTGCCACCTCAACACTATGTTACTGGGCCACTCTGTGGTCTCCTTATGCTGCTGCCAAATCACTACTCTGTGGTTTCCTCATGCTGTTGCCACCTCCACACTATGTCACTGGGCCACTCTGTGGTCTCCTCATGCTGCTACTACCTCGACACTATGTTACTGAGCCACTCTGTAGTCTCATCATGCTGCTGAGACCTCACCACTCTTTGGTCTCATCAAGCTGCTGCCGCATCACTACTCTGTGGTCTCTTCATGCTGCTGCCACCTCAACAATATGCCACTGGGCCTCTCTGTGGTTTCCTTATACTGCTGCTGCTATCTTAACACTATGTCAATGGGCCACTCTGTAGTCTCCTCATGCTTCTGCCACATCATTACTCTGTGGTCTCCTCATTCTGCTGCCACTTCTCCACTCTGTGGTCTTCTTATGCTGCTGCCACCTCAATACTATGTCAATGGGCCACTCTGTTGTCTCCTCATGCTGATTCCACATCACTACTCTGTGGTCTCCTCATGCTGCTGCCACATCACTACTCTGTGGTCTCCTCATGCTCCTGCCACTTCACCACTCTGTGGTCTCCTCATGCTGCTGTCAGATCATTACTCTGTTGTCTCTTCATGCTGCTGCCACCTCCACACTATGTCAATGGGATACTCTGTGGTCGCCTCATGCTGCTGCTACCTCAACACTATGTCACTTTGCCACTCTGTGGTCTCCTCATGCTGCTGCTACCTCAACACTATTCAATGGGCCATGCTGTGGTCTCCTCATGCTGCTGCCACATCACTACTCTGTGGTCTCCTAATGCTGCTGACACTTCACCACTCTGTGGTCTGCTTATGCTGCTGCTACCTCCACACTATATCACTGGGCCACTCTGTGGTCTCCTCATGCTGTTCCCACCCTCCCCTCCCCACTTCATGACTGGGCCACTATTTTGCCTGGCTGACATCATCATTTATTTGACCATTCTTCTGATCTGTCAGAAGGAAGGAAAAATGAGACGCTAAACGGATCCTGTCTATGTAGCAGCTGTAAAACCAGTATGACATGGTCCCTATTTTGCATCAGAATTTGTTGATGATTTAGTAACCAAAAGCAGGGGTGGGTAGAAAGCACAGAAGACATGCAAATATTCCATTCACGTGTCATCTCTGTTTTGGATCCACTCCTGTTTTTTTTTGGCTTTAGCAATACTGATGGATTACTGACCAAATACTGACTGAGTGGAGGCGTATGCTCAACAGACTGAATCCATTTTTGGGGGGGTTATTGTTCTGATGGATTAGAGGAAGGGCAAAATAATCAGTGACGACAACACAAGCTTACTGCTGATACCCTCTCCACTCTGGAAAATTTGGCAAACTGGCCAAATCGAATTTTTTTTTAAATTTGCTCATCTTTATTCCAGACCCTCTAGAAAAACAGAAACACCTCTACAGATGGGTGTCATAGCACGATTAAAGTAGTATAATTAAAGTGCCCACACCGGTCACATTATGATGTGATTGTGTATTTGTGCTGATTATGACTTGAACGCACATAAAATGTATCTTTTTGTATTTAGCTACTTTATCTATCTACTAATACAACTTTTTTTTTCTTTCTCCCATAGGTGTCTGACTCCTGATACAAGATGTGAATCGGTTTCCATGTTTTTACTTTATAAGACAACTCAGTACATGCCTTGTTGTTGAGCTGAGATGATTTCTACGCCTCATTTTCTGCTTCTTGACTGATGAGCAGTTTAAGTATTCCATTGCCTTGTGGCTAAATACTGTGGCTCAGGGTGTCATCAATGAAAGTCTGTGCTTGCAGATATAACTAGAGCAATGATATGTTATACACATCCATAAGTGGATTTTTTTCACATTGCATATGTTTCAGCTGGTCCACGCATATAATACTTTCCAGACATTAGCAATTTACCCTGACATACTCGGTGGATGAATTGTTACAAGTAAAACTAGTAGCTTTCCATGGAAAACATTTAAATCTTTAAATTATCATTTAATTTTGATTTATACCGATTTGTTATAGATTTTTTAGCCAGCTTTATAGCTCCAAGAATAGTATGTAGCCTAAGAGAATTAAAAAGTATTCTAAGCTTTAACAATATACATTGTATAATACATTAATCTAATACTGATATATTAAGAATAGCTTTTCAACCTTCATTGTTGCCTCATCATTTCACGAAGCCAATTATCAAATTAAATATTTGCCTCAATGTAACTTTTATTTGCATCTAGTATAACCTTAGAATAATTACTAAAGGCATACATTATTTTACTAAACTGTGTACTCATGTCTGTAGCACTACTGGTACAAAGCTACACCATTACTTGGGTGCTGAGGGCTAACTTCTTAGACCCCTTCTTCCCACCAGTTTGGACTACAGCACCTCTATTGAACTACAACATACTTGAGCATGTCCTTTAAGTACACATGTAACAGGTCAGCCAGTTTCATAGATACGAATCTGCTGACAGATGCCTTTAATATCATTCAATGAAAGAATATGCACATACAGAACCTTATTTCCTTGAGAATTTATATAGAATCAAATTCATAACAGAGAAAAATCGAATTTACCAAGTACTCAGTGGAGCCTAAGACTGCTTGAAAAACGAACACTTGCTTGTATTGAATACTGCACCAATGCAGATTAATTAATTATAAGGTTAAGGATAACATCAATGAATGACAAGGGATAGAAAGTTTTCAAGGAGAAGACCAGTTTATTACCCTGGACTTGGTCTTTGGAATGAAAGGTTGAAGAGGACACTTTCAGCACCAGTTTTCTTCAAGTGAACATCAAGAAGGTTCTTAAGCTTCTTCAAGTAGAATTAATATTTCTGCAACTTCTCAGCTTAGTTCTTCACACTCACTTCGTAGACAAGTATATTGTAACATCTAGAGTGTCCTCTTCATCATCACATTCCAAACGGCTTTGGATTTTCTGTGTCTTACTTTGGGCCGATGACAGACAACTGAAGACTTTTGAGTGAACCTTAAAAAAAAATCAGCATGTCATCTAACACTTGGGCTGTAAATTTAGCTAACCCAAGCACAAAGGCTTTGAAACCTTGGAATTTCTATGATAATTTTGGGAGGTACAAGATACCTGAGGATAAAGTATGTCATTTTCAAATGTGTGACCTCTTGCTACCAGCACTTTTAACGTGTGCCTTTTTTTTTACATGGCTTTACCAAACAGCAAGGAAAGCATTAATCATTGTGACATTTGTAGGAAATGTGAATGACATTCACCACCTCTATTTCTGTTACTCTGTACTGTCTTTTAGAATGATTTTGTAAGTTTAGGAAAATTACAAAACGTACTTTAATATAAAAAATAAAAAATAAGGAACTACTTTGGGCTGTTTCTTATTTTTTACAACTGTACCTAAAATCATAAAAGTAATAATACAGCAGACAATAATTAAAACCAATTAAAGCAAATCCGTCACTGATAAACCAGGCACAGTGTCTTGTAGGTCTAGCGCAATTTAATGTAATGATACCTGTCAGTTAGCTATCTGTTGCTTCATTCTGGAGAAAAATTCTTTAAATCCACATGCAAATGAGTGATTAATTTTCTCAAGGGTGGGCCCAATTTACTCTGTACATCCTTGCTTCTCCTGCTTACCCTGCCCTCTACTTGCATTGACCTACTGATGTACTAGTCATGTGACCATTATAGGACATGGTGGTTGTCATAATATCAGTATTTCATTCCAGGCTAGAATTCTTATAAACATGCCCATCTCATAATGGCTGAGTCTGAAAAGCGTAAGAATTTTTAGTCTTTTCTGCACATGGATTTTTTTTATGGATCTCAAGAAATGCTCAAGATTTTACTTATATTGGATGCTGAATTTGCACTTCTTTTTAGTCACTTAAACGTTAGTACATTTTTGTGACTTTCAGTTTACATTGATTCTTGGTTGACCAGTAAAGATGACCGAATTTATTCTACTAGTATGGAATTCATGGCAAAAAGTTGGGATTCTTACAAACCCATATTTGTGTGATTTGAGAGAGAGATTTTCCCCTGGTGGTGGCCTCAAATTGTTTAATCATTGCTTTTTTCATCTATTGTTGTGCTTTTTGTCTGTGTGCCAAAAATACTTGTCAGTGAGCCAAAAATATCTTTCTGTGAGCAAAAAAAGTGTTTGTTGGTCAAACAACTGTCTATTCTAAGTTTACAACACCTATAAGTTGGCATAGTTTTCTCCAAAAATGCACCTAAATTTCAGTCCATTTTTTTGCATATGGTGCCGCAATTAATCTATGCCTCTTTCCCACAAAGCCCCGCCCCTTGTCGGACAAGGCATAAAAACCTTTGAAAAGTGTAAAAACAATTGGTAAATGTGGTGTAAAGCATCCACGCAGTTTTTTTGGTGCAAAATGCAAAAAATCCCCAAAATTTGCCATATTTTTAATAGTAACTCTATCCCACAGTTTTGTTCAACAGGTCCTGAAATCTCAAAATAGTTCAAAGGAAAACTGGCTTAGTTGCCCATAATAACCAATCAGAAAAATTTAAGACAGTTTTCATATGCTCTTTGATAATTCTACACCCTAGATGTTTTTTCCTGTCTCTCTGTATGCTCATCAATGGACAAGTCAAGAGGGTTATCTAAGTTCCTAAAATTTCAAAATAGGTCAATAGTACGTACTCGTTTTACATTCCAGACTCATTTTCAACTTTCCTGCTCCCGTGTAGTTTTCTTGTTCACAGATAGTTCTGAGAGGGCGGTCCGGCTGCATTTATCAAAGGCTATAAACGGCTTTTCCCATAACTATTTTCCCCTCTGACATTCATATCAGGGGTTGATATTTACGGCCCAGGAAAATTCACATGACCTATAGCATGTCCTGTAGGGGGTTGTCAACATAGACCAAATTGTCACATGACATGTGACACTTTGTTAAGGCATTAGCTTGCATTTCATTTTGTTGCCGCTGGGAGTGCTGGGAAATCAGCACATGACCCTAGTATGAAACGTCACTGATCAGTAAGAAAATACGGTAAGGGCCCAATCCTGTAACAGCATCATGGAGACAACTATTATACAGGTTCTTCTAAAAAAAATTGCATATTGTGATAAAGTTCATTATTTTCTGTAATGTACTGATAAACATTAGACTTTCATATATTTTAGATTCATTACACACAACTGAAGTAGTTCAAGCCTTTTCTTGTTTTAATATTGATGATTTTGGCATACAGCTCATGAAAACCCAAAATTCCTATCTCAAAAAATTAGCATATCATGAAAAGGTTCTCTAAACGAGCTATTAACCTAATCATCTGAATCAACAAATTAACTCTAAACACCTGCAAAAGATTCCTGAGGCTTTTAAAAACTCCCAGCCTGGTTTATTACTCAAAACCGCAATCATGGGTAAGACTGCCGACCTGACTGCTGTCCAGAAGGCCATCATTGACACCCTCAAGCAAGAGGGTAAGACACAGAAAGAAATTTCTGAACGAATAGGCTGTTCCCAGAGTGCTGTATCAAGGGACCTCAGTGGGAACTCTGTGGAAAGGAAAAAGTGTGGCAGAAAACGCTGCACAACGAGAAGAGGTGACCGGACCCTGAGGAAGATTGTGGAGAAGGACCGATTCCAGACCTTGGGGGACCTGCGGAAGCAGTGGACTGAGTCTGGAGTAGAAACATCCAGAGCCACCGTGTACAGGCGTGTGCAGGAAATGGGCTACAGGTGCCGCATTCCCCAGGTCAAGCCACTTTTGAACCAGAAACAGCGGCAGAAGCGCCTGACCTGGGCTACTGAGAAGCAGCACTGGACTGTTGCTCAGTGGTCCAAAGTACTTTTTTCGGATGAAAGCAAATTTTGCATGTCATTCGGAAATCAAGGTGCCAGAGTCTGGAGGAAGACTGGGGAGAGGGAAATGCCAAAATGCCTGAAGTCCAGTGTCAAGTACCCACAGTCAGTGATGGTCTGGGGTGCCATGTCAGCTGCTGGTGTTGGTCCACTGTGTTTTATCAAGGGCAGGGTCAATGCAGCTAGCTATCAGGAGATTTTGGAGCACTTCATGCTTCCATCTGCTGAAAAGCTTTATGGAGATGAAGATTTCATTTTTCAGCACGACCTGGCACCTGCTCACAGTGCCAAAACCACTGGTAAATGGTTTACTGACCATGGTATTACTGTGCTCAATTGGCCTGCCAACTCTCCTGACCTGAACCCCATAGAGAATCTGTGGGATATTGGGAAGAGAAAGTTGAGAGACGCAAGACCCAACACTCTGGATGAGCTTAAGGCCGCTATCGAAGCATCCTGGGCCTCCATAACACCTCAGCAGTGCCACAGGCTGATTGCCTCCATGCCACGCCGCATTGAAGCAGTCATTTCTGCAAAAGGATTCCCTACCAAGTATTGAGTGCATAACTGAACTTAATTATTTGAAGGTTGACTTTTTTTGTATTAAAAACACTTTTCTTTTATTGGTCGGATGAAATATGCTAATTTTTTTAGATAGGAATTTGGGGTTTTCATGAGCTGTATGCCAAAATCATCAATATTAAAACAAGAAAAGGCTTGAACTACTTCAGTTGTGTGTAATGAATCTAAAATATATGAAAGTCTAATGTTTATCAGTGCATTACAGAAAATAATGAACTTTATCACAATATGCTAATTTTTTGAGAAGAACCTGTATTTGTAAGTGTAATAAAATAGTGATTGATTTAAATATACTTTTTAGGAACTCAATAAAGAGTTATTGCCCCCTTCCTTCGTAAATGTGCTGGTATAGATAGTCAATTGAGAGACTTAAGAAACGTATATACAAATTAGGGAGGAGCAAATCAATTCTGAAATTTAGAAATTTTATCTAAATTTTTCAAAAAGTTGTGATTTTAACAAACCAGAATGTTGTATGATTCGATTTGGGGGAGTGAGATAGATTTTTTCAGACAATCAGAGCACTTTTTATTTGAGTTGAATTTATTCAGACAGGAATCAAAACGGACTGTCAATTCATCTGAAACTAACTCAAATCAAATTTTAAGATATTTGCTCATCTCCAGTTTGATCATGTAACCCTTGATGAGATTTGGATGCCACAGTGTTTGCCATGTGGACAGCGAGTCAGTTTCTCTATTCATTCCTGAGACTGACATTTAGAGGCTGTCAAAGGAATGAATAGAGAAACTGACTTCCTGTCTGCACAGAATCCGTCTAATCAGGGGTCACATGATTAAACTACAAAAATTTATGGAGGCTGAAAATACAATCAATAAATCAATGCATAGCATTAGTAATAAGTTAGAGCAACTGGACTTTTGTGTTTTTTTGTTTTTATTTTTATGATATTTCGCTAGTTATCCAATTGCCTTTCTCAATTAGGCTTGCACTAGAATTCTCCTGCATGAAAAACTGGTGACTCATGCTTCAGTCATAGAGGTAAGTTCTTGCATGATTGAAGCTAGTAGGTGTGCTTAAACTGTCTTGGTAGAGGTGTCAGATCTCCATTGTAAGTGGCAGACAATAGATGTCACACCTCTCCACCTTTATTCAAGCTTGGTTTCTCCAACTTAACATAAATAGCTTCTTTCACACCTACAAACCTACAAACCTCACAATATTGACATTCTTTTCATTCTTTTCTCAGTTTTAACAAAAGCCCAGTCTGGATACCAGCAAGTTCCAAGGCCCAGTGGCTATGACTTATTAATACTGTTGTGTATACCATCCCACTTAGAAATGGGAAGCAACATTTTTGTCTCTTTAAATATCGCATGTTAAATTAAATTAATCATGGTAACTTTAAATCACAAATTTTTTAAGTATATATCTGCTTTATTGTGCATACAAACAAGATTCATACAATGGGGACATTGTTGATCATTTGAACTCACTATAGGTCTGTTTCCCAGGGAGTACAAGGCCATTGTCACCTGCCCTTGAAAACAAACAAACGGCAGCCAGTTGTTAGTACTATAACAGACATGTAGCAACAACAATATAAATTAGTAATCCCAATGACATGTTATGCTTCATGGCAAATTAAAAATGATATGGTGAGAACCGTCCCACTGGGAGATGTTGTATTCCCTAATTAGTGGAATCGCAGTTTTTGTCTGTGTGTAGAGGATGTTTGTTAATTAGATGTTTACAAAATATTCAGAAACGCAATTGGCAATGAGGAGACGCCTGTCCCAGATATTTTGTCCAGAAGTTTTTCACAGAGAGTTGTTCACATGAATGTGCTTCCCATGGTCTTCCAAAATTAATCAACATGCATTGTTTCTATAACCGCATAAAAATTTATATTTTAGAAAGGGATGGGTGGATTCTAGGATGAAGCTGAAAAAAACTACAAAAAACTTCAAAACATGAATCATGCAGTACTTCCAATTGATTATTCCCTATTGTTTAATTACTCTGGAATTACATGTAGTAAAAACACTTTCACTTTTTTTAACAATAGATTACCGTTTAAATAGAAAAAAAATACAATTATTGTCTCCTATTTTTGATTTTATTTTATTTTTTACATTTTCATCAGGAGAAAAAAATCTTGACTGGCTGAAACTGGCCTAAAAAAAACTCTATGAGGCATCTTCAACAGTGATGAGGGACAGTGCTCAGCTTCTAGCTCCACTTTTTAGTGATCTGCTAGAATTACTCAAATACCCACTGATAAACTAAACTATATACAGTATGTCATGCCATGATATGTCACTATGACATGTTAAAAGTTTTTACAAAAAGATTTTTATTAAAATTCAACATCAATTAAGACCATTAAAGGAACCTATTGAAGATCCCTAAAACATTACAGCCCTTCATACATGGGCCATATAGTTCTGCCTTGGGTGATATCTGCAATTATTAATGCAGATTTCACATAAAAAGATCTCCATATACTGTAGGTTTCCCAAGACGTTTCCAATATAATGTTAAAACAAGTCTATATATAGTTAAATGTAAAATAAGCAAGATACAATAAAATCAAGTGTAAAATAGATATGTGCTAGAGATGAGCAAATTATTTAAAGTTCGATTCGACGAATTCTACAAAAAACTTTGTGATGAATTACTTCATTAAGCGCATTTTTTTGTAAGTAGCAGGTGCAATGACAGGGAGCAGCGTTAGCGCCGTTTCCCATCATTGTACCCCTCAGATGCTGCATTCATACATGATCGTGGGATCTGAGAGTAATAATACAGTGTAAAATTAACATAAAAAAATGAAATCAAACTTACCACCTCCATTTGCTCGCGACAGGCTGGCCGCCACCATTCTGCTTGAAGATCTGGCCGTCATACATCACCACGCACGGGATTTCGGCCAAGATCTTCAATCCAGAAGGCGGCTGGCGGTCGCGAGCAAATGGAGGCGGTAAGTTTGAGTTTTTTACACAATTTCAGGTTAAATCGATTCGCTAACACAAGGCACGAGGAAATTTGAATTTATCCTGAAATTAGGATCGAATTCCACTTTGTGGGATTCGATTTGCTCATCTGTAGTGCTAAACTTCAATGCGGGACCCTTGTGCTGTTTGATCAATAAATATCACCCCTCTGGAATATGTAGTAATTTTAATCCGTCATATGATTAACTGTGATATATATCCCCTAAAGGTGATATTGTAGTGAATGAAGGCTGCATATGCCTATTTTGACCACAAGAGTTAATCCAATTACCACAGGTATAATGTGAGCTTCCTGTAGTTATAATAGTAATTAAAGGGAGTCTGTCACCTCCATATGGCCATATACAGCGCTTACATGGCTCTGTAGCACACCTATACAGGATTGTAACGGTACCTTTGTTCTTTTCTTTAAACTTCCACCAGCAGGAAAAAATGAAGTTTAATTCATATGCAAATGAGCACTCGCAAGTGCCCAGGGGCGGCGTTCAGTGTGTAGGTGCCCAGGGGCGGAGTTCAGTGTGTAGGTGCCCAGGTGGCGGAGTTCAGTGTGTAGGTGCCCAGGCTGCTATGCCTTCTTTTCACTTTACTCCTCCCCAGTCTCTACCTTTGCCCGCCCTCCAAGTCTGGACCTATCGATGAGGCAAGAGATCTACTCTGGGTATTAGCTGTTGTATATATATATATATATATATATATATATTAAAAAAAGGGACACGATGGCGGCACTGGACAATGAAAGTTGGCGGGTGCAAGGTCCAGGGATATAGCTGCTTACCCCGTGATGATAAAGAAGAAAGCCGGACAGCACTCCAAGTAAAAAAGCAAGTGGTGTTTATTCACCCATGTGGAAGGCAACGTTTCAGCTCATACAAAGAGCCTTTTTACGAGGCCCGGCAACCGCTCAGTCCGTTTCATACAGTGTCACTGTATATAATGTCATTGTATAATACTGTTGAGAGGGCCCTGACAATAAAATCTTTTAGTCCTCCTCCAGTAATGGTGCCCTTCTGAGTTTTGATGCCAAAGCAGCCCCTTCCCCTGCTTCACCTATAGCTACGTCCTTGAAATAGATATGCTATGCCAGGCTTTAGTGGAGTGGGCACAGGAAGGAGCAGCGATGTGCTATGCAGAGCTCCTGCCTGTGATCGCTGCGCTCTGCTCAAAGCCTGGACCAATCTGTTATGAAAGACTTTTAGCAGAGTGGAGTCTCTGGTATGCTAAAAACCTTCCATGCCAGGCCATGCATCCTGACTGAATCCCGACCCATTTCAATGGGTCTGTGCACATTTTTCAGGCATCATCTCTGCTTTCAATAAAAATTTGAGCATGCATATTGTGTGTTATTAATGCAGCTCTGGCTCCAGGCAGCACAGTGGCTCAGTGATTAGCACTGGTGCCTTGCAGCGCTGGGGTCCTGGGTTCAAATCTGACCAAGGACAACATCTGCATGGAGTTTTATGTTCTCCCTGTGTTTGCGTCGGTTTCCTCCAGGTACTCTGATACAAAGACATACTGATAGGGAACTTAGGTTGTGAGCCCCATAGGGGACACCTTGATGCTAATGTCTGTAAAGCGCTGCGGAATGTGTCAGTGCTATATAAATGCGTAAAATGAATAAATAAATAAAAATAGAAGTAAATGGGGCTTGCGTGAAAAACGGAAGACATCCAGATGTGTTGTGTGTTTTCACTGATGGTGGCTAGGAGATGTAGATTGTTATTCTTCAGTTTTTCTTCACGCGCGTGAAAAACGCATGCAATCTGTACGAAAAAAATGCACAAACTGAACACAATCGCTGAAAAACTGATTGAGCTTGCATGCAAAACGGACCTTTTTTCCTGAACAGAATCTGACACAATCCGTATCATTTGCATGAAAGAGGTCAAAAGGGTTTTCCCAGCTTTGTGCACATTTTACATTTCAAGCCCAGCCTGCTTCACCTGTCGAAAAAATAATACATAATATTGCCACTCCATTCTAGCTTTGTGGCTCCCTTTCAGTCCCCATCCTGTAAACTTCCAGATGGAGAGTGTCAAGTGGACCACTGCAGTCAAGTATAGTCCTCAGTGATGAAGTGTCCTCAATCAAGCAGCACATGACCTAGTAGTGATGTGCCACTTGGAGACATGTCACTTCTCTGAGGTCAGGTTTTGGTTGAAGTGGTGCACGTGACCCTGACCTTCCAGAGGTTTACAGTAGACTCTGAATGAACAGCTAAAAGCCCCAAACCGTTCCACATACTATTGTATCGAAAAAGGTGGTTAGTAATATGGTTTGCACATAGTGCGCGCATCCAGGGAAGGCGTCCAACTAGTTTATAGCGAAGAAGGACCGGCACTCACTATCTGTGAGTGCTGGTCCTTCTTTGCCACATACTAATGTGTCATCAGCAACACCAGTAACACTCTTTGTTCTGGTCTTTATCTTCACAGTTTATTTAGACTGATGGTCCTATTAATTCCCATGATGACAGCACAGTCACTGTGTGTCTAGGGCCCACAATGGGGTACAGAATAACCTAGGAGCAATTTAGTCGGTCTACGGGATCCGTAGATCTTTGGTGTCCGCTCAGAAGCTCAAAGGCTATATTATATGGAATCTCTGGGAAAATGTGATAAATCAGCAATGCCAAACACTGACAAGACAATATAATTATAAAACGGAAGGATGTGCAAGAGCTCTACATTTTATGAAACCGGCAATTCAGTTGTATCACATTATCTGTGTTCATCCTTCCCTTTCATCCATGTAAATATTAGCTTAGAGGAGCAAAGAAAACGAGACATTTGACAATAAGACAGAAAGGCCGAAGCACGGGATCATAATAGTCTTGTGTGGCTCTTTTTAAGTATGAAATGTTCTCAATAGTCAAATATCAACATCTCATTTTTCTTGTTTGAAGAGTCTTTGGTTATTTTGAACTGCTTTACTTTTTTTAATCCTTAATATGTCTGACACAAAGGGGTTAGAATGAAAGAACAAAGAAGAAGACCACAACAAACAAGACGGTATAAAGATAGACCTGAGGGTAAACCAGGAGAACATGTCAACACTTCTCTTACATGCCAAGACCTAGCAGAGACCACAGATCTGAAACCGGAATAGCAAAGAGGAAAACAGTGAGATGGATTGTTACTGTAATACAAGAATGTGGCTCTTAGAGGTCCTGCACAATTGTGCTATTTTAAAGCACTTTTATTTTAATTGTAATTATTTTTGTAACAAATTTATTAACATCTTGTAGGACAAGTAACATATCAGTCAGTTGTAATTTTTACATTACTCTATAGGACGGATTTAGTCTCTTGCACATAAACACCTTTATTTTGTTCATTACAACATACATATGGGAGAAAAGGGATGCAAATGAGCTCTTAACAAGCTCTGCCTCTAATGCCACCAGATGTAAGGCTGCTATTCTACAAGTCAATGTTCAGCTCTTTACCTAAGCCTTGAGACATGACTTGGATACTTAATAAGCCAACACCTCATCTGCAGACAGCTGTTTCAGGGTGATTGCCCCTCATCAGTGCAGAGCAGAGTACTGGCTTGCTTGATGAGAGGCCTGTCAGGGTTAGGGGGGTACTATCTCTTTTTAGGGAGAGAGCGCCTTAATCAGCGTGAGGAGACTTATAGGCCATACATGGTCCTCTGGAATTCTTGGAGGAAAAGGGTTGCAAATGAGCTTTTAACAAGCTCTGCACTGATGAGGGGCAATCACCCCAAAACAGCTGTCTGCAGATGAGGTGCTGGGTTATTTAATATCCAAGTCATGTCTCAAGGCTTAGTTAAAGAGCTGAATATTGACTTATAGGATAGCTGCCTTAAATCTGGTGGCATTAGAGGCAGAGCTTGTTAAGAGCTCATTTGCATCCCTTTCCTCCCAGAATTACAGAGGAGCATGGATGGCCTATAAGTCTCCTCACGCTGATTAAAGCGCTCTCTCCCTAAGGAGAGATAGTACACCCCTAACATACATATGTTCATAGATAGGTAGGTATATAACAGCCTGCATTATAACAACTATGGTTATTGGCAGATATTTCCTACATCCAGACTGAAACATATATGTCTTAGTGATTGCATGGATACAGTGTTGCAACTATTGCCCAAGGATTGACCCTGTGATTGCCAACAGAAGTCTTGCACTATTGACTGGGATAGCCGAAAGATGAGAATTTTTAACCCCTTTATCATCTCAATCAATGTTCATTGCCAAAAGAGGAAGGGGGACACCTTTATCACTTACTTGTGAACCCCTTCTATGAACCTCACCTCTTCACTTATCTGGGAAACTCTTAAATAAAGCTATAGGGCTACCCTGTAGCAATATCTGTTAATAGATGCTTTTGACATGTGAATTATTATGTATAAACTATAAACTAAAGTCTTCAGACCCTTTTACCTTTTCACATTTTGTTATGTTATGGCCTTCTGCTAAAATAAAAATAAAAAATCAAGATTTCCCCATCAATCTGCATTCAGTTCCCCATAATGACAAAGTGAAAACATAAATTTAGAGATGTTTGCATATTTATTGCAAAGGAAAAACTATGGACATAAGTATTCAGACTCTATACTATACAACAACAACCAAATGGGTATATATAATTCCTTACATATAAAATATATATTTATTAGTAATTAAAAGAGTGTACAAAACACTATCATTAATGACATACACTCACCTAAAGAATTATTAGGAACACCTGTTCTATTTCTCATTAATGCAATTATCTAGTCAACCAATCACATGGCAGTTGCTTCAATGCATTTAGGGGTGTGGTCCTGGTCAATACAATCTCCTGAACTTCAAACTGAATGTCAGAAAGGGAAAGAAAGGTGATTTAAGCAATTTTGAGTGTGGCATGGTTGTTGGTGCCAGACCGGCCGGTCTGAGTATTTCACAATCTTCTCAGTTACTGGGATTTTCACTCACAACCATTTCTAGGGTTTACAAAGAATGGTGTGAAAAGGGAAAAACATCCAGTATGTGGCAGTCCTATGGGCAAAAATGCCTTGTGGATGCTAGAGGTCAGAGGAGAATGGGCCAACTGATTTAAGCTGATAGAAGAGCAACGTTGACTGAAATAACCACTCGTTACAACCGAGGTATGCAGCAAAGCATTTGTGAAGCCACAACACGCACAACCTTGAGGCGGATGGGCTACAACAGCAGAAGACCCCACCGGGTACCACTCATCTCCACTACAAATAGGAAAAAGAGGCTACAATTTGCACGAGCTCACAAAATTGGACTGTTGAAGACTGGAAAAATGTTGCCTGGTCGGATGAGTCTCGATTTCTGTTGAGACATTCAAATGGTAGAGTCCGAATTTAGCATAAACAGAATGAGAACATGTATCCATCCTCTGATGGCTACTTCCAGCAGGATAATGCACCATGTCACAAAGCTCGAATCATTTCAAATTGGTTTCTTGAACATGACAATGAGTTCACTGTACTAAAATGGCCCCCACAGTCACCAGATCTCAACCCAATAGAGCATCTTTGGGATGTGGTGGAACGGGAGCTTCGTGCCCTGGATGTGCATCCCTCAAATCTCCATCAACTGCAAGATGCTATCCTATCAATATGGGCCAACATTTCTAAAGAATGCTATCAGCACCTTGTTGAATCAATGCCACGTAGAATTAAGGCAGTTCTGAAGGCAAAAGGGGGTCCAACACCGTATTAAATTGGTGTTCCTAATAATTCTTTAGGTGAGTGTATAGTACGAGTTTCCAAAGTTTTAAAGGGAATCTGTCACCTGCTTTTACCATTTTAAGCTGGCACCATCGCTATGTTCACTAAAGTACCTTATTTCCAGCAGTCTTCTTTTTACTTTATTTTGTTTTGTCATTTTAATATAAAAGCCTTTTTTATGATATGCTAATGAGGCTCCAAGGTGCCCAGAGGGGCGTTTTTTTCCCTCTCCGGTGCCCAGTGACGCCCCCCTGCAGTGCCCATGAACGCCTCCTGATCCTGAAATTACCTCCCACAGCCCGGCAAACGGTTCCGCCCCCTCCCCACGCTATAGTCTACCTTCTAGAAATTTCCCGTCCTTCTTCCTGTCGGCGGCCAGAAAACTCGCGCAGGTGCAGTACCGCCTGCGGCCTGCACCTGCGCGATCATCAACCTCCTGAGGGCAACAGCATCAAAAGTCTCACTGGGCATGCGCCGATCCCAGTGATGTAACCTGAGCGCTGTTGCCCTGAGGAGGTTGATGATCGCGCAGGCGCAGGCCGCAGGCGGTACTGCACCTGCGCAAGTTTTCTGGCCGCCAACAGGAAGAAGGAAGGGGCATTTTTAGAAGGTAGACTATGATGTGGGGAGGGGGCGGAACCGTTTGCCGGGCTGTGGGAGGTTATTTCAGGATCAGGAGGCGTTCATGGGCACTGCAGGGGAGCGTCACTGGGCACCGGAGAGGGAATAAAACGCCCCTCTGGGCACCTTGGAGCCTCATTAGCATATCATAAAAAAGGCTTTTATATCAAAATGACAAAACGAAATAACGAAATAAGGTACTTTAGTGAACATGGCGATGGTGCCAGCTTAAAATGGTAAAAGCAGGTGACAGATTCCCTTTAAATACTGCATCTATAGCGTCCAATTACTTGTATAATACATCCACGTGGGTGACAATTCAGTATGGGAGGTAAACACAATGTGCGTAACTTAATGAACTGCAAGGTATGGTAATCCCTGCTAAACTAAAGTGCAAGTGTGTCCCAATATCTGTCTCATGCAATGTAAAGTGACTAATGCATAATGATGGGCAAGATCTGTGATCTGTCAATACCTGTGTGGTGACGATATAGACGAAGGTGCCGCTCCTCGACGCGCGTTTCGTCGTCAGTGACTTCCTCAGGAGGAGTGAACTTTTAATGGGGAGTGGTGTATTTAAATTACGTGTTGTCCTATCACGGGCCTGAACCGGGGTCATGTGTGCGGTCATGTGTTAGATGTGATTACCTTATGCTGCCCAGGTAATGAACGCGGCGCATGACCCGCCTCTTCCCACTACGTAAAGCGTCTTCCGCCCTCACCCTGAGTCGAGTGTCAGAGAGGGCAATCTCTCGTGACGTGGATTGAGCTCACCGACACCCGATCTCGGTGGATGACGGCTCAAGAATATATTCTCGTGTTCTTCCACAGGAGTCGTCTATTATGCTATGTGCCCCAGCGAAAACATATACATAGGGCTCACCACGAGGGAATTAAGAAAAAGAGTCAGGGAACATGCCAGAGATATTGAAAAAGCAAAAGATGAGACTGATATTAACTGTCTAAAGACTATCCCCAAACACTTTAAACTTTTTCATGATAACAACCCCAATTTACTGATATTCAGGGGAATTGATATGATCCATCCAGGAATCAGAGGTGGTGACAAGGGGAAAAAATTGGCCCAATTAGAAAGTAGATGGATCTTTAGACTTAATACCTTGGCACCCAAAGGGTTAAATAAAAAATTTGGGATTCAGCTCTTTCCTGTGACTGTAGTATCTTCTAATTTGATGGGGATCCGTCATTTAAGGCCTCTTTCACACTTGCGTTGTTGGGATCCGGCAGGCACTTCCGTTGCCGGAGGTGCCTGCCGGATCCGGAAAAACGCAAGTGTACTGAAAGCATTTGAAGGCGGAACCGTCTTCCAAATGCTTTCAGTGTTACTATGGCACCCAGGACGCTATTAAAGTCCTGGTTGCCATAGTAGGAGCGGGGAGCGGGGGAGCGGTATACTTACAGTCCGTGCGGCTCCCGGGGCGCTCCAGAATGACGTCAGAGCGCCCCATGCGCATGGATGACGTGATCCATGCGATCACGTGATCCATGCTCTTGGGGCGCCCTGACGTCACTCTGGAGCGCCCGGGGAGCCGCACGGACGGTAAGTACACTGCTCCCCCGCTCCCCGCTACACTTACCATGGCTGTCAGGACTTTAGCGTCCCGGCAGCCATGGTAACCACTCTGAAAAAGCTAAATGTCGGCTCCGGCAATGCGCCGAAACGACGTTTAGCTTAAGGACGGATCCGGATCAATGCCTTCCAATGGGCATTAATTCCGGATCCGGCCTTGCGGCAAGTGTTCCGGATTTTTGGCCGGAGCAAAAAGCGCAGCATGCTGCGGTATTTTCTCCGGCCAACAAACTGAAGACATCCTGATGCATCCTGAACGGATTACTCTCCATTCAGAATGCATTAGGATAATCCTGATCAGGATTCTTCCGGCATAGAGCCCCGACGACGGAACTCTATGCCGGAAGACAATAACGCAGGTGTGAAAGAGCCCTTAATTATGATATTAAATAGGTTTTATGTCTGTTGTGAATTATTATTGAAACATTTCTCTTGTTCAGAAATAAATTCTGTTGTTCAACATTGCACGAAAATGGGCTTACCATCTTTAATCACTTTATTTGGTCAGTGGAAAATACTATCAACATAAAAGCTGAGGGTAACTACAAGCAAGATAATTTTAATCATCAATGGAAAGACAGTAATTGACTTTTTATCCAATCATTTCCGTATTGATAATTATTGTCGTTTTTTAGACCGTGGGAAGATTGGATTAGACTATTCTCCATAATAATGTATTAACGTCATGATTGTTAGATAGCATGTATTTATTAAATATTTGTAGAACACTATTTTATATCATGTCATATTTATAATTCAATTAATTTTTATAGTCTATTAAGTTAATTGTAATATAATATTCATTATCATGTTTCAAATTATCACTTATATTAACATGTCAGGGCACTAGTCCCTATTAATTGGTCTATCTATACAATGAGCTATCACATTTATTAATTGGGTTGCTTTATTAGTAGTTTGATTAAGGCCTCATGCACACGACCGTTGTGTGCACCCGTGGCCGTTGTGCCGTTTTCCGTTTTTTTTTTCGCGGACCCATTGACTTTCAATGGGTCCGTGGAAAAATCGGAAAATGCACCGTTTTGCAGCCGCATCCGTGATCCGTGTTTCCTGGCCGTGAAAAAAATATGACCTGTCCTATTTTTTTCACGGCCAACGGTTCACGGACCCATTCAAGTCAATGGGTCCGTGAAAGAACACGGATGCACACAAGATTGGCATCCGTGTCCGTGATCCGTGGCCGTAGGTTACTTTTTATACAGACGGATCCGAAGATCCGTCTGCATAAAAGCTTTTTCAAAGCTGAGTTTTCACTTCGTGAAAACTCAGAACCGACAGTATATTCTGACACAGAAGCGTTCCCATGGTGATGGGGACGCTTCTAGTTAGAATACACTACAAACTGTGTACAAGACTGCCCCCTGCTGCCTGGCAGCACCCGATCTCTTACAGGGGGCCGTGATCAGCACCTGAAGGGGTTAATTGTGCTGATCACGGCCCCCTGTAAGAGATCAGGGCTGCCAGGCAGCAGGGGGCAGACCCTCCCCCCCCTCCCCAGTTTGAATATCATTGGTGGCCAGTGCGGCCCCCCCCCCCTCCCTCTATTGTAATAATTCGTTGGTGGCACAGTGTGCGCCCCCCCCCCCCCCTCCCTCCCTCTATTGTAATAATTTGTTGGTGGCACAGTGTGCGCCCCCCCCCTTCCTCCCTCTATTGTAATAAATCGTTGGTGGCACAGTGTGCGCCCCCCATTTGCCCCCCCCTCCCTCTATAGCATTAACAACGTTGGTGGCCAGTGTGCGGCCTCCCATCTCCCCCCCCCCCCCATCATTGGTGGCAGCGGAGTTCCGATCGGAGTCCCAGTTTAATCGCTGGGGCTCCGATCGGTAACCATGGCAACCAGGACGCTACTACAGTCCTCGTTGCCATGGTTACTTAGCAATAGTACAATAGTAGAAGATTCATACTTACCTGCTGCTGCGATGTTCGTGTCCGGCCGGGAGCTCCACCTACTGGTAAGTGACAGTGACAGGTCTGTGCGGCGCATTGCTAAATGAACCGTCACTTACCAGTAGGAGGAGCTCCCGGCCGGACACGAACATCGCAGCTCCCAGGTAAGTATGAATCTTTTACTATTGTACTATTGCTAGTAACCCGCTGCCACCAATGATCGGGGGGGGGGAGATGGGAGGCCGCACACTGGCCACCAATGTTGTTAATGCTATAGAGGGAGGGGGGCCAATGGGGGGCGCACACTGTGCCACCAACAAATTATTACAATAGAGGGAGGAAGGGGGGGGCGCACACTGTGCCACCAATGATTTATTACAATAGAGGGAGGAAGGGGGGGGGGGCGCACACTGTGCCACCAACGATTTATTACAATAGAGGAAGGGGGGGGCCGCACTGGCCACCAATGATAATTAAACTGGGGAGGGGGGGGGTCTGCCCCCTGCTGCCTGGCAGCCCTGATCTCTTACAGGGGGATATGATAGTACAATTAACCCCTTCAGGTGCGGCACCTGAGGGGTTAATTGTGCTGATCACGGCCCCCTGTAAGAGATCGGATGCTGCTAGGCAGCAGGGGGCAGTCATGTACACAGTTTGTAGTATATTCTAACTAGAAGCGTCCCCATCACCATGGGAACGCCTCTGTGTTAGAATATACTGTCGGAAATGAGGTTTCACGATCTAACTCATATCCGACAGTATATTCTAACATAGAGGCGTTCCCATGGTGATGGGGACGCTTCAAGTTAAAATATACCATCGGATTGGAGAAAACTCCGATCCGATGGTATAAAAGGGACTCCGGACTTTACATTGAAAGTCAATGGGGACGGATCCGTTTGAAATGGCACCATATTGTGTCAACGTCAAACGGATCCGTCCCCATTGACTTGCATTGTAATTCAGGACGGATCCGTTTGGCTCCGCACGGCCAGGCGGACACCAAAACGACTTTTTTTTCATGTCCGTGGATCCTCCAAAAATCAAGGAAGACCCACGGACGAAAAAACGGTCACGGATCACGGAAAAACGGGACCCGTTTTTGCGGACCGCAAAAAAATACGTTCGTGTGCAGGAGGCCTAATTTTTAACATTCACAATGTATTAATTGTTTATTAGCACAGTTTATCACATTTTTCACTTACACATTGTAACAACCCACTGATTATACCAGGTCCGCAATACGGACAGCTTCAGTGTGCACAATAGATGTAAACACATAGATGTGAACATAACATAATATACTTATACTTCCCCCTTCTTCTGACAATAGACAATTCTAGTACATGGTTTTCCATAGTGTGGATCATATGCCACATATAACCAACATATCCCCCGTAATGCTGTGGGTTTTGGTGCGCATGACAGTCTCACCACGCGTGCGCTTGCGCCGTCATCCACCGAGATCGGGTGTCGGTGAGCTCAATCCACGTCACGAGTGACGTCAGTGATTGCCCTCTCCGACACTCGACTCAGGGTGAGGGCGGAAGACGCTTTACGTAGTAGGAAGAGGCGGGTCATGCGCCGCGTTCATTACCTGGGCAGCATAAGGTAATCACATCTAACACATGACCGCACACATGACCCCGGTTCAGGCCCGTGATAGGACAACACGTAATTTAAATACACCACTATTCTCCCCATTAAAAGTTCACTCCTCCTGAGGAAGTCACTGACGAAGAAACGCGCGTCGAGGAGCGGCACCTTCGTCTATATCGTCACCACACAGGTATTGACAGATCACAGATCTTGCCCATCATTATGCATTAGTCACTTTACACTGCATGAGACAGATATTGGGACACACTTGCACTTCAGTTTAGCAGGGATTACCGTACACTGCAGTTCATTAAGTTACGCAAATTGTGTTTCCCTCCCATACTGAATTGTCGCCCATGTGGATGTATTATACAAGTAATTGGACACTATAGATGCAGTATTTAAAACTTTGGAAACTCGTACTATATGTCATTAATGATAGTGTTTTGTACACGCTTTTAATTACTAATAAATATATATTTTATATGCAAGGAATTATATATACTCCTTTGGTTGTTGTTGTATTGAATTTTTGAGTATTCCGGTCACGTAGGACCACATAAGCTGCAGACCTTGTTGTGAAGTAATAGACTCTATACTATGACACTTTGCATTTTGCTCTGGGGCTTCCTATTTCTCTTGATCCTCTTTGGGATGTTTCTACACCTTGACTCATCCTACAGTTGCCGCCCCACTAAACTAAGTAATTGGGGGAAAAGGACCTTGGTAACAGAGGTTGCCAAGAACCCAATGGTCACTCTGGCTGACCTCCAAATATCCTGTGTGCAGATGGGAGAAACTTCCAGAAGGTAAGCCGTCACTGCGGCATTCCTCTAATTTGGGCTTTATGGGTGAGTGACCAGAAAGAAGCCTCTCCCCAATAAAATACAAAGGTTTGCAAAAAAAGCATCTAAAGGACTCTTAGGGTCCATTCACACGTCCGTAAGTGTTTTGCGGATCCGCAGATCTGCAAAACACGGACACCGGCAATGTGTGTTCCGCATTTTGCAGACCGCACATCGCCGGCACTTAATAGAAAATGTCTAATCTTGTCCGCAAGAATAGGACATGTTCTATTTTTTTCGGGAACGGAATTGCGGACCCGGAAGTGCGGGTCCGCAATTCCGGATCCGGGCAGCACATCGTGTGGCCCCATAGAAATGAATGGGTCCGCAATTGGAACAAAATTGCGGACGTGTGAATGGAGCCCTAGAATGTGAGAAACAAGAATCTCTGGTCTGAAGAAAACAAGATTGAACTTTTAGGCCTCAATTCTAAACTTAATTTTTGTAAGAAACCAGAAACTGCCTAATACCATCCCTAAAGTAGAGCATAGTGGTGGCAGCGTCATACTGTGGAGTGTTTTTCAGCAGATGGGACATGAAGACTGGTAAATGTTAAGAAAAAGCTGAATGGAGGAAAAGAAAGTACAGAGATATTACTAATGAAAACCTGATTTAGAGTGCTCTGTCTACCAACGGTCCTCATCTAACCTGAAAGAGCTTGAAAGTGTCTGCAGAGAAGAATAGCAGAAAAATCCCCAAATCCAAATGAGCAAACCTTGTGGCATCATACCCAAGAAGCCTAGATGCTGTAATCTCTGCCAAAGGTGCTTCAACTAACTAAGTCCTGAGTAAAGGGTCTGAATACTTATGTCAATGCAAGATTTTAGTGTTGCCTTTTCAACAAATTAGCAAAGATTTTGAAAAATCCGTTTTCCCTTTGGGACAAAAAAAATAAATATATATATATATACACACATCTTAACAAACACTTTACTGATTTGAATAAGTCACTTATGCCTCGTTTCCACTGAGCGGATCGGTTTGGGTCGGTACGGTACGGTTCGCTATTTTGGGTTTTTCCACTATGAAAGCGATCCATACAAAAGAACCGTACCGCACCATTCAGGGTCCTGCTTCAGATGTAGGGCCATAGAAAAATGGAACGGTTCGGTTAGGGCGAAGCTACTTGCGTCACACAATACATTCTCCTGATTGGCGGCCTGAATAACGTCAAACGTAAGCGCAACATAAACACCACGCCGCCATTACTACATATAATAGGAGAAGGATGCCTGCAAACAACAGCAAGCTGTGGTCGTCTCAGGAACTATCCACTTTTTTAACTATTCTTGGGGATGGCGCTATTCAGAGTGAGCTTGATGGATCAGTGAGAAATGAAAAGGTGTACAAAGATATTTCTCAGCGGATGGCGGCCGAAGGATTTGAACGGACGTCGGGTCAGTGTAGGGCAAAGCTTAAGAAGCTTAAAATACAATATAAAAAAATTAAGGATGCCAACGGCCGTAGACCCGGCGGCCCGAGTTGCAGTGGAAACGCTCACCTAAATAGACCGGACCATTAAAAATCTTCCAAACTGTGCCGACCCGAACCGATCCTCTCAGTGGAAACGAGGCATTAGAGGGTCAAGTGAATTTGGCCCACTAATCTCACACTACCAACACACAGAGGGCTATGCACCGCATCATGTGCAGTTATGTTCAGTCTGGCCTGAACAATATTTTGACACATTATTTAACCCTTTAAAAAAATTATTGTCAATTCTTTTGCCCATAACCTGTTCGGGCCAGGCTGAATATGATGTGTGGCACCACCCTCTAATTCAATTAACCCTTTAAATTACACTCTTATGTGTCTACCGTGATGCCCATTTGTGTGCAAGTTATTTCATACAGCTTTCAGCTGATTTTTATCTCAGAACAGCTCAGTGCAACTTATTTTATTACTGGGAAAAAGTTCAAAATTTTTAGGAGTAAATTCAAAAAATGATATGCACAAAACCATCCACTTGTTTTTGAAACATATATGAAAAATCATTAAATATTTACATATACAGTAGATTGTTAATATAGATTTTTTTAAAAAATTTTATTGATGGAAGTGTCCCTTTAAAGGGACTCTCCAGCATTGTGGATGTTTTTAATTTTGAAGTACAGTCTGTTCTACTTCTATAAAAAAAAACATGTTCACCTGTTCCCTGCCACTCCGTTCCAGCTTCCTGGGTCCCAGATTCTTTTCTGCGGTGTTCTGTTCCATGTCCTATCAACTTCTGAATGGACAAAGTGGCGTCTCTACCACATCTTACAACATGATGCAGGAACAGAGCTGAATTGCGCATGTTGTAATAAATGATGCAGATGCAAGATTTCAGGGCTAGGCAAGATAACGATACAGAAGCTTGGCCCTGTCAATCAAGAAGTATAGAGAGGGACTGGCAGAGGAAAGTGGCAGAGCTAGGGTGCACTAAAGGACTAAGGCGCACCTTCGGTGCACTTAACAGCTAATTGACCTATGAATAAATAGATATTTCTAGGCAATGCATTATCAGATTTACGAATAAAAGGTATGATTACATAATGCTAAGCCAGGCCTATCAGGCATTGTGCCTTGTTCAGAGGCAATAATGCTGATGGCCAATTCCCTTTAATTGCAGTGTTGTGGGCACTTAAGGCTGTATTAGACAGCCAGATCAGACAGGCGATTGTCGGGAGGAAAGAGTTCCTTCCCGGCAATCGCCCGATCATTAGCGGAGGATGGTGCTGCTTTTTCATGCAGTGATCTCCTCCTCAGGAGAGGAACGATCGTTATGCCATTGTTCTTCCCTATACTAAATCATTGTGATTTTTAAACCTGTTGAAAGATTCGGATTGCCCGATGAACGAGCGTTTGCGCGTTCATTGGGTAATCAGCCGCAGCATTACACTGCCAGATCATCGCTAACGAGCGGTACTATGAACACTTGATAGTGATCATCTGGCAGAAAATCTACTTGTGTAATACAGCCTTTAGTTGGTAATAAATGTTTTACATGACGAAAAATTCCTGTTGTCTAATATTATAAGGTAAATACAACAGTTATGGGGGGCTCACCAAAAAAGTGCTCGGCCTGCTATAACCACTTACCTAATATTGAAACCATATACACAAATGGCTGGCTCACAAATAAAAATAATAATGAGCAATTTATTAAAACATTTCAATAATTCATGCCAACCAAATGAATACATATATAAAAAATACCTAAAGCTATAGGTCTAATTAATACATGCAAAACTGTTCACAGTCTTGGTCCCTTTTATATACCCGATTGCGGAGCTCATGCAAAGGGAGACTAGATTTAGTTCCCACAGTGCGATATAAATTATATTTTCCCAAAGTTATTAGTTCATCTCTAAATATATTGGTTATTCATGACCATATCAGTAACCAGATCTGCCAATTCAGTCGCACGGCCTGTTGGCAGTGTCAGGTAAGTTGGAGTGGGTAGTTGGTGCGATCCTGGTTTGGTTAGCTTTAGCTGTGCTTCTTTCTTCTCTGCTATTTGCTAACTGCTGGGATTTGCAGTTCGCGCTTGTGCCGGCACAATCCCTTGAGCATGCAGGCTCACGATGTCTGAATGCCAATCTTTATCCTTGCTGTACAGAGGAAGATTTTATCCTCTCGATATCTCTGTATCAAAGTTGCATTGGGTAAATCGATATCGCACCTTGCTTCTTCTCCAGACGTGTTTTGAAACTATACGTTTCCTCCTCAGTGGTAAAAAATAATTACTATTATTATTAATGAGACATATGGCTTTAGGTATTTTTTTATATATGTATTTATTTGGATGACTTGAATTATTGAAATGTTTTAATAAATTGCTAATATTATAAGTTGCTCAAACTTTCTGGAGTAAAAAGTCAATTTTGGTGCATGGTGACGTTTGCAATTTTGTACCGCTCTTGCTACATTTTAATATAGTAACTACTATAGGGCTTAGTAGGAGGCGTGGGACCTCCCCGGCTAGTGATGAGCAAAGTTCTCAAAAGATTCGATTCGGCTGCTTCACCGAATTTCACAAAGAAATTTGCTTTGTGACGAATTATGATGGGGAATAGTGATTGCGTTACCCTGTCATTGAACCCCTCAGATGCTGTGTTCATTGCTAATCACAGCATCTGAGATGACCATTGAGGGCTGTAGGGGTTAATCCGTTTAAAAAAATTAAAAATACTCACCTTATCCATTTGATCGCGAAGAGTCCACCGCAGCCATCTTGATTGAAGACCCAGCATAAAATCTCATGCAGTGCTTGATGACGCATCACACTGGCTGGAGTGGTGACGTCATACGTCACCGTACACGAGATTTTGCGTGGGATCTTCAATCAAGATGGCCTCAGCGGACTGTTTGTGGGCAAATGGATTAGGTGATTTTTTTTTTTTTTTTTTATTCACGGCGATTCAAATTTTCCCTGAAATTTGGATCAAAGTCCACCGCGTGAACTTTGATTCACTCAACACAATTCTTGGTCCAACATATTTGCTATGATTTATACCAGAAACTGGCATAAATTTCAACACAAATCTGTGCCAACTAGCTGGTACATAAACTCCCAGAAGAAGTGTTGAATTTATTAAGAGACTTGCTCCCCTTAAGAGGTTGGCCCACAAAAAATATTCTACATTTTTCAAACCAGCGCATGGACCTGAATACTTTTGCAATTGCACGTAATTACCAATTTAGTATAGCAGCTGAGTTATTCAATTAAATCTATCTATATAGCGCCACCTGCTGTTTGCTATTTTTCTGAATTCTTTGTCCAGCTCACTAAGATAGAAGCACATGCTCAGTTCCATTCTTCAACTGAGTAGAAAGGACACACCCTCTGAGAAAGTACACGCCTCCTGAGCTGCCACCTTAAAATAAATCTAGAAGGGCAATTGGAGCAATGGATGGGAAAATCTTTGGATCCATGTGAGATACAGGGCTGGTTCTAGCTTTGTTGGAAGGAGATTGTCATGTACTATTTGATGTCTCATTTTCATTTTTTACATCATTCATGGGATAACCCCTTTAATAAAAAGGCTCATCTTACTCCTGCACACTTCTAATAAAGACCTGCTTTCTAAAACCCCAGTCTTAATAAATTGCCTCTATGTTTTGTTACGATCATTCATTGGGACAAACAAATATTAGGATATATCTTGAAGGGCGCAGATACCTTTTCACCATGTATGTCCAGGATCATATTCACAAATGAATTTAGCCAAAAATTAGATTGTGAGAAAGAGTCTGCTCGTTATAATTTTATTTTATTTTTTTTGAGGTGACAAAGACGAGAAGACATAAATAGAGCAGATAGCTGGGCTTGGGAACAATGTGAAGACAAGATAAGCAACGAGACATAAATGCTCATAAAATTCCCCTTGGAGATAATTGCTTGTCTTCCGTGCCTGCACAGTGAGACACTTCATGATCTGCCTGTGAAGCTTGAGAGACAAAACTATTTATTCAGTATCTATTTCCCCAGGGTGACAATTATGAAAAATATGTCACATTACATAATGAAGCTTCCAACATGTATGTTCTTAGGAGAGTATGTTCCTGAATTACCATAAAGTTGTAAAGATCATATAAGCACTTTCAAATTTTGTCAAACCTCTAAAGTGGGATCTTCGATCAGACCTTGGTTACTGCTTTCTCTAACCTTCACTCAGACGTTACCTTCCTACAAATCAAAATTTGCTATAAATGTTTTCGATCGGGTAGGTAGTGCATGAATTCTAGAACGTATATACGGTATAGTCTTCAAATTAAAATGTTTTCTAGTTTGTATTTGTCTTTTTTATTCCTAATTTTGAGTAGGTCAGATGAAAAGATTAAAGTGGTAATGGACCCTAATAAGGGTACTTTTTCCAGTTAACATTTTAGTAATATTTAATTTTGCCTTGAGTTAAGGTAGGTCCAGTTCTCTTTTTTCGGTAATTAACCAATAACGTACCACCAGAGATTTAAAGCATGAGGTACTGGTCTCTTAAGTCCATGCCATATTATATTTACAGTGGAGGTAAATTAACTTGTTGAACGTCAAGGAGGCCTTCTGAAAGTCAGGCATTCCCCTTCCGCACCCCTCCCCCTGCAGCTTGATTGACATTTTCCATGCGCCGGAAGTGAAGAAGAACGGAGTCTGCACAGGATCTTGTGAGAACAGGAGATGATGTTACCAGGTTCAGAGAACGTCAATCAAGATGCAGCGGGAGTGAAAGTCTGATTTATAGAAGGTTTGTGCTGGTACTGTGGGCAGTTTCAAACACATATAAACGAGATGTCAGGTTCTGAGTGTTATGTATAAAATATAAGCAACAATGCTTTTGCTGCCTATGTCTCACATGATCAATGATGATGGTGATGAATGCCAATTCTAGGGGGTTGCTGGAGGGTCTAACTAGGACAGCCTTGAGAGGTACAATGGTGCAGCCCTATATACAGAGAAAAAGGATAGAGTAAAAAAAAATATAATATTCCCCTGATGGTCTTTTCTGACCTTTGATGGACAAACCATAAAAATAAAGTGAAAAGTAGGTAAATAACCCACCTGAAACTAAAACTATTCCCGGGTAAATTGTTGTGAAATTGGACATATAATATACACTGCTCAAAAAAATAAAGGGAACACTTAAACAACACAATGTAACTCCAAGTCAATCACACTTCTGTGAAATCAAACTGTCCACTTAGGAAGCAACACTGAGTGACAATCAATTTCACATGCTGTTGTGCAAATGGGATAGACAACAGGTGGAAATTATAGGCAATTAGCAAGACACCCCCAATAAAGGAGTGGTTCTGCAGGTGGTGACCACAGACACTTCTCAGTTCCTATGCTTCCTGGCTGATGTTTTGGTCACTTTTGAATGCTGGCGGTGCTTTCACTCTAGTGGTAGCATGAGACGGAGTCTACAACCCACACAAGTGGCTCAGGTAGTGCAGCTTATCCAGGATGGCACATCAATGCGAGCTGTGGAAAGAAGGTTTGCTGTGTCTGTCAGCGTAGTGTCCAGAGCATGGAGGCGCTATCAGGAGACAGGCCAGTACATCAGGAGACGTGGAGGAGGCCGTAGGAGGGCAACAACCCAGCAGCAGGACCGCTATCTCCGCCTTTGTGCAAGGAGGAACAGGAGGAGCACTGCCAGAGCCCTGCAAAATGACCTCCAGCAGGCCAGAAATGTGCATGTGTCTGCTCAAATGGTCATAAACAGACTCCATGAGGGTGATATGAGGGCCCGACGTCCACAGGTGGGGGTTGTGCTTACAGCCCAACACCGTGCAGGACGTTTGGCATTTGCCAGAGAACACCAAGATTGGCAAATTCGCCATTGGCGCCCTGTGCTCTTCACAGATGAAAGCAGGTTCACACTGAGCACATGTGACAGACGTGACAGAGTCTGGAGATGCCGTGGAGAACGTTCTGCTGCCTGCAACATCCTCCAGCATGACCGGTTTGGCATTGGGTCAGTAATGGTGTGGGGTGGCATTTCTTTGGAGGGCCGCACAGCCCTCCATGTGCTCGCCAGAGGTAGCCTGACTGCCATTAGGTACCGAGATGAGATCCTCAGACCCCTTGTGAGACCATATGCTGGTGCGGTTGGCCCTGGGTTCCTCCTAATGCAAGACAATGCTAGACCTCATGTGGCTGGAGTGTGTCAGCAGTTCCTTCAAGATGAAGGCATTGATGCTATGCACTGGCCCGCCCGTTCCCCAGACCTGAATCCAATTTAGCACATCTGGGACATCATGTCTCGCTCTATCCACCAACATCACGTTGCACCACAGACTGTCCAGGAGTTGGCAGATGCTTTAGTCCAGGTCTGGGAGGAGATCCCTCAGGAGACCGTCCGCCACCTCATCAGGAGCATGCACAGGAGTTGTAGGGAGGTCATACAGGCACGTGGAGGCCACACACACTACTGAGCCTCATTTTGACTTGTTTTAAGGACATTACATCAAAGTTGGATCAGCCTGTAGTGTGTTTTTCCACTTTAATTTTGAGTGTGACTCCAAATCCAGACCTCCATGGGTTGAAAAATTTGATTTCCATTTTTTTATTTTTGTGTGATTTTGTTGTCAGCACATTCAACTATGTAAAGAACAAAGTATTTCAGAAGAATAATTAATTAATTCAGATCTAGGATGTGTTATTTTTGTGTTCCCTTTATTTTTTTGAGCAGTGTATTAAAAGTAGACAGTGATGAATGCAAACATAAAGTATATTTTAGGGCAATACTATATTATTACCAGAAAAAATGCTAAAATTGCTAAAATGTAAAAAGCATACGGGCACAATTCTATAGACAGTTTTTTTAGATGCTGGTCTTAATAAGGTCCTGCGCTAGCAGAGGATCCACCGAAGTTATAAAGAGGTGCCAGTTCCAGTTTTAAATGTAAGACACACAATGCCCACAATCTTAGACCTGGTGTGAGCCAGGAGAAGTCGCAGATAGCAGCGCAACTAACTGTTGTTCCGCATTCTGCACCTGAAATACACCTAGTTTAGGGTTCATTCAGACGTCCGTAGTGTTTTGCGGTCTGCAAATTGCGGACCGCAAAACACTGATGCCGCACATCACCGGCACTTAATAGATTATTCCTATTCTTGTCCACAGCTGCGGACAAGAATAGGACATGGTCTATTTTTTTCCAGAGCCGCGGACAGGAAGTTCGGGTCCGCAGACCGGAAATGCGGATGTGGACAGCACACTGTGTGCTGTTGGCATCCTTTCTGTCCCCATTAAAAATTTATTGGTCCGGATCCATTCCGCAACGTTGCGGAACTGATCCAAACCCATTCTATGGACGTCTGAATGGACCCTTAGTTGTATTTCAGATTAATAAATGAACCCCATAGTTTTTCAATTTATAAGCCTAAAAATTCTTTAAAAAAAAGGCTAAATTACCTTGGATCTGACCTGTTAGGGATGGACGAAGAGATGAATCTCCAATTGTAAGTGTACATACAGCCAAAGGCCCCATTCAGAAGGAGTTTAGATTTAAGAAATACAAAAGAAAAAAAAAAAAAACATCTCTACACGCATCAAATATTTAATTTTTATTTTTGATTGGAAAACAACCTTACTACTGGTTTTGGCTCACAATAACTGATGGAAATAACTGACCAGATAACTGATGTGTGAACTCACCCGTATATGTATGGACAGCTCAAGCAAATTAGCCCCAATGAGTCACCATAATTACATTAATAATGCGACTTAAAATAAACCATATCCTTACCATAATTGGTACCAAAAATAAAAATAAAAAAACAATATAAAACATGTATTTCTCATGTCAACCTGTTACCTCAAACGCAAACACTATGAAATATCGGACTTTTCTAATAATACATAAAACTAAGAAAAATCTAAGAAAAAGCAAAAAATTCTCCATGAAAGAAAACTTTCTACCATCCCCCTTGCTTAACGCAATTTTGTACCAGCTATTTCTTTTGACCTTTTGTGAAGCAATGAAGAGGAAGCATGTACCTATTTGCAGAAGGGATGTATTAAACAACCTGGCAGTACAGTCATTCTCTCTGTGCCCTTTTGTACATTTTTGTTTGTCATTGTCATTTGAGAATGTACGCCTGCTGGGTACCGGGCGGTGGAGGCTCTTCTTTTAAGAACGCAGAACAGCTAGGCACAGAGAAATATCTGACAGAATAGGCCTCATAGAGACTAGACTAACAACGTGTCTATTTTACAAGAGCTGTGTAAAAAAAAAACTATTTATTCTACGGAATAAATAGATTTATCCTACAAGCATAATGTTCTCTCTGGCTGTTTCTCATGTATCTCATGCAATGCCTAGTATTCATCTGTACCCTGACAATATGAATATACTGGTTGCTCTACTGATTTTTTGTGTCATGTTGTTCTGTCTTCATCTGGTGATATTGATTTGTTCCATAATTTTTCCCCTTTCTTTTCACCTTTGAACCAATCTCTTATTGCTCCACTGCACCTAAATAAAATAAAACTTTGCCAAAAGTCTTAACTAGAAACATCTAATCATTTTGTATATACAGCCCCTACGAAATCTATGTTTCTCCAAGTTAAAAACCATGGTGGAAATTTATCATGAGGGAAATTTTTAACTCACTTGAGTCTCTGGAGTCTGTATTGCCATAGTTTGTTCCAACTTTATTGTTGAAGCTTTAAATATGTCTAAAAATTAAAGTAGCAATGCAACATTTTTGCAAATGAAAAAAAAAAACACATTTCTTACATCTGAGATAAATCTAGTCCCCTAGCTAACCATGCCCAGTTTCCAAAATTCATCACAAAATCACAAAAAATGGCCTGAGCCAAAATGCGTAACCTTTTTATGCCACAAAGCTGTCAGACAAGGCTTCATAAATTCTTTGACAAATCTTCATATGTGTGTAATCTGATCCTACAGTCTTTTCTTAAAGGGCTGTCCCCTCCTTTTATATTGATGGCCAATCTTTTTGAAGTGAATGGGAACAGCACTATAACCAGCATCATTCACTATCACAATAGGCAGAGATGTGTAGATTAAGCGCCTACCTCCAGTGCTGGAAATACTCCCAAAAAGCTGATGTCGGGGCACCCAATATAAAGAAGGAGTGGACAGCATATTGAATCTCTTTCATCTACCTCCTCTTTCATTGCCTGTAGATTAGCTAGAAAACATAGGATCTTTAACCTGCACAATCTGCAAATATGCATCGTTATTTCTTAATAGACCATTTTGTTTTAAGAATATTGTACCCTTAAGAATGAGGTCTTGTGTCCTCTATTGAGCACATCATTAGATGAGCAGAAGGTAATAGACTTCAGAGAGAGTGACTGATTTCTGTTTGGTCCAGGTGCGGACTACACTGCGTGCAGAATTATTAGGCAAATGAGTATTTTGACCACATCATCCTCTTTATGCATGTTGTCTTACTCCAAGCTGTATAGGCTCGAAAGCCTACTACCAATTAAGCATATTAGGTGATGTGCATCTCTGTAATGAGAAGGGGTGTGGTCTAATGACATCAACACCCTATATTAGGTGTGCATAATTATTAGGCAACTTCCTTTCCTTTGGCAAAATGGGTCAAAAGAAGGACTTGACAGGCTCAGAAAAGTCAAAAATAGTGAGATATCTTGCAGAGGGATGCAGCACTTTTTTTAAAATTGCAAAGCTTCTGAAGCGTGATCATCGAAAAATCAAGCGTTTCATTCAAAATAGTCAACAGGGTCACAAGAAGCGTGTGGAAAAACCAATGCGCAAAATAACTGCCCATGAACTGAGAAAAGTCAAGCGTGCAGCTGCCAAGATACCACTTGACACCAGTTTGGCCATATTTCAGAGCTGCAACATTACTGTAGTGCCCAAAAGCACAAGGTGTGCAATACTCAGAGACATGGCCAAGGTAAGAAAGGCTGAAAGACGACCACCACTGAACAAGACACACAAGCTGAAACGTCAAGACTGGGCCAAGAAATATCTCAAGACTGATTTTTCTAAGGTTTTATGGACTTATGAAATGAGAGTGAGTCTTGATGGGCCAGATGGATGGGCCCGTGGCTGGATTGGTAAAGGGCAGAGAGCTCCAGTCCGACTCAGACGCCAGCAAGGTAGAGGTGGAGTACTGGTTTGGGCTGGTATCATCAAAGATGAGCTTGTGGGGCCTTTTCGGGTTGAGGATGGAGTCAAGCTCAACTCCCAGTCCTACTGCCAGTTTCTGGAAAACACCTTCTTCAAGCAGTGGTACAGGAAGAAGTCTGCATCCTTCAAGAAAAACATGATTTTCATGCAGGACAATGCTCCATCACACGCGTCCAAGTACTCCACAGCGTGGCTGGCAAGAAAGGGTATAAAAGAAGAAAATCTAATGACATGGCCTCCTTGTTCACCTGATCTGAACCCCATTGAGAACCTGTGGTCCATCATCAAATGTGAGATTTACAAGGAGGGAAAACAGTACACCTCTCTGAACAGTGTCTGGGAGGCTGTGGTTGCTGCTGCACGCAATGTTGATGGTGAACAGATCAAAACACTGACAGAATCCATGGATGGCAGGCTTTTGAGTGTCCTTGCAAAGAAAGGTGGCTATATTGGTCACTGATTTGTTTTTGTTTTGTTTTTGAATGTCAGAAATGTATATTTGTGAATGTTGAGATGTTATATTGGTTTCACTGGTAAAAATAAATAATTGAAATGGGTATATATTTGTTTTTTGTTAAGTTGCCTAATAATTATGCACAGTAATAGTCACCTGCACACACAGATATCCCCCTAAAATAGCTAAAACTAAAAACAAACTAAAAACTACTTCCAAAAATATTCAGCTTTGATATTAATGAGTTTTTTGGGTTCATTGAGAACATGGTTGTTGTTCAATAATAAAATTAATCCTCAAAAATACAACTTGCCTAATAATTCTGCACTCCCTGTAGGAACTTAAAGTGGCCCTGGAAAAAGCCTAAAAGTGGGCCCATGTTGTAGGAGAACATTGACAGAATGCTGGACAAGAGAGGTAGGCGGGACCAGCAATACCATAGCATAACCAAATACCACAGTGCAGCACAAAATACTGCTAACCGTGCCACAGTATTGGGCTGCATCATTGTCCTGAGGAGAGCAATGCAGTTGAATTGAGGAGGGCCTGGTGCATAAGTGCCTGATGCTCATACATTATTTAATGCTATGCGCATCTGATCTTTCTGTGCTTGGCTGACGACCAGAAAGGGGGCTTCGGCGACCCTCTGGCTATCGGCCCACTGACAAATTTCCATGTATGGTCAATGGCCAGTCCACCCATGGTTGGGTCCCACATGTTTAGCTTTCCTATTCTACTACAGGTTGATCTCGACTTGCTGTCGCATCTATCTTGGTATTATCCAGAATGATCTCCACCAGTTCTCATGTCTGCCTTGGATTTACCTTCATATACAACTCTACCTTCTCTGACTATAGCAAGAGCTAACTATGAGTCATCTATATTGCTCATCAACTTCCATCTACAGGTATGTAGGGGTACCCTAGACTCAACAACCTGGACAAATTCCTCATGGTTTAAGGTTAAATAAAAAGGACTATGTGACTGAACTTCTGCCTGAAACAGTTGTGTTGAGTAGGGCTTTGTCAAGACAGATCGCTTTAAGCTGGTCATACACATTACAGAACTGTTGATTAAATGCTCAGTCAGTCACCAATTTCTCTTGCCTTCCCAATAAACATGTCTACTTGGGCAAGCATGCATCTTTTTCCCATAGATGGAGCAAAAGAAGACTCTGCTAGACATTAGCTTATATCCGGTTGGAACAAAGAATATGGCAAGTTGAAATCAAACATGTTCAATCCTTCTTTCGCCTGATATTTGCCATCAGGGGAGAGTTGCATGCCTGCCACAAACATTATATTGTCAGGTATCCCACTAAAATCTGCATGTTTGTTTTGTGTAATGTGTAAGAGCACCTTAATTGGCAAGAATGAGGTAACATAAAAACTAAAAACTATGGTAGAGATTTTTCTCTATATATATTGGTAGAATTCATTAACCTCTATGGAAAGAATGTTGATCCTTGGTGAATTATAAATTATTCTGAGTAAAGGCTGTATAAGATTAAAAGATTCTGCAGGCAATTGTCTGCTTGCTAGTGGAGTAGATCGCTGCATGTAATAGCTGCAAGTGATTGCTAATGCCACTGCTCATCTTCATACAGAATCATTATTTGCCGGCAGCAGATCGTAATTACACAGCACGATTTCCCCGGCAAACGATTATTTTTAAACCTTATTCATTGAGTAATCGGTGGCAGTATTAAACTGCCAGATCATCACTAATGAGCATTCCTACGAACATTTGTTAACAATGAACTGGCTGAATAAGATGATTTTATATCCTCATATGAAGGCATTACATGGGCAGATTAACAGCCCTTAAACAGCTCCCTATTGATTCTATATCATGATTTTTTACATTTAAATATATGAGGATACAATGATCCCATTGTAGGGGGATGAATGATCGTTAGTATGATCATTCCTACCTGTACCGTTTGCATACTGTCGGCAGCAGGAGTTTTGCCGGATTCTCTTTTGCAGGAGTGTGCATTGATTTTATTTGGGTCGAATTCCCCTTAACTGGAGTAAGATTGACACCATTATTTTTGACTTTTCAAAACTGTTAGTTGAGAAATTTGGCTTAAGTCGGCTAACCACATCCACTTTTCCACCTACTTTTCAAAATTGGAGTGGGTGGAGTAAAAATAGAAAATATCAAACTTTTGAGGATGTAAGCCCAAAAAAGTCTCAAAGTCCTATTTTGACTCCAGAAATCTTGATATATTTAATCTGCCCCATGTTTCTGGCCTGCTGATACAAATGTATTTACATTATCAGGAGTATACCCTGAAGAACATATACTAAAGGTTGAGACAATTTGAGTTTTTGAGACAATGAAAATAAAATGAAGATGCTGTTGTTTGGACAAGAAAAATATAATAATAATAATAATAATAATAATAATAATAATAATAATAAACAATGAAAATTTCTGCTCAAATGTTATTTGGCATAAATGCAGTATGCAACATTACTGAATTCATCTACAGTCTTCATATCTGTCTTTAGACTGTACACTTCTGTAGTAGTTAGGGAATCCCTAGGATTATGAGTTTTAAGTTCTTTGCTCCCATTTATTATGATTGTGACTGAGAGCCCTCGTGATCTGTTGCAGGGCCATTAACAACCATTTTCCACTATTAGGAAAATAATGGAGTACAACTGTGAGAAGAACACAGATGAATACATTCTGCTTCATCCAGGTATTTTCATGTCAATCAATCATGCAACCAAAGCTGTATAGACCTACAAACCAACAGACATCAATGAATCAAGTAGAGCAGGTAATTAAACTGATGTGAATTACATGCCTACTCATTATACCTGGATATTAGAAGTGTAGGGAAAAGGTACAAAAAATTTTGTCCCTCTTAATGGAATGGGATGGCTACATGTGGCTTTTAGTTTTCAGATGCCTCCTCCAGTGGGGGTCAAGCCTAGACATTCAGCTCTAGAAGATGCTTGGATGACAGAATAGATCAAAGATTCATCTCCTTTTGGATGGTACTTGGGTGAATATATGTGCGCTCTGGATCGTGTATATTGGTGTCATGTTGCTGCACTGTCCAAATAAAATTGTCTACTGATTAATGATGAGTCATTGTGGATTTGGATGGATGCATAACGTCAAAGGTGTTTGGCCAGTAGGGTAATGTTTACTTCAGGACATTGTGCTTAATAAGGGCCCATTACAAAGTATGGTAGGCAAGGGTCCACTGTGACTCTGTCTGGAGCCGATTCTGAGTCTAGGACGTATATACCAATCAGCTAGTTCAATATCAACAGTACAGTATTAGAAATCTACTGAGAAACCTTACATTGCTGGTAGTGATGAGCGGAATAATGGCAATACAGATCCATATTTTTTCCCATTAAAATCAATAGAATCTCAAATAGACCAATATTTGAAACTCTGTGGGGAGGACAGGGATCCAAATTATGAATCTATAATTTTAGACTTCTAAGAGCCTCTTTTAGCATGATCAACCCTATTAAACCCCCCCTACTACCTGGTAGGGTTGATCATTCTGATTAAAACAATACTTTTCTTTTGTCCGTATGCCAAACCACTTCAGAGATATGTGTTTTTATTTATATGCAAATTAGCACATTGGAGCACCATGGAGTGAAACTGAATCCTTGGAGCACTGCTTTTGTAACACCCCTGTCCTCTGCACACTCCTCCCTCCCCTTAAGTGACAGAGCTAGGCATCAGCATTATGAGGGCAGAGCTGTGTCCTAGCATGTACACATCATATACACTACTTACTACAGCCTTAATATGTTGAGAATTGAGGTTTTCTATGCTTAGAAAGCTAATACATAGCGCTGGTTTATCCACAGGCACAATATATTATTATAAAGACACCATTAATATGTATTTACTCTCTAAGTATAAAAAACTACTTTTATTCATGCTAACATGATTTTTGATCCTCTGTAAAGGTTTTTTCTGGGTGCCTACTAAGACCATATCATGTCAATTTGATCTTGTTTATCCTATTTAAATGTATGAGCATACAATGATCCAACTGTATGGGGATGAATGATCATTAGTACGATCTTTCCTCCCTATACAGTTTGCATATTTAAATTTTTATGTCCACTTAAAAGATGCATTCAACTTTAAAAGAGCATTTGTACATCTAATCATTAGCCTATGTAAAAGGGTCCTAATTGTTAGTGACCAGATGAATCCCTTTATGGTCTTTCTGTTTCCTAAACAAAAGGGATACTTCCAGCAAGACATTGCATTAAAAAAAATCTAACTTATTTTGGATCAATGAATAGAGTATTATTATTTTGTCCCTCTGAAATTCATGAAGAAATCAGCATGAAATTAAGGTAAACAGACTATTGCAATATCTACTATGCATAACTATAGGATGCCAGTTTCGGCATATCTGCATTACTGTCCATAAACTGGTGAGGGATTCAGAACCAACAATAGCATACCTGTTCTGGTGGAAACCGTGACCTGCATGTAGCACAATGAAGACCTATAGTATGAAGCTTTCTTTCATTCAAACGCATAAATAAGGACTGAGTGCGGTCAAGAAAAGGCACTAATGGCATGTCAGCGATCTACAGCATTCTTAGTCAAGGTTATCCTCAATGCATTTTTGAAAGGAATCATAAACACATGACTTTCTATTCTAAAGATTGCACAACAAAGGAACATAAAGCATAAAGCTAAGGAGTACTTAGCAAAAAATAATGTAGTAGTATACAAAGCATAACAAGTTGCGGTGGGAGGGTCGGCCACACACAATATAACCTTTATTGTACGTACTATGGATTCAGAATTTTAATAGTGGCATTTACAACAATTAAAATTACTTTGATTTCTTAATTGATCATCTATCCAGGTTTACTTGGCATGATCAGAGCTATAATAACACATTCTCAGGGGTGATTCAAGCCTTTCTTCTGATTCAGGTGGAAAATAACATGGCAATTCAAATTTTCTATACTCGGAAACAAATATATTCTTGGTTGATCATTTGGTTGCTTCTTGGCTTCTTCTCTAATTAGTGCTCTCCTTGCCTGGGCTGTCAGTTTAGGAGGACAGCTATGTCTTGGCAGGTTTGCAGGTGTACCATACCCCTGACATTTTCAGATGATGAATTGAAGAGTGTTCCATGAGATGATCAGAGCTTGGGATATTTTTTATAATCTAAAACTTATTTGCACTTCTCCACAACTTTATCCCTGACCTGTCTGGTGTGATCCTTAGTTTTCATGATGCTGTTTGTTCACTAACAAACCTCTGAGGCATTCACAGAACAGCTTTATTTATAATAAGAATAAATTAGACACAGGTGGACTCTATTTACTAATTAGGTGACTTCTGAAGGAAATTGGTCACACATTTTATTTAGGGGTATCAGAGTAAAGGGGGTTAAATACAGATGCATTTTCTTTTCACTTTACACATACTTGCTATTTTGTGTTGGTCTATCACATAAAATCCCAATATAATACATTTAGGTTTGTGGGTATAACATGAAAACATACCTTTTCAAGGCTATATATATATATATACAGTCAGGTCCATAAATATTGGGACATCAACACAATTGTAACATTTTTGGCTCTATACACCATCACAATGGATTTGAAATGAAACGAACAAGATGTGCTTTAACTGCAGACTGTCAGCTTTAATTTGAGGGTATTTACATCCAAATCAGGTGAACAGTGTAGGAATTACAACAGTTTGCATATGTGCCTCCCACTTGTTAAGGAAACAAAAGTAATGAGACAATTGGCTTCTCAGCTGTTCCATGGCCAGGTGTGTGTTATTCCCTCATTATCCCAATTACAATGAGCAGATAAAAGGTCCAGAGTTCATTTCAAGTGTGCTATTTGCATTTGGAATCTGTTGCTGTCAACTCTCAAGATGAGATCCAAAGAGCTGTCACTATCAGTGAAGCAAGCCATCATTAGGCTGAAAAAACTAAACAAACCTATCAGAGAGATAGCAAAAACATTAGGTGTGGCCAAAACAACAGTTTGGAACATTCATAAAAAGAAGGAACGCATCGGTGAGCTCAGCAACACCAAAAGACCCAGAAGACCACGGAAAACAACTGTGGTGGATGACCGAAGAATTCTTTCCCTGGTGAAGAAAACACCCTTCACAACAGTTGGTCAGATCAAGAACACTCTCCAGGAGGTAGATGTATGTGTGTCAAAGTCAACAATCAAGAGAAGATTTCACCAGAGTGAATACAGAGGGTTTACCACATGATGTAAACCATTGGCGAGTCTCAAAAACAGGAAGGCCAGATTAGAGTTTGCCAAAAGACATCTAAAAAAGCCTTCACAGTTCTGGAACAACATCCTATGGACAGATCAACTTGTACGAGAGTGATGGGAAGAGAAGAGTATGGAAAAGGAAAGGAACTGCTAATGATCCTAAGCATACCACCTCATCAGTAAAACATGGTGGTGGTATTGTCATGGCGTGGGCATGTATGGCTGCCAATGGAACTGGTTATCTTGTATTTATTGATGATGTGACTGCTGACAAAAGCAGCAGGATGAATTCTGAAGTGTTTCGGGCAATATTATCTGCTCATATTCAGCCAAATGCTTCAGAACTCATTGGACGGCACTTCACAGTGCAGATGGACAATGACCCAAAGCATACTGCAAAAGCAACCAAGGAGTTTTTTAAGGGAAAGAAGTGGAATGTTATGCAATGGCCAAGTCAATCACCTGAGCAGAATCCGATTGAGCATGCATTTCACTTGCTGAAGACAAAACTGAAGGGAAAATGCCCCAAGAACAAGCAGGAACTGAAGGCAGTTGCAATAGAGGGCTGGCAGAGCATCATCAGGGATGAAACCCAGGATCTGGTGATGTCTATGCGTTCCAGACTTCAGGCTGTAATTGACTGCAAAGGATTTGCAACCAAGTATTAAAAAGTGAAAGTTTGATTTATGATTATTATTGTGTCCCATTATTTTTGGTTCCTTAACAAGTGGGAGGCACATATGCAAACTGTTGTAATTCCTACACCGTTCACCTGATTTGGATATAAATACCCTCAAATTAAAGCTGACAGTCTGCAGTTAAAGCACATCTTGTTCGTTTCATTTCAAATCCATTGTGGTGGTGTATAGAGCCAAAATTGTGTCGATGTCCCAATATTTATGGACCTGACTGTATATATGTATATATATATATATATATCAACTTTAATGCAATGCAATTTTTTCAGTTTTAAGCCTTATCTCGTTAAATTGGGTGGCTATTGTTCTTCCTTTAAAACATAATAAAAAGTCAAAAGTAGAAATATATCAAGCAATGTCTAGTATTTTTCTAATAAACTATAAATCTCAAGGCACAATCAAATTTTAAGGTCCAATATCTGCATCTAATTCTCACGAAGAATCAATGAAACTGAGAATTTTACTGAAATCTACTGAAGATTTACTGAAATATATATAAATAGCACCTAAATTTAGCAAACTGATATTTAGAAGTCTTAATCAATTTTAATATATTTTTATTTTATATTCAAAAGGCCCCTTTAAATAGCCAGAAGAAGCTGACGATTGTCAGGAACTTCTGTTCCTTGCAGATAATTGTCTGCTCATCAGTGAAGGATACCTCTGCTGCAGTGATCTCCTCTACAGTATGGAGAGGAGGGGTCACTAATGCCATTGCTTGTCCCCAAACAGAATCATTGTTAGTGGCACCTTTACACTGGCAGATTATTGCTGTACGAATGCTAGTTAGCGATAATCTGCCTTAACATTGGGCAGTCTAATTTACCAATATCACTAGGCAATGGAGTGAGCATACATATCATTGGCTTTCCATTTATCTGCGTTTACTAAAGGGGGGAATATGCTTATTAAGATATAACTTTTAATTACATATACAATAAAATACACCACAAAGATGCATCAACATGACAAACATAAAAGGAGGGGTCCAATCCTGGTATCCCAATGCTGGTAGTTAGAAAAAGGAGTCTGCAGCACCTGTGAGGGTGCAAGCAGTCTTACCAGACCAACCAAACGACTAGGATCAGTACGGAGAGGTGATCTGCTTTACTTTGGTGATGCCCGGACAGGAGGACGTCCCGTGGCGGCGTGGTGTCTGTGGAGGCAGTAAAGGAGCTGTTCCCTATCTGACCCTAGGAAAGGGGGAAGGGGACTGTTTCCATACTGCCTATCTATACAGAGCACCCGCCCCGAAAGGGGCGACCCTGTCCGGATACCTGTCCCTATCTAGGACCTGATCTCTAGTGCTTAAAGTAAAAGTTCCTTCAGACCTCCCGACGTGGCACATTTCTGTCGTGTCGACTCTTCAGGGGAAGACGGTACACAGAAGAAAAACCAAAATATGAAACCGCAGGTGAAAAGAGGGGGAGACCCCACAGCAAGAAGCTCTTGCAAGTTAAAAAGAGCCTATAGGCTGTCACCCCACGATATTAGGATGCAGTCTGCAGAGGGATTGATGCTCCTCTGCTGGTCGGTGTATGAGTGTATGGTGTTCCTCATTAATGGAAGTGTCCCTATAGTTTTGGGGAATACAATAACCATCTACCAGCCATTTATCTGCGTTTACAAGCAGCAATTCCTGAACCAGTATGAGGATAAACGATCACTACTATAATCAGTTGTCCTCATAAAGTATCATTGAATTTTGGTGCCGTATAAACAATTTGAAAAAAATGAATGTGCATTTTGATCATTCATTGGGTAATCGCTGGCACGTTCATACAAGGTGACTGTCAGTAATAAGTGCTCATATAATTTTTTTCCCCATGTTTGCCATGTAAATGGACCTTTAAACTCCACCCATAAAGTAGATGACACCTTAAGGGGAATTTGTCACCAGGAAAATCCTGTCCAGTAGGCGTCATGTTACATAGCAGGAGGCAGTGGCATGCTGGAAACTTAAATTGGCCCTGGAAAAAAAAAAATCTAAGTGGCCCCATTTGTAGCCTGGTCTAAATTCACAAAAGGCAGGGCCAACACAAGTAGGTGGGGGCCCACAATACCAACAGAGCCAAATATCACAGTGCATCACAAATACTGCCCCAGTAGCACAAAATACCTCACCAAAAACTGCCCCTCTTTGGTAGCCAGTGCCAGCTGCTACGTTCTGTCCTCCTACTCCAGTTGCCTCAGGATAGCAATATAGTTGAATTCAGGAGTCAGGGCGGGAGCGTCAGATCATTATTTACCATGGCTGGCGGCCAGGAGGAGGGCTCAAGTAGCCCACTGGACATCTGCCCATCGAGAAGTTTCCTGGTAGGGTCTATGGCCAGTCCACGCCTGGCAGGAGGAGGTGAGCATTTTCAATATATAATCTGAGGGGAAAGATTCAGTTTAATTAGCTTTTTATTAATTGTAATCCCTGCTCATTTCATGCATAACAATACAGGGGGCGGTCCTACTCCGATGACAATCGGAGTCAAATGTCAATCACTGATTAGACCGCCCACTGGAATCCTATGTGTACAATATGCAAAGATTTCAATCAATAAAATACATTATATACTGAACTTTCTCCCATAAAATGATATATCAATCTGCCCAGCTCCTCCTGCTCTATAGCATGCTGTTCACAGAGAGGAAGGCAAGCACTATGTGTCAGCTTCACATGTAGTTTTAAAATAATTCTCAAGTACAAGTAAACCAAATTACATTTGGAAGGGAGAAGTCATATTTCTACAATAAATACATGAGAACAAAGTGCCTAGTGCAATATGTCATATACAGAGTTCATCAAGGAGTACATAATGAAACAAGTAATACTGACCAGTGTGGTTCTGACCCCGAGTCGCGTTTCGCATATCGCTTCCTCAGGATGTACTCCTTGATGAACTCTGTATATGACATATTGCACTAGGCACTTTGTTCTGATGTATTTATTGCAGAAATGTGACGTCTCCCTTCCAAATGTAATTTGGTTTACTTGTATGAAAGGGTTGCACTATGCAATTTTTAAATATCTTTCCAATCCCTTGTAATGGTGAGGATGGGCACTACATATTAGTACTACTCATCGATGGGTCTTTCCTTTGGTATATGACATATCCATTGTGGTTCGATTTCTCTGCTGTTTATTTATGCCGCTGCTACTGGTTTTTAAATGTTACCTGATATGTAATTAAAAAAATATTTATTTAGTTTGATCATTAGTTATTCGCGGCAGAGGCAATATTCGAATTCGCTATATTTCGCGAATATTTGGGCGAATATTCGTTATAAATTTGCGAATCCGAGAATTCGCCATTATTTTCTTTATTGTGAAAATCGGCAATGTAATATGCGCCTATTGCGTGCGCAATACAGGCGTGGGTCACTTTTGCTAAATTTTTCAAGCTGCTAGAACTTTCCCGAGACTGGAGAAAATGGTTGGCACGGCAGAACATTACAATAGCTTTATATGCTGATAGAGTGCTCCAATATATTCGCGATTGCACAAAACGGCAATTAATGATGCGCATATTTTGGCGCAATACGTGCAACTTCACATTTTAGCAGGTCTGACTACATATTACTGATTGGTGCACTAAGTATTGTTGTGAACTTGTGACATCACAGCACTATGTCTGTAGCATGTACAGGTGAAACTTGAAAAAATTAGAATATTGTGCAAAGTTCATTTATTTCAGTAATCCAACTTAAAAGGTGAAACTAACATATGAGACTCATTACATGCAAAGCGAGATATTTCAAGCCTTTATTTGTTATAATTTGGATGATTATGGCTTACAGCTTATGAAACCCCTAAAGTCACAATTTTTAGGTCCCCTTTGCTCAGGGGGTATGGATTAATCAGCTGACTAGAGTGCGACATTTTGAGCCTAGAATATTGAACCTTTTCCCAAAATTCAAATTTTAAGCTGCATTAATGCAATTCCTTTTAATTTGCATTACTGAAATAAATGGACTTTTGCACGATATTCAAATTTTTCGAGTTTCACCTGTATATAAGCTAACTAACTAACTAACTATCTAATGTAATGACACAGTAAAGCAGAGATCACAGCAATGACACTGCTCTCTCTCTCAGAACTGCAAAAAACTGCAGAAAATGGCTGCTGGCGAGGTTCTTATATAGTAAGGGGTAGGCAACTTTCCTATTGGTTGCTAGGGATGTTGCTAAGCTCTGACAAAGACATTGCAGCCTTCTCATTGGCCCACAAGCAAGAAGGGAGGTTACTGAGGAAATAAATCTAGAATATTCGCGAATACGAATATATAGCACTATATTCTAAATCTTCGCAAATTCTCGAAGTGGCGATACTCGCGATTCAAATTTGTGATTCGAATATTCGCGCCCAACACTATTGATCATGTGCTGTGTATCTATTATGTTTGTTTTGGTGTGGGGATTCATATTACCTATTTGGAGCTAGTGTATTTTTGGGGTACAGTAGATATCACCAGATCTCCATATTGAGGTCATTGTACATACCTTACCTGCACTCATCTATTACAGTTATTATCCTAGCCGATTTGATCAAGCAGAAAGCACAACCTGTTCTTTGACAGCATTAGCTTACTTTCTAGGTATTTCCATGCATGTTACTTAGTGATACATTCTTGGAAACAGTCATCATTTCATTTACAATAATTACACAGATGGATCATGAATACCTTTGTGCCACATACAGTGGAGACCTCATAAGGACAGCTGTAGAAAGGCATTTTTTTATTTATTATTATACATGCTGTTCCCCTCGCATTAATATGCTATATCTGCCCAAGACAAGAGAGCTATTTTTATGATTGTGCAATGTACTAAGTCCACTGTATCTCAGTGTCACAAATGAGACTTGTTAGAATGAGCACAACTATCTCAAAGATGCAACCAGTACCCCTGTGTCTAACACTCCGAGCCATAAGCACTGTCTGACACTTACCAGAACACTGCTGATAAGGACATAGCATATTGCTACCAGTCACTCATTTCACTCTACTGGATGTCGCACTGGTAGTTGTTGGATTTGACAATGCTTTGCTGTACCATATAGGAAATACACCTTTGCCACTGTCAAGAAATGTTATCAGCTACTGACAAGAATGTCCATCTCCATTTCTTACTTCCATCTGTAGCGCTCCATGTAAGTGACAAATGTCCTGTGGTTCTCAAACCACTTTATCAAAGATAGGTAACCATAAAGAAAATCATTAAGCGGGGCTGGTAAGCCATGGGTGGTGCTAGGGATCCTAGTAATGACCCAGTGTTTTATCTGCACTTACAGGATTTCTTCCTGCCCTGGATGGCACCGCAGGGTCCAGTAATGCAGCTGTCTCTGAAGGTGTCCATACACCTTAGATAGCCGGCATTTATAAAGTCACAGAAAATAATGCACTATAGTAATAAATGCAAACATAACATATGGACTAAGCCCTCACTCTAATGATAAAATCTGAGACTCTTAGCCAATATATTTTGATCAAAACACATCTGTGCTCGCCTATCCAGCGCCAAGGTGGTCTCAGTTCAGGCAGGTTTTATGCTAAACCTACCTATGCCGTTATGCATTTACGTTCAGGAGTGCAGGCCCCGCACATATGGTGTGTTTCTCCTAGTTACCTCTATGTGCATCAGCAACTAATGAGTAGCCCACCTATATGTACCACCTAATCAAGGTCGCCTCTTAGATAGGTGGGGCAAAAGTGCACATGAATGCTACTCCCAGAATAGAAGTGCATTCAATAGAAACTACAACGTCTAGTTGCTCTGACCTATTATTACTGATATGTCAGTCCAACAGCTATTCCCCCTGACCACTCCATACATATACAAGCTCAGCTCAGAAGTAGATAAACCGCTGCCGAGACCACTGGAAGCAGCTTATCTCCTGTGAAATCCAACACTCCTGACCTTTCTTTGCTCCATCATATATGCCATTGGGGAAAAGTCGTGACACCCTTTAACCCCTTAAGGACTTAGGGCGTACCGGTAGGTCCTAAGTTTAAATCGCGATTGCAGCGTGGCGGGGGTTAATCGCAACAGAATGTCCGCTGAAATCATTCAGCGGGCATCCTGTCACAACGCCGGGGGGGTCCCGTGACCTCCCCGTGTCGGCGATTGCCGCAAACCGCAGGTCAATTCAGACCTGCGGTTTGCGGCCTTTACCTGGTGCGGCGGGCAGCGGGCGGCGGTGCCATCGGGTCCCCATGCGGCTGTAGGGGAGACCCGATGGCATGGATGCAGCGTGATGTCTAAGGAAGGCATCGCGCTGCCTTCCGGTGACGAGCCTGTGAGATCCAGCCCCCTGGATCTCACAGGCCGGAAGCTGTATGAGTAATACACACAGTATTACTCATACAGCCAATGCATTCCAATACAGAAGTATTGGAATGCATTGTAAAAGGGATTAGACCCCCAAAAGTTGAAGTCCCAAAGTGGGACAAAAAATAAAGTAAAAAAAAAGTTGAAAAAATAAAGTTCCCCCTCAAAAAATTAAAAGTTTCAAGTAAAAATAAACAAAAACGTAATTTTCCCCAAATAAAGTAAAAAAAAATTGGTAAAAAATAGGGAGAAAAAAAAAGTGTACATATTAGGTATCGCCGCGTCCGTATAGACCAGCTCTATAAACATATTACATGACCTAACCCCTCAGATGAACACCGTAAAAAAATAAAAAATAAAATCTGTGCTAAATAAACAATTTTTTTGTCACCTTACATCACAAAAGTACAACAGCAAGCGATCAAAAAGACGTTTTCCCACCAAAATAGTACCAATCTAACCATGACCTCATCCAGCAAAAAATGAGCCCCTACCTGAGAAAATCGCCCAAAAAAAAAAACTATGGCAGAATATGAGACACTAAAACATGATTTTTTTTGTTTCAAAAAAGATATTATTGTGTAAAACTTACATAAATAAATAAAAAGTATACATATTAGGTATCGCCGCGTCCGTATCGACCGGCTCTATAAAAATATCACATGACCTAACCCCTAAAATGAACACCGTAAAAAATAAAATAAGATAACTGTGCTGAATAAACCATTTTCTGTCACCTTACATCACAAAAAGTGTAATAGCAAGCGATCAAAAAGTCATATGCACCCCAAAATAGCGCCAATAAAACCGTCATCTCATCCCGCAAAAATCATACACTACCCAAGGTAATCGCCCAAAAACTGAAAAAATTATGGCTCTCAGACTATGGAAACACTAAAACATGATTTTTTTTGTTTCAAAGAAGAAATCATTGTGTAAAACTTACATAAATAAAAAAAAAGTATACATATTAGGTATCGCCGCATCCGTGACAACCTGGTCTATAAAAATATCACATGATCTAACCTGGCAGATGAATGTTGTAAATAAAAAAAATAAAAACTGTGCCAAAACAGCTATTTCTTGTTACCTTGCCTCACAAAAAGTGTAATATAGAGCAACCAAAAATCATATGTACCCTAAACAAGTACCAACAAAACTGCCACCCTATCCCAGAGTTTCTAAAATGGGGTCACTTTTTTGGAGTTTCTACTCTAGGGGTGCATCAGAGGGGCTTCAAATGGGACATGGTGTCAAAAAAAACAGTCCAGCAAAATCTGCCTTCCAAAAACCGCATGGCATTCCTTTCCTTCTGTGCCCTGCCGTGTGCCCGTACAGCGGTTTACGGCCACATATGGGGTGTTTCTGTAAACTACAGAATCAGGGCCATAAATATTGAGTTTGGTTTGGCTGTTAACCCTTGCTTTCTTACTGGGAAAAATTTATTAAAATGGAAAATTTGCACAAAAATTTCAATTCTGAAATTTCATCTCCATTTGCCAATAACTCTTGTGGAACACCTAAAGAGTTAACGACGTTTGTAAAATCTGTTTTGAATACCTTGAGGGTGTAGTTTCTTAGATGGGGTCACTTTTATGGAGTTTCTACTCTAGGGGTGCATCAGGGGGGCTTCAAATGGGACATGGTGTCAAAAAAAACAGTCCAGCAAAACCTGCCTTCCAAAAACCTTATGGCATTCCTTTCCTTCTGCGCCCTGCTGTGTGCTATTACAGCGGTTTACTACTACATATGGGGTGCTTCTGTAAACTACAGAATCAGGGCCATAAATATTTAGTTTGGTTTGGCTGTTAACCCTTGCTTTGTAACTGGAAAAAAATTATTAAAATGGAAAATCTGCCAAAAAATTGAAATTTTTAAATTGTATCTCTATTTTTCATTAATTCTTGTGGAACATCTAAAGGGTTAACGATGTTTTTTAAAAATCAGTTTTGAATACCTTGAGGGATGTAGTTTCTAGAATGGGGTCATTTTTGGGTGGTTTCTATTATGTAAGCCTCGCAAAGTGACTTCAGACCTGAACTGGTCCCTAAAAATTGGGTTTTTTAAAATTTCTGAAAAATTTCAAGATTTGCTTATAAACTTCTAAGCCTTGTAACATCCCAAAAAATAAAATATCATTCCCAAAATTATCCAAACATGAAGTAGACATATGGGGAATGTAAAGTAATAACTATTTTTGGAGGTATTACTATGTATTATAAAAGTAGAGAAATTGAAACTTGAAAATTTGCAATTTTTTTACAAATTTTTGGTAAATTTGGTATTTTTTTATAAATAAAAATGAATTTTTTCGACTTGATTTTACCATTGTCATGAAGTACAATATGTGACGAAAAAACAATCTCAGAATGGCCTGGATAAGTCAAAGCGTTTTAAAGTTATCAGCACTTAAAGTGACACTGGTCAGATTCGCAAAAAATGCCTTAAGGTGAAATAGGGCTGAGTCCTTAAGGGGTTTAAGGGGTTATCCAATGATTATTGTAAAATTTGATAATCAGACATCATATAGTACATGTCAATCTCTTTCTAACAACGCTAGAACCAGCCCTGTACCTCATATGGATCCAGAGATCTCTCCATTCATTGCTCTGCTAGATTTATATCAAGCTGACAACTCAGGAGACGTGGCTTTTCTGCTGCAGCTCAGGAGGTGTGTTCATACTGCTGCAGCTCTCCGAATCACAGCTCAGGAGGCAGGATGAAACTGAGCATGTGCGGCCTTCTCAGTGAGGCGGACAAAGGAATCAGGAAAAAAACAAAATAGCTCACTGGCTATACTAAAATTACATGCAATTACAAAAGTATTCAAATCCAGGTGCTGGTTTGAAAACTGTAGAATAGTTTTCATGGCACAAGCCCTTTAAACATAAACCGTTTGGCTGATGCTGTTGAAATTAGCCAGTCGATCAACATTTGTCTGATGTGTGTAGCCACTTTTACTCAGTATCAGTTCAAGATAGATAATTTAATATTCTGAAAGGTGCATGTTTAAACGTAATACTCCTGGAAACGTTTTTTTTTAGACTCTTGGTTGTTGTTCCTTTCATTTTGGCCAGAGTATGCCATTGAAAATGAAACACAAAATGCTGTCCTCCTGTAGCAGTCATCACATAGAGATAAAACTCCTGTATAGATAGGTAATCCCTTATCAGTTTACTGCTGCTGTGAGAGGAATATATCTGTCATATAATAGTAGGTTAGTAGATTTGGAATGGCAGTTTGAGAGTTCCCTTTTCTCGTGAGAGGCCTAGATAAAGATTTCCACAGAAGAGGATTGCATTGATTAGTGTAATGGGTGATGCTCTAAGTGAGTCACTATGGGGGGGGGGCTCTCTCTCTGTGGGTCTGACAGAGAAAGTCAAGAGAGACTGTTTACTATGATAAATGTCCAAACAAAGGGGGGAGTTAAAGAGCCAGGACAGGAAGTAGAATACATGGAGTGACTTCAAAAAATTCTATCCAGAAAACAAAGTAAATGTAAAACAAATTACATAGAATACTCACATATAGGCTGCTAATATGTGAGAAAAAAATACACTACATAAGCTGTAAAGTATTGTTCAGGTGGACATATGCCTTAAGCATTGAATGGCAACAGTATTAGGTCACATTGTGATGTTATTATTTGGGCACTGTATGGCAGTATTATATGAGCCATCATCTTCCATACTATGGTTGTGGCCTTCACAACACAGTGGAGCAAGCATTTTCCGCCGAAACATATGAACCGTCAATTGGCATGAAGGAGATATCCAACATGGTGTCACTGCCTAGGCTTCAGTAACAAGTGGAAAAGCATGTTCAGTTTTTGCAGTTTGATTTACATATGTGGTACAAAAATTGTGACAATAGTTTTTTTTTAAAATATCTTTTTAACAATGCAATCTTCCTTGAACAGTCGAGACCATTCGAAGTGCTGTTAATCCTTTTAGAAGGCAGTTGAATGCAGATAGATAGTACAGTTTATCTTCTGATTGCATTTAAGATCACGCCTGATAATAATCTAATCTAAAGCTTGAACATTTGTTTCTTCTTGGAGACAACAACCAAGCACTGACCTCACTAAACAGGATCTCTGCACATTCTCATCCTGGGTCATCTTTTCTAGTTTCTAATTTCCATATTGTGTATATTTAAAGAATTTTGCAGAAATGTCCAGATTGATCGATGCAGTGTTTAGAATTTGTTCCCTATTTTAACTTCAATTTGAAGGAAATGCATCTACAGAGGGTCGGCAGGGTCCAAACTTCCTCATGGACATTAAATTATGCCATTGCCTGGATCTGCCAACAGTCACATGTCGATGGAAACTTCCTGTCATCTGCTGTTTGGGGAACCAATTTACTTCAGAGATAACTGGCAGGAGAAGGGTCAGGGGTCAGTTATCTTCTCTTTCGCTATTGAAATAATATGCAAATGTGGGTAAGGCTAGGTTCACCTTACAGTTTTGTTTTCCATTCTTCTGATCCATCAGAAGAACAGAAAAAAAGGACCCTTTATTTTGTGCTTCCGTTATGCTCAGTTATGCTCACATTTTAGACAGAAGAAGTCCCCCATAAAGTACTTTTCTTTCTTCTAAAATAATGGATCTCAGATGGAAATGGCTAAAACAGATGAAAAATTAGCATAATGGAAGCACAAAATAAAGGGTCCTTTTTTTTCTCTGTTCTTCTGACAGATCAGAAGAACGGAAAACAAAACTGTGATGTGAACCTGGCCTAAGCTTAATATGCATGGTAATGAAGGAATCCAGGCTGATAACTGGGGGAATAATCATTTGGACCAAAATCTATTGTGTATTGTCATCTTTAAAGTCTGTATTAATTAAGTGATTATCGGGAGGCAACAATCGCTTGTTAGGTAACATAGTAACATAGCAACATAGTAACATAGTACATAAGGCCGAAAAAAGACATTTGTCCATCCAGTTCGGCCTGTCATCCTGCAAGTTGATCCAGAGGAAGGCAAAAAAAACTCTGTGAGGTAGAAGCCAATTTTCCTCACTTTAGGGGAATAAAAAATTCCTTCCCGACTCCAATCAGGCAATCAGAATATCTCCCTGGATCAACGACCCCTCTCTAGTAGCTATAGCCTGTAATATTATTACGCTCTAGAAACACATCCAGGCCCCTTTTGAATTCCTTTATTGTACTCACCATCAACACCTCCTCAGGCAGAGAGTTCCATAGTCTCACTGCTCTTACCGTAAAGAATCCTCTTCTATGTTTGTGTACAAACCTTCTTTCCTCCAGACGCAGAGGATGTCCCCTCGTCACAGTCACAGTCCTGGGGATAAATAGATGATGGGATAGATCTCTGTACTGACCCCTGATATATTTATACATATTAATTAGATCTCCCCTCAGTCGTCTTTTTTCTAACGTGAATAACCCTAATTTTGATAGTCTTTCAGGGTACTGTAGTTGCCCCATTCCAGTTATTACTTTAGTTGCCCTCCTCTGGACCCTCTCCAGCTCTGCTATGTCTGCCTTGTTCACTGGAGCCCAGAACTGTACACAGTACTCCATGTGTGGTCTGACCATGTGATTTGTAAAGTGGTAGGAATATGTTCTCATCACGGGCATCTATGCCCCTTTTGATGCAACCCATTATCTTATTAGCCTTGGCAGCAGCTGCCTGAAACTGGTTTTTGCAGCTTAGTTTGCTGTTTATTAAAATTTCTAGATCCTTTTCCATGTCAGTGTTACCCAGTGTTTTATCATTTAGTATGTACGGGTGACTTGCATTATTCCTTCCCATGTGCATAACTTTACATTTCTCAGTGTTAAACCTCATCTGCCACTTATCTGCCCAAGCCTGCAATCTATCCAGATCCCTCTGTAGTAGTATACTGTCCTCTTCAGTGTTAATTACTTTACACAGTTTAGTGTCATCTGCGAAAATTGATATTTTACTATGCAAGCCTTCTACAAGATCATTAATAAATATATTGAAGAGAATAGGGCCCAATACTGACCCCTGAGGTACCCCACTAGTGACAGTGACCCAATCTGAGTATGTACCGTTAATAACCACCCTCTGTTTTCTATCATTGAGCCAGTTACTTACCCACTTACAGACGTTTTCTCCCAGTCCGAGCATTCTCATTTTATATACTAACCTTTTCTGTGGTACAGTGTCAAATGCTTTGGAGAAGTCCAGATATACGACATCCAGGCTCTGTTTTTGGACCCTTTTTGAATATTGGCACCACATTTGCCATGCGCCAATCCTGTGGGACATTCCCTGTCAGTATAGAGTCCGCAAATATCAGAAATAAGGGTCTGGCTATGACATTACTTAATTCCCTTAGGATACGGGGGTGTATGCCATCCGGTCCTGGCGATTTGTCTATTTTGATCTTTTTAAGTCGCTGTTGTACTTCTTCCTGGGTCAGACAGGAAACTTTTAATGGCGAATTTATTTCAACATTCAGCATTTCATCTGACAGTTTATATTCCTCAGTGAATACACTGGAGAAAAAAATATTTAACAGCTTTGCTTTCTCCTCGTCGCTCTCTGCGAATCCCCCCTCATTACTCTTTAAAGGGCCGACACCTTCAGAGTTATACTTTTTAACATTTATATAATTGAAGAACATTTTAGGGTTAGTTTTACTCTCTTTGGCAATTAATCTCTCGGTCTAGCTAGCTATTACATGCAGCGATCTCTGCAGGATCAGGAGGAGAGATCGCTATGCCATCACTGGTCCCCATGCTGTATAGTTGTTAGGCACCACGATCTGCTGTCTGCAAATAATAATTTTTTAACAAGTCAAAAGATTTGGATATTTGGAGATTCTTCGAGCAATTGGCAGCAGTTTTACACTGCAATATG